>NC_086173.1:71589196-71892226 GCF_023053635.1 Elgaria multicarinata webbii
TATCCTGTCCCCTCTGTTTAGTTCAGTTCTTCAGACTCCTTCTTTGAAAGCCAGTTCAGACATAGCTATCTGTCCTACACACCTGCTGCAGTGTGTAGACAGATGTGAACAAGTTTCCAGCTTCTAGGCAATCTCCTGATCCTTCTTTAGCACTCCTTTCTCGCCCTTGTCATTTAATTGTCCAACCTCTTCCCTCTCCAGTTTCCTGCTTCCAACATAGTCTTAATGTTTTTACCAATATGCTCCTCAAATTCTTTTTTCATTTGCCTTAGCAAACGAAAGGGCTAAACTAAACTTAATGATATTTACTCTATGCCTTTAGCCATTTATGCCTTTAGCCATCTTTTTTACTGAATGGCTGGTGCGGTGGTGAAATGGACTGATCTGGGACCAGGGCTGTGGCATTGGGGAAGCTTTAACCCTTTGCCTCAGCCATGGCCCCAATTGGCATCAATGGGAGCTTTCCTCCCATCAAAATTGCCAGTGCAGCCAGGGGCTGATTTGGGTTGGGAATGTGGCAGAGGCAAAGGGTTCATGGTACCGTCCTGCATGCCATAGCCCTGTTCCAACTTGCTCCCCCCCTTGCCGGTGTGAGATTTTTTAAATAAATAAATAAATCAGTCACTCAAGGGTCTTAGACACACACACACACACACACTTTGTTTGTTTGTTTGCTGCATTTCTATACCACCCAATAACCAAAGGAAGGATCTCCAGATCCGAAACCTCGAGCTCCTTTTTCAAACAGTTTTTTACAAAAATATTTTTAAACAGTACAGACATTCGTGTAAAGAGATTAAAAACTTTTCCACTCTTCAACACTAGAGTCTACCTCTCTTTCTATTGGTTCACGAAAATTCAAACCATGAAATCCAACTTAAGTATAAAATTTAAACTGCAATATAAAAATACAACCATTGAAAAGTTAAAAAAATAAAATAAAAAATAAAAGTACAACCAGAATAAAACCGAGCAGCAAACAATCTGCTTCAATTTTAGATAGTGAGCCATTGCTATAGTGCCTGCCTGCCAGCCCATACCTGGCCATGTTTGATTTCCAGGTAGATGTCAGCCTCAGGTGGCCACTTTTCTTATATGAAGAAGCCAGACAGATGGCTGAATAAAACTCCTCTTCTGAGTGATTCAATCATGCCAGTAATGGTAGGCAATGCAAATTATATGAGTGAGCCAAAGTTTAATACTTCCACAAGCAAAATTTAACAAAGACTGTGGTGTGTTTCCCCCACACCCACCCTAGACAGCTCAAATGAGAGCAATTCATTTTCATACTGCCTTTGACAAGTCAGCAATAATGAAGACAGCTTCCCTGCCAGATAATGTCTCGTCTAGTCAGTTAAGTAGAGGATCTGCCAAAGAAGGAGAAAACTGTGTGTCATGATTTGCCTCTGCACAAACAGCTTCCATTGTAAGTGGCCTTTTAATTGTTTGTTTTAACGCTTGTGTGTTTTACCTACTATCAGTAACAAGCAGGCGAAGTCCAGTCTCGCTTGCGCTTTTCGGTCATAGAGTCTCACCACCAACTCCTCATCTTTTCATATCAGAACTCTGGACCCTGGAGTGTTATGGCCAATACACACATGACTTTAAATCTGTGTCTAGCAGCTACATCTCTTTTTCATTTTTTAATTATAGAATAGATGCAGAGTCCCTGATCTGATTCAGTACCCTAGCATGTGGGGTATGAGGGATTTTAAGGACTGGATGGGGTCCCTACACCTACTCTAGAGTAAAAATGAGAGGGGAAATTCCTAGCTGCTAGACACAGATTTAAAATCTTGTCTGTTTTGACCCTTATTGACTGGGGCCTAATCTACACCAAACAGGATATTGCACTATTAAAGCCATATATAAGAGGCAGGAGCCACACTACTGCTTTATAGCAGTACTGAAGTGCACTGACAACTGTTGGGGCCCATTGACACATACCATGTACCACGTTCATACCACTATATCCTGCTTGGCGTGGCTCCTGTCTTTTATATACCGCTTTCATAGTGTAATATCCTGCTTGTTGTAGATTAGGTCTGGGTTTAAGCAGTGCAGAATGAATCAGAATAAAGTTTTGCTCGGGCACTTTAATAGAATAATTAAATAGACTGAAACATTTATAGATTGATTTTACTGCATTTTGGCCTTAGAATTGTTGTTACCCACCTTGAGATCTTGGGATGGGGTAAGCTATTAATCCAACTAAAATACATTAAGAGAATTAACCTGGACAATTGTTTTCCCTTTTACCCTCTCTAATAAACATGGCACATGAAACATCCATCAGAGTGAAATCATTTTAAAGGAGAAGCCCTTTCTTCAAGGACTGAGAAAGGCTAATGGAGTAATGAAAGAATGAATCAGCCTTGAAGTTTCTTTAAGTGAAATAATGATTTAATTGGAAGTACCCATCCCACCCACCCCGTCCCGTGACAAGATGAAAGCAAAGCAGGCAAGAGCAAAGCAGGGGGATGAAAAGCACTAGCTGGCAAAAGGGATGGAAGCCCAGCAAAGTAAATTAAAAACATTTACAAAAGCAAGCACCATGTAACTCAATGGAAAGGCAAGGAAGCTGGTTTTACAAAAGGACTTCAGCTAAGTATGTACAAAAGCTTGCCTACTATTTCCATGGATGTATCTCCCCCCCCCCACCTGCGGTGATACTGAATATTCATAACATTGACATTCATTCACAATGTCATTTTTTCAAGGGAAGAGTTCTGTCAGATGTTAACTTTCAGCCAAGCATATTAGCCACCACAAGCCTTGGACTTTCAGACTCTCCCTTTCCCTTCTCCTCTGGCACAGCTATGAGGAGCAGACTTCCATTTTAGATTCACTACAGTTTAGCATTATGTTCCCTCAACTGCGGTTAATCTTAACTATGGTTAGTGAAAACAAGCCAATTTCCAAAATGATGGGGTTATGTTCCTTGCAGCAGAAATTGTCTGCCTTCCCAATTCCTGCTCAGGTTGAGGTCTCACCTGCCCTAAAGATGTGTGGAGATGGCAGGGCAGCTCATAGAGCAGGAGGGAAAGACAAGTTCTGCTGCAGACATCTCTGTTCTCTCTGTGTGTGGAAGCTTTCCATGGCCAAAACCCATGTCTTTGTGATATTCTCATTGTGGCCTCCATCTCCATTGGCAGGAATGCATACAGCACAGTCAAAGCAGTTTTTAGGCTTCTCATCATCCAGTTCTATTAAAGAGTACACATTCCAGAGGATTGTTATTATGTTGACTGTTCATTATACCTCTTTTTCTGAGAACTCTGGCTGGCTATGAAGTAATTAAATGAAACATGCTGAGAAGCGTCATTAAAAGAAAATGGCTTATAATCTGGATCTATTTATTATAAATCTTTACAAACAATTATTGGAGAAAAATGCACCAAAACAGCAACTGATGCTGTAAAGACATGCTAGCTCTTGTCTTCTGTGGTATTTTTCTCTCTCCACTTTAATTAAATGAGTTGATAAACTGCAGAAATTGAGTTTACTGAAAGATTCAGTGGATTGGATCTAGACTTCCCATGAGCAGAATTCCACACAGGGGGCATAGCTAGACCAGCCGATATCCCAGGGATTGTCCCGTGATTGACCCTGTGCATCCACAGGGCATCCCAGGAGCAGGGAGGGATGATCCCTCCTTTGCTGCAGGATATTGGCAGGCCTTTTTTCCCTATGGTCCCGGGATGATCCCAAGACCATGGAACATGTGGCTGGCCACTGCGGGTTGTCCCAGCTCCTCGCGAGTAACCGAGCTCTGTGCCCATGAGGGAGAGGGGGAGCATTTTTAAAAAACAACAACAACTTAGTTTTCGGACAAGAGCTCGTGCACTCCTCCTTTAAAAAACTAAATCCAAAATGGCGGACGGGATGTTGCACGCTGCATGTAGTCAAGGGCGACAATCTCACAATTATAAAATCATGAGATAGTTGCCCTCTGACCCCCTCATCTAGCCATGGTCATGGAAAGCTTCCGCTGCAGGAAGTGGGTGGGATGCATTCTTTCCCTTCCTTACTCATGCAGGGATGTGCAAACTCCTCCATGCACATTTAGATTCTCTCTCATTGGGCTCATACCACTTGCCTGACCCTGGCAAGTGCATGGGCCCTTCCACACCCGTTTGTCTTATCAGTGAGGTAGGATAAGTTACGGTGGATTCAGCTTTGCCATCAGGGTCATCAGGCATTTGTTGCTACTTTGAGATTCAAGCAAGAGAGCAAAAGGGGCAGGAATTTTTTGCCTCAATGCCTGTGTCTGTTTCTTCTATATCTCATGTATTGGGTAGACAAAATGAATTTCCTAAATGAAAAATGAACATCAAATTTATTTAGCAGATGTAAAAGCATGCTTAGGGGCAAATATTTAATTGATTTGGAATCAGCATCACAGAAAAGTCCATTCTTGGCCTGGGTACTCTGCATGTGCATACCTATGTTTGCTGGCAGGCAATTTTATTGTAATACATTTACAACTGATTCTAAACCCGAAACATGATATTATCTCGGGACCCCATTTTAAGCTTTGTTTAGGGCTTTTGTTACTGTGTTCAGCAGCTTAAGTGTTGTTTGTAACCTCTTTTGTTCAGCAGAATAAAAACATGAGGCATTTGCATTAAAGGTGCAGAAAAATTCCTGTAAGAACTAGCATGCCGTTGTTGTCACAGTAGTGGTAGTAGTTGTTGTATAAAATGTTAGACCATAAACATAGACATAAACATTCTTGCCCATCCCTTACAACCACCAATGGACTAACTGTTCTATTTCCCAATTGCAGTCTGGTAATTTAATACTAGCCCTTTCTCCACAAGTCCACAGGACACATCCTCCCCTTGGTGTCAACAGTGAGTCTGTCTAACAGTGGCTAAATTCTTTCCTTCCTATCTTTCTTGTGATGGCAAATGTTACTCTGCCATTTCTTCAGTTACCACCAGCTTATCTGATTTTTGTTCCAAACAACCTTTCATGCTACTGATCGGATGGATTCCCTCCGTCTGTCATTTAGTTCCCCCATGCCCAACTAAACAGAATAATAGCAAGGCAGTTTTCTTATGTCCATCTTCTTCTGGACACCCATGAAGAGCCATTCTACTTCCATGTAATTTTAGGAACCTAGCTTTATTAAAAAAAAATGGTATAAGCTATGTAGAGGCCATACTATATGTTTATTTATTTATTTTATTTAGTGTATTCTTACCATACTTGAATTCCGCATTTAAGTCCAATAAAATTTAAGTAAGCACCCAAGGAATTATCTCCTACTTGTCAGGTTGCTCATTTTATGCTACATGCTTTGATCCAAAGGGAATAAGGAGAAGTGGACTAAAGATCTCTTAATGGCATCAACTGGCCATTTCCTTCCTCCCAACCTGTAGATTTGGGTGCTTCTTTCATCCATTAACCAGAAGGTGTGGAAGGGTGATGGCAAGAACAAGAGAAAGACATTGTGTGGCCTAGTAGGATTGGTAGACACTCTCTTCACAAATACTTTATTAAAAACATTAATAATTCAGCTTATATAAAATTTAAAATATAGTACACAAAAATGAAAATTGTTGCATTATGCCTTTTGAGTCCCTTCATCCATTGTTGCTCATTGGGTGAAGTATATGAAATGGTACAAAATAATGGCTTCCCAAACTGGACTGCATGCCCATGGCTGTGCCTGGAATTAACAATGGTGTTTCCCATCCTGTTCTTCCTTCAGAGGAGAAAGGTGTGGGTTTGTGTGGGATCCTTACAGATTCATAGATGAAAAGCTGCTCCTTCATTGTTGGAATGCCACATTACAGCAGCAACATAATGCATATAGGAGCAATGTGGATTGTCCAGAACATGTGGATGAATGTTCCCACTCTAGCAATAGGGGTCAATGCCATAGGTGTGGGAAATACCAATCCAGGCAAGATTGCCACTTGCATATGACACTAGAATCAGAGAACCATTGTTGGAATGCCACATTACAGCAGCTATGAATCTGTAAGGTTGTGGGCTCCCCCACACTAGAAGCCTTCAAGAGGCAGCTGGATAACCATCTGCCAGGTATGCTTTAAGGTGGATTCCTGCATTGAACAGGGGGTTGGACTCAATGGCTTTATAGGCCCCTTCCAACTCAACTCAACTATTCTATGGGTCTATGATTCTAGTGTCATATGCAAGTGGCAATCTTGCCTGGATTGGTATTTCTCACACCTACAGCATTCATTCACATTCATCCACATGTTCTGGACAACCCACATGGCTCCTACTTGCATTATGTTCTATTGTCATACTGCTGTAACAGGAAGTTTTTCCTGATGTCCAGCTGGAATTTGGCTTCCTGTAACTTGAGCCCATTATTCCATGTCCTGAACTCTGGGATGGTTGAGTAGAGTTCCTGGCCCTCCTCTGTGTGACAACCTTTCAAGTATTTGAAGAGTGGTATCATGTCTCCCCTCAGTCTTCTCTTCTCAAGGCTAAACATGCCCAGTTCTTTCAGTCTGTCCTCATAGGGCTTTTGTTTCCAAACCCTTGATCACCCTGATTGCCCTCCTCTGCTCCAGCTTGTCTGCATCCTTCTTGAAGTGTGGTGCCCAGAACTGACACAATACTCAAGATGAGGTCTAACCAGTGCCAAATACAGGGAAACCAGTAACTCACGCGATTTGCAAGCTATACTTCTATTAACACAACCCCAAATAACTATTGCCCCGCTCGTGCTCTTCGCTCCTCTGATGCCATGTTTCTCGCCTGCCCAAGGGCCTCTACTTCCCTTGCTCGGCTTCGTCCATTTTCGTCTGCTGCCCCTTACGCCTGGAACACTCTTCCAGAACATTTGAGAACTACAAGTTCAACCACAGCTTTTAAAGCTCAACTAAAAACTTTTCTTTTTCCTAAAGCTTTTAAAACTTGATGTTGTGCAGACTTCTACTGTTACTTTCTACTGTTAGTTTTTCCCTACCCTGTGCCTGCTTACCCTACCCTGTGCCTGTTTGCATTCTCTTCCCCTCCTTATTGTTTTACTATGATTTTATTAGATTGTAAGCCTATGCGGCAGGGTCTTGCTATTTACTGTTTTACTCTGTACAGCACCATGTACATTGATGGTGCTATATAAATAAATAATAATAATAATAATAATAATAATAATAATAATAATAATAAATAGCATTTACTTTTTTATGCAGCCAGATTACACTGTTGGCTCATATTCAGCTTGTGATCTACAACAACTCCAAAGATCCTTCTCATGATATGAAGCTCCCAAAAATATTCGGTAGCAATTTGCACATGCGTTCAAATGACAGTGAAGGCCCCTGCCTCTGGTGGGGTGGGTGGGTGAGGAGGTGTGTTCTCATGGCCAAGTTAGCTGATATTAACTGTACCTTTGCATTTAACTGTATCTTTGCATTTAACTTGTAAAGATATATTAAACGTGTCTTTGCATTTAACATGCACATTTCCATTGCAAAAGACATAATTTGAGGGAAAATGGTTAGGTTAACCATCATACATGGTGGTTAGCACTAACCATGCTGAGTACACCCGCCACACATGCACTAGCCACCCTGCCTATTATTTATTATTATATGACTTATTTATTTATTGCATTTTAATACCGCCCAATAGCCTAGCCACCCTACCCAACCACTCTCCATCCTAACCACCATTCTTGAGCATATGTAGCTTCCCCTGGCACTGCTGCGGGGTGCTGGAGTAGCTGATCTACTTGGAGAACCGTGGGAAGAGATTTTCATGCTTCTTGGCTATTGGCCAGGCGGTCAGGGATGGTTTTGCTTTACGCAGCAGCTGTAGGTGTTTGTGCCTGGGAGTGCAGGGCGCTCAAGGTCGCTGTGCTGATAGCAGTGGCGTGGGATTGAAAACATCTTTGTTCCCTGCCACGGATGTTGCAGGAGTCCAATACAGGGGTGGAGTCCAACAGACTGCCTCACACAGACTCCTGGGCCCGCAAACCTTCACCGCTGCTCACTGCCCCTCATGAGCCCCTGGATGCCGGGAGAGTGTTGTGCAGCTGCTCGTCCCCTCAGTGAGCCACCATTATAAAATGTCAGCTCATTATTCTGCATAAAAGGTCTTTCACGGAAATGGTGGCCGCATAGCTGTCATTTTTCCGAGATTATTTCTGTCTCTAATGGCAACTCTATGGAAGATCTCAGTTAACCACAAGGGTCTGTCAGACAACACACTAAGCTATGGTTAGGGCTGCTAACCATTTTGCAACATTTGGTTAGTGAGGATGGTTAAACCATGGTTATGTAACTACCATGGTTAGGGAAAATGAAGTACACACAATATGCTAAGCCATCATGGTTAGCTCAAAACACTTAACTTTGAAGGCTCAGCATGTTGTTTGAAAAGGTGTACTGGATGGATTGAGGCTGATAATTTTCAGGATCACAGTGGGACGCCGATAGCAGATTTCCTCCTAATACATCTTATTGCAAAAGTATTGAGCACCGAGGACTGGAAACTGCCTTAGAAATAAACTCTGGCCTAAATGGTCATTTCATGGATCAGACCAAGGGCAAATGCTTCAAAACAATGTTCAAATGCTTCAAAACAATGTTTCATAAATGATGTCCAACATTACCATAAATTGACCATCCGCAATGTATTTGTAAAGCAATTATTTCCCAGTCATACCTGTGTATGTGTGTGTGTGTGTGTGTGTAAGTAAGTATGTGTGTGTATTTAAATCCCTTCTAACTGAAAGAACAGTGGCTTGGAAAACCAATATACCAAATCTAATAACTTCCACTCAAGCAAATTATAAAACCATTAAATGTCTTTGTTTCAGGTAATCATTGGCATCTTGCCAGTTTTTTTTCTTTAACTGTCTCTGGGCTAAGACTTGAGAAAGGGGAAATGGAAGACTCTTAATGGATAGAACTATTTTTTCATCAATAATTACACTTGATTAGAAAATTGCCTCTTCAAAGAACAGAACCCTCAAGCCTTATTAGTTATAAGAGATCTCTAGTTTCTAATTAACCAAAAACAGACATGTTGCACATTTCTACTTGTATGTTTTCATCACTTATTATTCCCCTTTCAGGCAGCATTCTCAGAAGAACTAATTTGCCTGCCCTGAGAACAGGGTGTGGGGGGGTGGCGGCGAAGGAATGGTACCATTATTTTTAACAGCTGGGAAATCCTGGTACTCTGGGGTCCAGCACATTTTCCTATCTATCTATCTATTAATTCCTATTTGTTATGTAATCACTGCCGCAAAATATGAACAAAGTCAAAATGGATATTACTTTTTTTTACTTTGCAATTGTTTTAGGCATCTGGAAGGAAATGCAGGACCTTTTGTCAGAAATAGAATGATGACTTTTTATAAGCCATAGCAAAACAGTGTTAGAGGGCACACTATAGTAGAAGGTAAGGGATAAGGCTGGACACAAATTCTATTGGTCTAGTTAGGGAGCTACAAGAGGACTAAAAGGATTAATAGGGCCTGATGTACGTAAGTTTTTCCACATGAAAGCCAAGTGTATAAAGACTAAAGTCCTATTAATCTCATTTATCCACCAAATTTGCCTAATCTGGTAGCATGCACATGTAGTTGTTCAACTACAACTCCCATCATCCCCAGCCAGTAGGGCACTGCTGGCCGAGAGTGATGAGAATTGCAATGAAACACATCTGGAGGGCAGCAGTCATGGGGAGGCTGAATCACAGAGATCTCAGTTGCGAGTAGCAAAATTCATGGGTGCTTATTCATTGTTGTTTCTGTTAAACAAGCAGATCCATGTTTACCCCCAAGCCTTTCCCCCATGCTGCTTAGAAGAGAAAAGGAAACAAAATAAAAAAGAGAAAGTTATAACTAGTGCTGTGCCCAAAATTTCAACCATTCCATTTTTGGCTTTTTGTGGGGGTGGAGGAAAAACGAAACTCTGGCAAAAGAGGCTGAGGTGAAAATTTCGGAGAATTTTCTCCTTGGGGTGGGGGAACAGGTTTTTATATACCTTTTTAAATGGAGAAAGTTTTGAGGGGTCTTTTTTCTATTTTTTTTTAAACCACAAATGCTCCCAGCACTTACAGGAGCCCAGGAGTTCTTCCTAAATGCCTATTGAGAAGGCAAGTTCACATGGTCTCCAATAGGCATTCATGAAGTACTGCCAGGCTCTTCCAAGTGCGGGGGGAGTTTTTTTAAAAAATAAAAAATAAATAAAAAGAAGATTCTTCAGCAACTAACTACACTTTAAAAAGGTATGTGGAAATTTTCCCCAAGGAGAACATTCTGTGAAATACTCCCCCTCCCTGTGAAAGAGGCAGGGAAAAAAAAGTTCCCCAAAATAGGGGCAGGATTTGGCACAGCACTAGATTTAACAAATCCAGTTCAAAACTGGGAAGAATGTGGAACTGCATTCTAATCCCCTGTTCAAGGGCTTCATTTCACTAGTTTTTTTATGCTGCAACTCACTGGGGCTTCTGCTTCTGGATTCTTTGTGGGATTAAAATTGATTCCTTACACCTGCTTACATGTGCTGTCTTTTCTGTGCTGTCTCTCTCAGCAAGTTCTCAATGTTTTATTTTACAGCCACTAAGATAGCACTGTGGTTATAGTGGAACTGTGCAATTTCATATGACAATTAAATTGGATTTACATTTAATACTGCATTATCCCCAATCTTTTAAAAAGTGGGATATTATTATTATTAATAATAATATTTATTTATATAGCACCATCAATGTTCATTGTGCTGTACACCCTGCCATATAGCTTACATTCTAAAATGTAACAATAAAGGTCAAAAGCGCGGAAGACGCCCTGGACATTGTCGATGACATGTAAAGGAACCACACACTTCTGTGAGTGACCAATCACGAGCATGCAATAAAAGCCTTATGTAGAATCTCATCTCAGCTGTGAATTGATCAAGTGGCTTCAGCACCCTCTATTATTATTTTACTGCCAATGTCTGAAACTGATTTTCCACATTTTTTCCCCATTTGAACAATAACAACAAAAACCCTCCCCTGCCCAGAATACAAATGGAGCCAAATGAAGATTTGTGGATCAGACACTATTTTATAATATATTTTAATTTGCTTTCCTTTCAAACTCATCTGCAGGGCTTGTTGTCTGAGAGGTATTCTCGCATGTCATAGTTTGTGCTCTGAGATGGTAACACTTACTGAGAGACAGAAGCCACAGATGCTCGTCCTCTGAGTCAGTCCTTTCCCTGCTGGGGCTGAGCTTCCTCCTGTTCATTTGTCTCCTCTTAGATACAAAAAGTGCCAATGTGAGTTTCTTTTTTCTAAGCCTCGGGTGCAGTTACATTTGTTAGGGTAAAGATTCAATAGGGTGTTACTATCCTGCCATTTCCCAACAGCGAGCTTTCCTTTTGAATGCATTCCCTACAGGCAGGTCTCTTGCGAAGAGAATCCCATGTCAACATTAATTATTTTCAACATAGTGCTACTATTTCTCTATGGTCTTTCCTTAGATCCAGGCATGGAATGAGTGTCTCAGGAGATTGCCTGTACAGGGGGAAATAGAGGGCAGGTGGCTGCTCTGGAAAACCCTGCCAACCGCTCTCTCATTTTGGTGCTTGCCATAGTGGGAGAGAGGGATTGCTCGGGCTCCCCGGAACACCCACTGGCATTGCCAAAGCATTCTACTGCAGGAGTGTGGCCAGCCCAACTCTCTGGGCCACCACCCACTGGTGATGGGGGCAAGTCCTCCTGGTGGAGGCAGGAAGTGTGCAATTCACTACTGCACGTCCTAAGGCAAGGGGGGCAGGTTCCCTACCCCATGGGGCTGCTTGCCTTCCACACCCTGAAGGAGTGTCCTGAAATTCAAGCAGCTGCGTTAATCCATATCAAGAAACCAGTTCTAGGGGGTTTCATCTCCACTAGGAGCCATTTTTTTGTAAAGCTAACAGGGCTCCCTTGCCCTTTCCACACCACATTTCCCTAAAACACTGTTCATTACAACAGGGGGAAATATATTGTTGTTGGGAAAATTCTTTTCTCCCCTGCCCCCTCCAGCTACTGTTAGATTGCGACTAAACTCAGAGAGAACAGGGAAATCAGCCGGGGGTGGGGGAGGGTAAGATGGCATCAATGTTTCTGCTAAATTAGAAAAGAAGTACTGGTGCTGTGTCCCTGTGAGATTCCATTCCAATACCCCACTGGTCACACATAATAATGTTGCATTTGCACCAGCTTTGCCAAGATATTACCATCATAGACTCATAGAGTTGGAAGGGGCAACTTAGGCCATCGAGTTCAACCCCCTGCCTAGTGCAGGAATCCAGTTTAAAGCATCCCTTACAGATGGCTGTCCATTCTTTCCTTGAATATCTCCAGTGATGGACTGCCCACCATCTCCCCAGGTTCTTGGTTCCATTAGTAGGTATTTCCATATTATAGGCAGGGACACAACTGCAAATATGTCTGATCGAAGCTCTACTGATAGGTATGACTAATACATTTTAAGCATCTGATCCAGTGTGAACTAGTAGTGAGAACTGTACATTACTCTCATACTTAATGTTGAAATTAAAATTGTACAAACCATGGCTAACAGTTCCCTTAGGCTATTTCAAAATCCCTGAATGAATCGTTTAATGAAAGCTTAGGGTTGATTGTAGTAATAATCTTATCACCCCTTTAGTGGCTAATTGTCCCTACTACTCCCCCTCTCAACCCCTAGGAACACTTAGCTGTTAATAAGTAGAGATAAACAACAGGGAGGGAAAGTCAGCCCCAAAGTCATGTTTTTCTAAGCATTTGCCTCTATTTGCCTCTGAGGGATTTTCATAACCAGTCAGAGAGCCTGACTTACACATGACTATTTCTGGCACAAGGGATGTAAAGTGTAGCCAAGCTCTTCACTTCCCCACTCTGGTGAGAGGTATGTGAATTAACTAGTATACACTGACTTGCCTCCTCAGCATACCTGTCAGGTGGAGTGGCACCTGAACCAAATCTTTACCTTTTAAAGTTGAAGCAATGCTAATGGATAAGGTTGCTTGACCTTTATCTCTGTCAAATAGTCTATCTTTGCAGTTTCATCTGTTCTAAAGCTATGTTGCATTCTGAGCAAGCTGAAATTATGGTTGTATTGCACAGCCATTAACTACAACTTTTGTCTGGGCAAATTTGGCCTATGAAAGTTACTGAAATAGAAGACTCAAGAACAAAGCAAAATTGTCACCAAATATGGCATTTTGCTACACATTCTCTCATAAGGCCTGTTCTCACTGGCCTTCATGTAGTGAGAACTCTGTTTGCTATCTGAGCGCCAAAAGATTCATATGCATTGTCATGTGCATTTTCCCAATATGTGCATTTTTTACACACAATTTTGCCTAATATACTTATTTTTTACAAGCTGTTTGCCTTAATATTACGTTGTGTTGTATGGTTTTTCCCCCAGCAACACACACTTTTGGGGGCACACTTTCCCCCCCCCCCAAGGCTGTAGCTCATTGATAGATCACGTGGTTTGCATGCAGAAGGTCCCAGGTTCAATCTATGACTTTGCCAGATAGGGCCAGGAAAGAAACTTGCCTGAAACCCTTGAGAGCTGCTGTCAGTCAGTGTCGACAATACTGGGCTAGATGGACACATGATCTGAGTTTCCTATGTTGCAGATGTATGTATTTTCCTGTGCATTCTGTTGTTCAGAGAACTGCATCACAACATTCTGAGAAATGTGAATCCTGAAGGATAATTGTGTTCTGATTCGCATATTCTTCACTCTCCCGATTTTCAGTAGCCTTCTACATTAGCCCAGTATTGTCATCTCCATATAGTAGATGGGGGACTGAGGCTGAGCAGATAGTGGCTTGCCAATGGCCATGCATCTCATGACTGCGTTGAGATTTGAACCAACAATCTTCTGGTTTACAAGGCCAGCAGTACTATAATGACACAGTATAACGCCTGTGCTATAGCGAAGCTCAGCATTACCAGCAAAGCCCCCAAAGTAACGATGGAACGCGTGGGGTCCCAAGCATTGGTGACTGATTTCCCCATTCCAGCACACACAGGCTAAGGAAGGAGCTACTCAGTATAATAGAGGAGCAGGTCCGCAGCAAAATATAAATTCCAAAATGCCTTCCACAAGTACTTTTTATCTGTATTGTTTTTCTAATCTTTTATTTATTGGGAACGTTTAAAGGAAAAAGCCATAGCTTTTCACTGAGAAAAGAGTAGTCTAGATAAGATGATGAGATAGAGGGGAAGGGCAGAAAGAGATCTCACTTTTTTCAAGTCACACTGAAGTATGTGCAGTTAAGGAACTCCGTGGAGGCTGCTGGAGCTATCCAAGGTGGAAAGCTCCTTTAGAGTCCTGACGGAAACCCAGAGGGGTTTCACCATCCCAGTGACATTGGAGCCACCAGCTTGCACTGAAGGAACTTCTTAAACATGTCTTTTCAGGGCAAACCTTAGTGTGGTGCTATTGAGGCAGGCAAGTTCATGTCACTGTTTGGGCCAAAGAGTTCAGGCTGTGTGTCGGATCCAACTAGTGCCGAAAATTTTGATAACAACATTTTTGGCATTTCTTTGGGGTGGGGAAATAATGAAAACTCTGGTGAACGAGGCTGGGAGATGTGAGAATTGCAGAGAATTTTCTCCTTGGGGAGAGGGACAGGGTTTCCATATACCTTTTAAAGTGAAGACAGTTGTTGTGGGTGTGGGGGTGTCTTTTTTTCTTTTTTCTTTCTTTTTAAACAACCCTGGAACTTGCAGGAGCCCAGGAGTTCTTCCTGAATGCCTGTTGGAGAGGGCAAGGTCACATTGTCTCCAACAGGCATTAAAGAAGAACTGCCAGGCTCTTTCAAGTGCTGGGAGTGATTTTAAAATAAAAAGAAATAAAAAAGAAAGAAGAGCCCTCAACAACTGGCTATGCTTTAAAAAAGGTAAGTGGAAACACTGTCCCCCTCCCCAAGGAGAAAATTCTTCAAAATTCTCCCACTCCCTGTGAAAGAGGCAGAAAAAGCAATGCCTCTTTCACAGGGAGAGAGAAAAGTTCCCAAAAATAGGGGTCAGGATTCAGCACAGCACTAGATCCACCAGTGCCCCAGAGCTATCACTAATTATATTCTGCTTGTATAAACAAGACTCACGTAATGGAACTAGCACTTGCTATTTTAATGGGAAAAGTAGCAATTTGCCATCAAAATTTGGTCGCAAAGTGCCATTTTTCACCATTGATACAGCAAGCATTAGTTACGCTGCACAAACGTTGGTTTACGCTAGTGAGTGCAAGCACTGGGCTGGATACTTCCCAATAAATATCCATCTTAGTTAACTCCTAGCAGGGAAACTGCTAGCTGTGAAACACACTGCTATACAGTATGCAGTCTGTCTCACAGCTATTATGTGGATGAGCAGAGGTTTCTAGCTGCACACTAAGAGAGATACCTACTGATCCAAGATGGCAAAGAATGATAAAATGCCCCATGCTTTAGTACCTTAATTTCCCTTCTTCAATGTGCAGTCGTATAGAAGAATTTGATTTATACAATCCAATCCTTCTGTACAGAGTTTCCTGCTGACCCACACCTTCTCTATCCTATAGGATGGGGAGAAATTTAAAGAGATGCAAGTCCTAAAGTGAAATGCAGGGACTTTCCAGATGGCACATTGATGCAATAGTCATTTGGCACTGAATTCTCTTTACAAGCATGTCTATATTCTGCTAGTTGCCATGCTTTAAATAGGAGTAACCAGAGAACCTTTTGGCAGAATTGTCTGCTTGCAAACAGAATTAAACACAAAGTTCATTAGCTAAACAAAGTGAGTTCTCATTCTTAAAACTCAAATAATACATTCTCTTTCATCTTAGCCTTATGCCATTGTCTGTCAGTAATCCTCAATTTCAGGATTTTTCACATTGCTTTGGGTTAGCATTCCTTTGCACTATCTCAGGAATTCAATGACTTCAGAGGAAATTTGCTGACAGAAAAAGAAGGCAGTATGTCTGGATCAGTCCATAATCTTTTATCAGCAACTTGGCACCCATTCTCAACATTTTGTTTAGAACTGAATATAGAAGATGGGCCTCCAATTAATCAATTGAATTTTTGGCATAATAGATTCTAGTTTGGTATAGGAACAGACTAATTAACATATAACTAACAGTAGATATAATATTCTAATCTGCATCATGTGTCTGTGTTACTATATTTTGATATATTGTTATAATTACTTATTAAAATGAATTTACAGAAAAAATAAAATAAGAATTTACAAATTTAAATGGAAATTTTAAAAAAAAATCTCCTAGCTGTGGGTCCAAGAAGACTCCAGACCCAAGAAAGGATCTTTGCTCAAGAGAACTGTGAATGGGATTGGCATTGATGCAAGTCATGTTAATTTTAAACCACTAGAGTGAGAATCAGATTTCATTGTCAATACAAATGTCCATCTATCTTAGCTGAATTAGCACTAATGGCTTAACACACTAACTCTGGATTTAAACCAGGGTAATTGAGATCAGAATTTGGTTCTGTGTAGATAAGAGCTTTTCAAAACCGCTTTAGGTAAAGTTTTAATATTTCAGCTGCTGTCAGGATAAGCAGCTAATTTTTTATCATATTGAGCCCTTTCCAATGACATTTAAATACAGTTATCTAAAACAAGTTATTTTTCTTCTTTTCCTGACAGAAAAGTCTTGTTTATCTAAATAATTGTAGAAACAGGGCTGCCAGCAAGGCACTGTTTGAGGAGGAAGGAGACTACTAGTATAGCTCCAGGGACCTTCAATAATTAAGGGAATGGAAGACCCACAAATAACACATGCAGAGTCTGAGAAATCTGATTAGACCCATAACCATCAACTGTGTGAGAGCTGGTGGGTGTTTCAGCAGCGAATCTGAGGATAGATCTGCTAAAAGCAGTTCAGTAATTTGTGTTATAACATATTCATGGGAAGGGGTTTTGTTTGATCATAGCCCTAGTACTTGATGGAATAATGCAAAGGACTTGGGTCTAAGACAGGTCCTGTGCTTAGTGGATGTGCCTGTGATTCATGTCTCTAAGGCTGTTAGGCTTCAGTGTGGTTACAAACAGACCTAACATTTTAAGAGTGGTCACATCAGATACTTCATCAAGCATGTGAGCCCAATGTCACAGTTTGCATTGCAGATGACATATGATCACATCGAATACTGGATCAGCCCAATGAGTTGCTCCTCTCATGCATCATGGGTTGTTCTTCTCATGCTCCCTTCCTTAAAAAAGAATTAAATGACACATTATACATTTATTTGAATATACATGAATTCTTTACTGTACCAAAAATAAAATCCACACACTTATAAAATGTGCAAAATTGCTCTATAGATTGAAGGATGGTTGATGATACCACAGGAACTAGTCAATATGTGCCTTCCACAGTCATAAATATTTCAACCCCATCTTTCCTATAAAAACTCCTGCTTTTCCCCATTCTAGCAATCTGCTCTTAAATGCACATTACTGTTTTTTCTAGTGCTCACCCCAAGAGAGAGAGAAAAAAGAAAGTTTACAAAAAAGTGCAGGCACTATCAGTCTACATCTGGCATGCTTAAAATGCTACATTTGTCTTCTTACACAGCCATTGTTCCTATATCGTTTGCATGATGAAACCGTTTGTTAATGCACCCTAGAATCATAAAATCCTCCCTTTTCAGAACACATAAAATGGCCCCGAGAATAATTTTGCAAGGCACCTTGGCTCTACCTGACCTATGTAACACTATACATTATGTAAAAGTTTATTTCTAAGGGATACTTTAAATGGTGCAGAAATGAGAGAATCCACACATATGTATAATACATACCCCTTAACACCTGAGACCCATATTCACCTTTTTTAAAACAAGAACAACTGAGAAACATGGTGCTTCACTCTGGAATGTAGAGTCTAAAAAGAGATCATTATGTATGATTTACAGATCTGTGCCTGCCATTAGTGTAATTGCCCTAAAATCAAGTTTAAGGCACAATCCTGTGCATGCTTGGGTAGGAGAAAGTCCTACAACTCCCCGTATTACCCAGCCAGCATGGCTGACATAGAATTGTGCCCTCAATCTTGCAAATCCACCATGCTTTGGAAAATCTCAAAGGCACATTAACCCCCCACCCCACCCCTAAATAAGCCCACTTCATCATTTATGCACAGGCTTTCCCCCATAGAAATGGAAATATATGGGATAGCATCAGAACCATTTATGACTCTGTGTTGCTAAAGAAAGAGCTTCATATGAGCTGTATTAAGATCTTGATGCAGTATCATGAGGGAGTCCTATCTACTAACAACGTTAAAGAAATCTGGAGTTGAGTCTAACATCATTTTTGAAGACTGACTCATTAATTACAGCTCGATAAGAGGATAGAGATATCGTAATCTGCTCTGTACTTTGCATATCTCAGTGAGTGGGGGCATAGGCCTCACTGTTTACTATCTCTCCCTGGACATAAATTGAGATACGCTTTTTACATCTGTGACTTTGCCATCTATGGCTGTTATGGGAGACTAAATAATATCAGCTATGAAAAGGCCTTACAACCATGCCCGGCTTGCCTGGGCATGGTGAGGCAATTGCGGGGGAGGGGAGAGAGATGAGTGGAGGCTCACAATAAGCTGCCTCCATTTGGTGCCACCGACACAGGGAAGGGACTGGAAACCATATTTAAGGATCGCTCCCCCTCCCCAGCCTTCTCTTTGACTTTTGCGGCTCCCTCCCTCCCTATAGGCAGTGTGGGTTTGCCAGTTGCCCCTAGGGGAGCCAAGTAGGATTTTTTTTTGCTCTCAATAATTTCTTTTGGGAGTTTTTTTGCCTACTTCACACTGTAAGACAGCAGGGGAGTATTAACTAGGCTAATTGGTTGAACTTTGTCACATTTTGACTGGGGCAGGCATGCGGGCATCGGGAGCAAGGATAAGTTTGGTGAGCATTCTTAGGCACCATTGAGGTGATTGGTAATCTCTGAGGCCCTCAGCTGGGAGTCCTGTGGCACCAGAGGAAGGGATAAGGGTTACCTCTTAGGCCAACCTTACTCACTCACTTAGAGTTTTGCATACCTACCCCAAAAGGGGAATCCTAACGGGTGGCGATAGACACGAGTCACCAGTTGGGATATGAATGGATCGCCTGATCCCAATTATGGCCAAGACATTGGCCAAGACAGGATGCCCGCCTAGGCCTCCATCTTCCTTTGCAGATATTCTTAAATAAATGTGGCCCTATTTAAATCCCAGCTTCTTGTCTCGACTTGTTATTTCACCTTCCATCCACAAATAGGCTATGTATTTGTAATTGAGAAGATGTGAGAAGATGTGTTGCCAGCTTCCACTCACATCACAGGAGTTACCCCACTCTTCTCCCTCTGCAGCCCCCTATAGCCCAACCCTCCAGTGCAGATTTTGAATATGTGTGGGCTGAGGGGGGGGACTAAAGGGGGAAAGGAATTGATAGAAGTCCTTCTGGCAGTGGCCGTTCCTAATAGAGTTCCACCCTTGAGTCTATAATTTACTATTTGGTAAATTGTACAAAGTTCTGATGGAAGATTTGTTCAAGAAACTTTGGAGAACCTTTGACTAGATGAACAAAAATATAGTCAAAGGGCTGTTGCTAAATTTCAGTTTCGTAAAAGGGGAAGATACATAAAACAAGATTTTATCAAATGTGCATATTACCACTTTGATTCCGTTTATTTATTTTGTTTTAACTAGTTGAAAGGATTCAAGTGCTATGCATGTTCTCTGATTTCCTTCTATGCTTCTATTTATGTTTTCTGTTGCAATGGACATGGTGAATAGTCAATAAAATAATTAATACAGTCTGATACAGCTTTATGAGGGACTCTGGTTTATCTTTAACAGCCAGTTACACTCCTCAGGGACAGAAACATGTGAAGATGTACAGTATATCTTTATGACATTGTGTTCAGCAATTGTATTTTTGTATTTATTACTTATTTTATTTATTTGTTACATTTCTATTCTGCCCAATAGCTAAAGCACTCTGGGTTATAGTTGTATAAAATCAATTAATTTGCCGTTTATTACAAGGCTTCCACTAATCTTTTTTACTGGTTCACTATTCGGATATTTTCCGTTTTGGTATTTTCTGTCTTGCTATTTTGCTAAAAAAAATGAAATAAAATCGTATAGTAGAAAGTAGCTGTGCTACTGATTTAACATGAGAAAAGCCAACATTCTTGTATTTTATTTTTCAATTCAATACAGCCGGGGGAATGAAGAGCTTTGTGTCAGCTTCACTTCTTAAGAAATAGTCTTTTCAGTTGGGGAAAATCATAATTATAGTATCTGCTTTGAATGCATCTATTGAATGTTTTCCTTGCATAATAAGCAGAGACTAATCTGGATATCACTTACATTTTACAAGCAGGTAAAATAAAGCAAAAAAAAGGGGGGGACCAGGAGAAGAAGCTAAACTAAAGAATGAGTGATGGAGGAAAGATATATGCTTAAAGATATGAACATAAATAGGAAGAACTTGTACCAAATAACCCAATAGGCAGGGGTTTTGTGAGGCCTGGGATCACGGAGCCCTAATCACAAATCTATTTCCCAGTGTCGTGGATCTATTTTCTGTGTTTTGAGTGGTGCCAATGGAAGGTTTCCAGGGAGATAACAGCTGAAAAGGGAAGGGTTAATCATGGGGAGGGTCACAGTTTGGGAGGAAAGGGTTAACCCTGTGCTGTGACTACTCAAAGTCACTCCCCCACAACCTGGCAGTTAAACTTAGTGAAGCTTCCACTGGGGCCAAAAGAAACTTTTCTTTGGGATGAGTTGGGTGGGAAATTAATAAGCTGGCTTTGTCCTATGTAAAATGTAAATAAATCCTAGTAATTTTTTAAATTTGCATACATGGATCTAAATTAGCATCTAATTTGATACAGATATGTGTCCTATGGCCCCTAAATGCTTTGAGAACCTCACAACGAACGTGCCCTCAAGGTTGTCATATAATTCTATTTGTTAATTTCAGGATCCTGAACCATGTATGAAATAAATGTTTCTAATTCAAGTTTGTAATACATGTTTGTATTATAGCAAATATGTCTCATTTATAGTAACCTGGCAATCTGTGCTTCCTCAAAGGTCTAATGGACGCTGTTCAATAGGGTTCACATGTCTTTTATTGACCCTTGCTCCAGTAACATAATAAAATGCAGCTGGGGGGAAAAATCTTACCCATCTCTATGTAAAAATGGTGGTGGTGCAGTCATAGCTTTCTCCATCATTTCCTGTATATTTTCAAGATTCTACATGAGCCTGTTCAGACAACACGCTAAGCCACGGTGGATAAGCATTTTGAACTAAACATTATGACTTAGTATGTTGTGTGAACCATTCCTAACCATGGTGGCTACCCCACTCATGCTCTTCGCTCCTCTGATGCCATGTTTCTCACCTGCCCAAGGGTCTCTACTTCCCTTGCTCGGCTTCGTCCATTTTCTTCCGCTGCCCCTTACGCCTGGAACGCTCTTCCAGAACATTTGAGAACTACAAGTTCAATCACAGCTTTTAAAGCTCAGCTAAAAACCTTTCTTTTTCCTAAAGCTTTTAAAACTTGATTTTGCTCTGACTTTATACTGTTAGTTTTACCCTACCCTGTGCCTGTTTGGTGCATTCTCTTCCCCTCCTTATTGTTTTATTATGATTTTATTAGAATGTAAGCCTATGCGGCAGGGTCTTGCTATTTACTGTTTTACTCTGTACAGCACCATGTACATTGATGGTGCTATATAAATAAATAAATAAATAAATAAATAAATAAATAAATAATAATAACAACCTAGGATGACCATATGAAAATGAGGACAGGGCTCCTGTATCTTTAACAGTTGCATAGAAAAGGGAATTTCAGCAGGTGTCAATTGTATATATGGAGAACCTGGTGAAATTCCCTCTTCATCACAAGAGTTAAAGTTGTAGGAGCTATACTAGAGTGACCAGATTTAAAAGCGGGCAGGGCACCTGCAGCTTTAACTATTGTGATGAAGAGGAAATTTCACCAAGTTCTCCATATATGCAAATGACACCTGCTGAAATTTCCTTTCCAATACATCTGTTAAAGATATAGGAGCCCTGTCCTCCTTTTCATATGGTCACCCTACATAACCATGGTTTAAACATGCTCACTAACCATTTTCTGCAAAGGGGTTAATGGCCTAACCATGGCTTAGCGAGTCATCTGAGCAGGCCCCACCATTGCTTCAATTGCAGGCATCAAACATTTTTGTAAGCTGCTCCTTTCGAGCCATGGACATATAGCCCAACCAGAGGCTCACAAAGTACTGTCTAGATGTCAAGCGTGCATTGCATTGCAACAGTTGTAGATTAAATTCCATAATTTACAGTATCTAGAGGGCATGTTTCTTAGTCAGTGCAGCAACCGGAAAACAGAGGTTACCGAATTACCATATTTCATACGTACTTAGCAATTTATATCAGACAAAGGTTTAGTTTGCAAATATGCACAGGGAAAAATGGGGTAATGACTGCAAATGATTTATCTGCTGTTTACCATATCCTGAAGCTTAGGACCAATAATACATGGGGAATTAAATGATGATTCTTAATGCATACAGACAGCAAGCACAAAAGCTGAGCTCATCTGAATTTCAGATCAAGAATAAGACTTAAAGGGGTGAGGTCCTTGTTTCTTTCTAGCCAAAGCTTGGAGGATAGGAGGCCTGTTTGTGAACAGTCTCCACTAACACACAATAAATGCTAGCAAATTATAGATTTAATTTTAGATTGTTCCCAAAGCTTTGCAAAGCTCTAGCATGTTGTATCGGTCCTGGAAGAATCAGCTTTGAGCTGAACTGTGCAGGCAATCGCCAGGGCCACCTCACAATGATTTCCCGTCTGGGGCAGGCAACCTCTCCGGAGAGGCCATTCACCCACCTGATCTCCTCCAGGGGACTCTCCAAGAGTGAGGAGGCAGTGCGGATGGGCAGGTAGGCATGCGCCCACCCACTCGATCTCTCACTCTGGGCTTCTCCCAAAGTGAGAGACTGAGTAAGTGGCCTCTCTGGAGAACCCACCTGCCTGATCTCTCACTTTGTAAGAGGGCTCAGAGTGAGAGATGAGGGGGGCAATACAGCAATGACAGGAGCACCCACAGGGCCCTCCTTGGGGGGGGTGCACGTATAATCCACCACCCTTCCTGATCTGCCACCTGAGTGGCCGTTTTTATATATTCCATGCATTCTTGTATATGTGAGAGTTGATCATCTTTCCCCCTTTGCAATCAACAACACGGCTATTAACAGTAATATGTTAAAGGAAAGCCTTTCTACAATGCAGATCCAAGGAAGCTTCAGACCACCCCAAGCTCTGAATGACTAATCTAAGATCTCTATTAGGGAAAACATCAACAGGGTCGTGAAGTTGCTGACAATTTTCCCATGAATATCCACGGTCAAACCTGCCTCATAGTGATGCCCCTCCCTTAGGGCAGCTCCCTTCTCCATTGGCTTAAGAGTGGCTATCCTGGCAGAGCATCTTAGCCCTGTCCCTAACTCTGCCTGCTTCAACTTGTGATGTGCTCTAGCGTCTCTGAAGCCACACCTCTCTTCCTCCTCCTCAGACACTTGAGTTCTCACAGTGGAGGGGGGAGGCAGTGACTCAGCCTTGGCCATCTGTTTGCCAAGGCCTTGGGAAGAATCTCTCCCAGCACTTTGGGACTGGGGGGGGAGGGACTCCCCTGTGCCCTGATTGAGTTGTTCCAACTCTGATTCAGAATTGGAGTCATCAGAAATCTTAAGAGCCTTGGGCTCATCCCTGACAATATATATGTTTGAGATAAAAGGATTTTGTATGTAATTGGGGTCTTGTATTTGAAGTTTGTATCCACAGACCAGATTTAGACTGATTTGTCCATCCCAAACTGTGCTTAGGAGCTTCTCTACATGAGCAATTTATTTCACATTCATGATTGGCCACTCATGAAAGTTTGTGGGTTATTACATGATGCCATCAACTTTCAGGACTCTTCCCACATCTTCTCCTGGCAATCTTGCTTTAAAAATAAAAACAGAGATGATGGAATATTTAATGAATGAAATCTTTATTGCTAAAAGTGATAAGCCATCACAATTTGACATAATAAAAAAAGTAAAAAGATAAGCTAAAATAAATAAGTTAAGTAACTTAAAAATGGATAATATAAAGTAAAATGAAAATAATGAACACAAATGGAATATAAAGATAAAAATCCCATTAACATACTTTAAGAACTTGCGAGTGGGGAACTAGATCAATACATATACCAGAACAAAATCGCCAGCTCTCCATTATGAAACTTGTTGGGAGTCTTGGTCCCTAGTTCTCAATTTACTTGCAGCTAAGGCAAATTTTGCAACCAGATCAGTAATAAATACATTATTGCCAGCCAGCAATATACAGATTTGCTCAAGGGAAGATCGGTCAGAAAGATAATGAAGAATAATTCTCGATGGAATATTTAAAATAATTGTGGGATTAATTTCGCCACTAGTTGGTACTTTTTCATTGAACTTTATGGAACATTGCCTAGAGGAGGAATTTTCAATTAAAATCATGTGGTTGCTGTTGGTCACCATCTAAAGGAGCCCGTCGTGAATGTGGAAAGACCCAAGGGAAAATAAAAGCTTGGTAAGAGTGTGTTCCCCCCTTAATGTTCCCCTTAGTGCTTTTTATACTGTATTTTGTATTTGTGCTTTTAACCTGTTGGTTGTTTTATTATGGTTTTAATTTTTGTGAACCACCCAGAGAGCTTCGGCTATTGGGCGGTATAAAAATGAAATAAATAAATAAATAAATAATGTAGAGAAACCCTAGGTCACAGAGCAACATCTAGTGAAACACACCCTTTTAGTCTCTTCCAAACACTACTCTGTTGAAGTTGGTGAGTGAGAGAAGAGACTTGCATGGCCTCTTCAGCACTTCGCCCAGATAGAAGTATTGCTGCTAGCTCAACTTCATTCCAAACACAGTGTGGGTGTGTGACTCATTTGGCTGTGGTGGATCCAATAACAGACCAGCTAAAGAAATGGGAGGTAAGGAGAAGGATCCCCCATTTCTCCAGCCCTGAACTATTCAAGCAAAAGCAAGCAAACAAAAACAGTAGCAGGAAGAGGCAAGCCAAGAGGATCGCCTTTTAGCATACCACTACAATTACCCATTTAGTAGCAGTTGCAGCGGCTACACTCTAAAAACCAATGCATGCTGAGATCAGCTGTGCACACCAGGCGTATTGGTACAACTGCCTCAGTATGTGCTGACTTTAGTGCACTGCCAGATTGGGACTCAGTGTGGGCTGAGCGTTTTAGCAGCATCCTAAAATGCATAGACCAAAGCGAATCCAGAAAAGTTGGCTCTTCTAAATGGGGAAAAATTACAGTTCGGGTTTCACTGTGGAATTAGACCCATTTCTCTTTGAATCAGAGAAACAATAACAGCTGCCTCCCTGGTTGTGAGCCTGATTTCATACAAATCGTTTTCAAAGAAGGAAAATCTCTGTTGAACACAACAACTGATAAGAGCTGCTGTCTGTGTTTGTGTCTCTTTTAAAAGCTGTATGTATTCTAGTGCTAAAATCTTCAGCCCTAGTCGTAGAATCGGAGAGTATATGATTTATGATTCTTAATTAGATATTATTTATTTAGCTAGTTATTTGCCGTTATACACCATGTTTCTACCAGAATACTCAAGGTGGTTTGCAATGATAAAATAATGGCATATTATTTATTTATTTACAATATTTATACACCATTGAAAAGATTTCAGAGCGGTGAACAACAAATAGAATAAAAGAATTTTAAAAACCATATTAAAAATACAATTTTTAAAAGGAAAACGTTCCTGATAAAACCCTATTACTGGTAAAACTGCAGCCGGTCATTCACAGAAAGCTTTCTGAAACAGCACCTACCTGACCTCCAAAGGGAGGGGATTCCATAGGAAGGAAGCCACCACACTGAAGGCTCTTCTCCTGGTGGACTCTAATCAGACCATGGGTCCATGAGAACATGCCCTCACATGATCTCACTGACCGGGCATATAATTTTAATATACATGAAACAAGATGGGACAAAGAGGGAATAGGAAAATAAGCAAATTCAGATGATGAAGATGATGATTCAATAGTTATAATGACTGAATGGAATGGCCACTGGGGGAAGACTCACATGGCAATCAGCCTGAGCAGAGGCCGTGGGAGAGACCTTGTCTTATATCTTGTTTAGATGCAGCCTGCGGGAAACATTGCTCACAGAGGCAGTTCTGGGAGGGTGTGGAAAGCAAATAGCTGTTGGTTCTAGCCAAGCTGCTAGAGCAGGGCCTTGCTGTTCAGCAGTCCCTGGGATGTGAGGGATGATGGGAATTCTAGGCCAAAACATACGCTGGGCCACAAGTTGCTCACACTTGGACTACTGTTTTTTTCTGACTCAATCTAAGGCAGCTTTATATTTTCGTGTTTGAGTCTGGAATCTTATGCTCACTAGCCTGGGAAAAGTCCCATTGAACACAATGGGTCTTACTTTCAAGTGTGTGGCCAATTGTATGGCCAAGAGGCAACAGTCCTTTTTAGGATTTAGAAACAGTGAACTCCCTAATGGGTGAAGGTTGAAGATGCTATTCAGAAGGAACAACAAGAAAGCAAAACACTACAGGGCACTAATTGCAGCAAGAAACTACAAAGCATGAGTATAAGGTTTATGTCCTAACAGTCACTGGGATTCCCCTTAGAATCTGGGACAAACAAACTCCAGTAATGCCCTGGTACACAGCACCTTCCACAAGGGGGGATTCTACACGTACTGAGGGCGCTTGTATGCACCCCCAGTGCGCCCCCAAAGCGATCGTGTAGCTTGCCTGTTCGAAGAGACGAGGAAGAGGCGGAGCAGGAGGCGGCTGGGGAATCTGGCCACGTCCTTGCCGCCGCCCACCTCCCCGCCGGCCTCCTGCTGCCGGCGAAAGAGCCAGCCGGGTCGGAGAGCTTCTTCCGCTCTCCGCCCCGCCTTCTTCCGCTGAGCTCTCCGACCCGGCCGGCGAGGAGGTAAGTGGGCGGTGGCGGCGGCAAGGACGCGGCCGGATTCCCCAGCCGCCTCCTGCTCCACCTCTTCCTCGTCTCTTCGAACAGGCAAGTTACACGATCGCTTTGGGGGCACACTGGGGGCGCATGCAAGCGCCCTCAGTACAACGTGTAGAATCCCCCCTGCATCAAGGTTCTAAATTGGGCATGTCCCAGGGTCTTATATCAGCTATTAAGGTCATATTAATCCCACCTCCATTCTGGCCTTGGGAATGGTTACACACTCTTGCAAAGTGTGTAAGGATTAGCTCTAGCAAGTGGCAGCCAGACAGCATAGACAGCCATATGTTTATCCCAGACACTCCCATCCTTACTCCATGGTAGACCTTGAAATCTAGTCAAGGTTGATCTAAAGGTAAATAATAACATCTGTTAAGATAGCAAGAAGCAGAACTGGCTTCTTAAGGAAAAAGCCAACTTGATGTTTTGTCAAAAAAAAGGGGGGGGCAATTGTTGCACACCACTAAGCACCTCAATATAACTTCCCCATTTCCATTACACCAACTAGATATAGGATAAGATTGAACTGAAAGTCAATTGTTTCTTACTGAGGAAGTGTGCATGGTTAAATAAAATGAGTTGTCTTTACTAGCTGAGATTTTATTATGCTGAACTGTTAACTATTTGTAAATGTGCTAGTGTGTCTTATAATCTAACACTGAAAACATACCAATTTCACAGTCCTGTAATCGTATCTAAACTTAAATATACAAACTGTAATACATTTGTATATGGAAAGGAGGACAGGGCTCCTGCATCTTAAGAGTTGTATAGAAAAGGGAATTTCAGCAGGTGTCATTTGTATGCATGCAGCACCTGGTGAAATTCCCTCTTCCTCACAACAGTTAAAGATACAGGAGCCCTGTCCTCCTTTCCATATGGTCACCCTAAATACATTTGAAAGTGTCTGTACTTGCAGTTCTAAGACATACAAACTTGATCAAACATTGCAAAATCAGACTATATCCTACATACAGACTCTTCAAATTTCTGAGTTTCTGAAATAACTTGATGCGTATTTCCAGAAAGGCAGACTGAATCAATTCTATTTTTCTCATAAATAACACTCCAGGTAGTATTACATTTTACAGCAGGATTTATGTATAGTTCTTTAAAGTAGTTTATACCCAGGTCTGAAATCCCTTAAATATTAATGGTGTTTGCCTGTACTTGGATATGTGTCTCATCATATCATATCTCCTGAAATATCACCCAATTTTTATTCATGGGGAAATATTGGAAGGAGAACCGTTTTTTCTGTGTATAACTGCAAGTGTAAGTTTTCTCTTTGGCAAGAGATCTAAAGTAGTTTCAAATCTTTACTTAGCACTCTGGAGCCACTTTATATATGTGTGTGGTGATGCACATTTGTGATGTATCAGTGGCACATTAAGGGTACGATCCTATTGGATCCACCCTGGGTACTCCTAAGCTTCTGAACTCAGAGGCTTGTGGTATCCAATGCAGAATGGAAAACAAGTTGCACCTCCCACTCTGCATTTTAGATAGGCATTTTCGCTCGTCTAGTGGAGGCTCTGGGATGGGGAGGGAAGGAGGCTGAGGACAACTGGGATGGCTTGGATTCCCTTGTCCCCAGTCTCCTCCTCACTTACTCACTGACATGCTCCCTGTATGAGCTCCCATTTACAGACTCATAGAAACAGTTATCTCCATGCCAGCTACAAGGGGGAAGGAGAGGGGGTGGGGAGTTCAGTTTCCTGGCTCCGAGGTTGGAGCCTTGTCTCCAGCCTCAGATCCTACAATCTGAAATAGCCTATGTCTCACCCCACCCACCCCAGCACTCTCTAGGGACCATAGGATTGCTCTCCCTGTGTCACATTAGCAGGGATAGCTAAGAAGTTCAGTTCGGTCTTGATGAGAATTTACCAAAATTCACAAAGGCCTCCATATTTGAGATTAAAAAAAATCTAATGTGGGAGAAACCGAAATTGACAGATTTCTCCATCCAGCCTAGGACTTTGAGTGCTTTTATCTGCAACATCTGGGTTAGAATCCCTGTGTATTCAACCATGTTCGTGCTGAATTAAGGTTCCCTCTACTTTTTTATGACAGGTTTCTCATCTAACTATCTGGCAGGCTGGCCTCTCCATGATGGAAATAGCTGTGCCTACTGAATTTGGCTGGTGCAGATGAGGGAGAATTTCATTTTTAATGAGAACATACTACAGTTCACAAAGTTCATGTTCAGGAGACAAAGAACTTGAGATTTTAAAAATCCGAATGGGGGAGATTCACCCATCCCTACAGATTAGCAGAAGCATTCCATTTGAACATGAGTGGTACTCACCATCATGCACACAGCGATGTGCCACTTCAAATTTGAAGCATGTACATCCATGAGCCATACATACCCCCTTGAACCTAATAGTTAGCTACTCGGCTACCTTAGCAAAGGTCTACTTCTCCTCAAAAAAGCTGACATACAGTATATAAGGACAACAGTTTTCTTATATTGCTTGCTTATTCACAATATCTGCTGCTGTGTGATAAATTGACATTTAGGATGCTGGTTTCACTTAGCAATCATAAGTAACAGCTTTGGATAGGCCAGCCTTCCATGGATTTTAATCCTTTAAAAAGGTGCCCAAACTTGTGGTTATCTCCACATCTCAATGCTGTGAATTCATAAGTTGATTATGAATTGTTTGAATAAGTACTATAAATGATTCCCTGTCCCTTTAGATCAGTTTCTTGGTAGAATATGGGTCAATTTCCCCACTGTTCCTTAGCATCTGAAATAGGTATTGGCAGACACATGGGGCTGTAACCCACACTTCATAGCATATGCTTCCCCCCATCCCCCCAAAAAGTATTTTCAGTTTAAAGGAATGCTTGAGATTCACAACTGGTTTTGTACAGTGATTGAGACCTGGAATTTTCCCCTGGAGATATTCAGTGAATATAAAATGGTTATAAAAAGATGATTCTTGCTACTAGGGCAAATATTCAGTAAGATATTGATGAACCCTCAGGAAACTGACTTGAGACATGCAGATCCCTTGATACACAATTATTGCAATTTCCTCCAGCATTGTTGATCCTTCTTATTTCAGAGTATGAAGCCTAAGTTGGAAACATGGTTTTTGTCAGTAGTGTTAAAAGGAACAGGTTCCAGTTCTATAGCAGAATGTCTACGGTCATGATTTATTTATTTTCACAATGTTGCTGTGTGTCCAATAAAGCTACAATCCTAAGCACACTTATTTGTAGGTCCCATTAAACTCAATGTAACATGCTTCTGAGTAAACTTGCCAGACTCCTTCTAATTAACAGACAGGGCTAAAGGTCAGTAGGCTGACATATTCTCTCTCTCTCTCTCTCTCTCACACACACACACACACACACACACACACACACACAGACACACACACACACACGTGTGTGTGTGAGTGTGTGTGTGTGTGAGAGAGAGAGAGCACAGAGGAGTGACTGAGATGAAGTAATGTTTTTAAAATCTCATTGATCTCCTCTATCCCACTCTTCAACTGATCACAAAAGTAAAGTAGTAAAACGGTATGGGGAGAGAAAGCACTGTACCTCCTGCTCCTTGCATGCCAATGAACTTGATCACTGTCTGGCTTAAGGAACAGAGTAAGAGGGAGTCAGTTAAGGGGGTCTGGCCAAGCACTGGCAGAACTTAAGAAGTACACACGAACCAATACATTTGGTTGGGGGCCTCGGGAAGAGAGAACCTCTCTTTGAAACAAAAAGCTGCCCGTGTCCTTCTTGGTTGGGGCAAACCAATCACAAAAATTGGGGAATATAGTGGAGAGGTCACCCAGTTGCTTTGCTGTTGTTCTTTTCTAGACCATGTGTGTAGTGAACTAGGCAGACCCAGGAGGACAGATGTGGGCACTGCCTCTTCTTATATGGTGCTTGCCATCTGCAGTTTTTCTAAATACATGAATATATGCTGCCTGATCAATCAAGTCACTTTTTTAACCAATCAGAAGCTTTTTTATCAATTAATATATCTGATTACTCAATTAAGTGTCACAGCCTGAACAGCAGGCAGTATCCAATGGGGCCACTCCATCTCCACTGGTTGTCTCGTGTAAGTGGTCCATACTGCGATACTCCCCAATAACTACATTCTGTGTCATTATCTATTATTTAGGATGCAATCCTGTACTCACTTATCTGGAAGTAGTTCCAATTGAACACATGCAAGTTACCTCTGAGTTGACATGTATAGGATCTTGTATTGCTAGGATGCAATTCTAGACCCATTTACCTGTTAGAAAGCCTAATTGAACTCACTTGAGAAGACATGTATAGGATTTCCCAACTTTTAAAGTTTTAAGACTTGTGTGTGTTTATTAGTGAGTTATCTCTGCTATTCTATTTCATATAGTAATCACATGTTTATTCTTTGTTTTTGTATTTTTATAATCTTTATGAATGCCAAGAGAACTTCAGTTATGGGGCAGCATAGAAATACCATCAACACATTGGATTGCACTGTTAGTTTGATGGCTTAAGAAACAACATTGTGTCAACTCCATTATTTTGATACCATCCAGAAAAAGTCAAAGGCATTTTTAGTAAGAATTGTACTTACTCAGAATAAAAGAATATAGCCTGACCTGAGGAAAATACTTTTTATTTTTTTAGTTTGAAGATTTATACCCAACCTTTCAATCAGAGGATTCTCAAGGCTGCTTACAAGCATAAGGTTGTAATAATACAAGACAAACCAACTGCATTCTCCAGCCGTGTTGCCCAAATTTAAATCACTGGAAATGAGCAGTCTGCAGTGCAAACAAATAAATATAGGCAGTAAGTATCAGATATAGGTTCCTGTATTTACAACGAGAATAAATGGGACATTTTATTTAGCATTAATAATAAAGAGTCTTTTCAAGACCCTTTGTAGTTTTTGGTAGAACAGACTAACACAGCTACCCCTCTGGAAATTTGAGCATTAATATGAGCTCAATTTTGTGTTATGTTTTGAAGATCTTACTGCTGGGTAAACCTTCTATCAACTGCAGAAATACAGTATCAATGACTAAGAAAAGCATAATTAGTTCCTATGTGAGATCCTTTACGTATAAAGGGAGCCTTCCAGAACCTTTTAGCAGGTCTACGGAGTATTTTATCCTGGGTAAATTAATATTTCCGATACTTCTGGACATCATTTGACAGAGCCAATTCTGGGATTCCAATTATTTTCTTCTTTACCTTTGCCTTGTAAAGCTCAAAATTACACAAGCATCAACTACTTGCCTATCAAAAGACCCTATTCCCTCAGGCCAGATCTGTCATGTTTTTACAGCAGTGAAACTTTGTTTGACTTCTCTAAACTGACAGAAATATTATGAAGGAAATTAATTGCTACCCTTTCCAGGAAGAATTTGCTGTTTCAATTCCTGGCTGCTATTTGGTCCAATGGGAGAAAAGCAAAATATTTCTTTATGTGGCTCTTTTAATAAATCACATTCTCCCACACCTCCTGGCAATTTTAAATATAGTTTTAGTCATTGTTTGAATCACCTGATATTAGAAGAGAAATACTGAGTTGTTGACAACAGAAAGGAAATAGAAATTGTTGTATATTAATCAGTGCTTGTCTTAAATATGTCAAATGCTGAATTGTTAAAATGTTCACAGCTTTTTAATGCAAGCTAATGGGTGCACATCCTTTGATACATTTTACACTCTGATAGTAAACATTAGGGGTGTGAGATCCGCACTGGAAAGATCTGGTAACCATGAACTTGTGCGGAATATTCAATCTTCCAGAGCAGAGACTGTCTGTTTCCAAACCCATCGAATAATTTTAGAGCAGAGGTGTGCCCAATCAGAGCTTCTAATGTCTCTGAAATTATCTGACTGTTTTTTAGGTGTCAATGCTGTGTGTTTGAGTGTCTCAACTGAATATCTCCATATTTGGAAGACACTGAGTAAGATTGATATTGACATCTGTGGCTAACCAATTAGGAATTGCCACAGTGCTGTCCATGACTGTGTTCTCCAATTGCATTGTTTGAGGGAGTTGGAAATACTAACTGGCTGCTGATTCTGGCTGTGGGCGGGGGGGGGGGGGAGAGGGAACTTGTTTCTGTTCTGACTCATAGAAGTCAATCATCCACAGTGTGAAAGTGCTGCTGGGCTGGCTGGCGTTGTGAGTGAGTAAGTTTCTACACCTGAGTCAGGCAGGCTCTTTATTTCAGTTAAACTAGTACTCCTATTGCCTTGCTGGGCTTCCAGTGTAGGTGGGGGGGGGGGCTCCGTCCAATAGATCTGGAGGGCACCAGGTTGGAGAAGTCTGGTGTAGAAACTTTCCCCAGCAGCAGTGGAGCTCTGCATCAGCAAAGGAAAGGATAAAATCTCCCTTCATAAATGCACAAGGGTGAATTAATGTGCGTGCATGTCTGTCTGTCTAAGGAGGATGGAAATGGTGTGAGAAAGAATTTTTTTAAAGAAGTCAAGGCATGAATGGATCTGCTACAAAATTGGCAGGCCAAAAACCCTACTTAAGAGCTACCATCATGCCAAATTTCATCTCTTTATCTTTAAAAATGTCAGCAGGTTTTTAAAAAAATAACTTTAAAACCATGAACTTAAAAAAAAATCATAAAAAATCAAGTCTTGAATGTTTACAGTTCTCTCATCTTTAAAAATGAGAGAGCTGTAAGCATTTGATTAATTTCCATTGACTAGAGTGGTTTATCGAAAAGGGGCAGTTGTCTGATGAGTAATCTGATGGGGAGCCGCTCCAAAATCAGGGCAGAGAATCACCTCAACAGAGCTCTGCCCCAAATTTTTTTGGGAGGAGAAGACCTGCTCTGCACACCCTTTGTAAATATATTACATAAAATATAATTCCCATAGATTTAAAGATAGATCATGTCAAAACGTGTTTGATATGATTAGGATGCCCTTGTCTAAAATCGTTCTCCAGCATTATTTTACCCTGCTTGTGTCTGAAAGACTCAAGTAAGAGAAAGGCAAGCATTCCAAACCATCATGGCTTTGGCTGCAATCTAAAACGGTCTTACTTCTGTGTAAACATGCTTTGTAAAGTCTGGCCCTGTGGAGGTGTGAAATAGAGAACACCAAAGTGGCCCACAGATATGCCTTATTGTGCTCTTTTATGACCTTCTAGGACACAAGGATGACTGAGGGAGTTCTTGGTGTTATCTGAAGAAAAGCAACTCCAGTAAAATTGAAAAAGAACTGTCACTTTTGGAGATGGATTTAATTTTTTGGATGTGTGTGCATGCGGGAGGGAGGCCCATTATCTACCATATACTGATCTGTATCTCTTTCATCCATATACAAATTGACGATAGTGAGTAAAAATTACATAGAAAGGGTACGTGGAAACAACAAGTCACGAAGGTATACATAATGTGGTGCTGGATGACATCATGATGCATCATGAAATTCCAGACTACAGTTTTTCTGATATTGCACATGTGTAAAAACTTGGATACACAGAATAAAATATCAAATTAAAGGAGAACTCTTGTCTAAAACCACACAGATGGATTTATAAATTCATCTATCACTAATTCAAATTTACAATTGCAACGCTAATAGGGTATTTAAAAAATGTATTGGGTGCCTGCCTGTCTGTGTGAATGTGTGATAGAGTGAGAGAATAGGGGATCTATGAAATGAGCAACTGATGGCACTGAAATTGTCACGTTATTCAAATACTTAATGCTTTTTATTTTACTGCTACATTAGAAACCTGTCTCTGAGCTAACATATTCTGCATTCTCTTTTATCTTTTTATATTTTCTTTACTGTTTTAGCTAAATATAATCTTCATGGTTGCTATCAAATTCTATATAAAATGGAATTTGTGACATAATCTGCTACAATCCTATTCAGTTGGCCAAATCCATTGTTTGTTCCCTAAACAGTGTAGTTCTCACCCTTGTTTCATTCACAATCGCATTGCACCATATCCGCTGACATGTCCAGAAAGCGCACGTATGCCAGTTTAGTAACGCTACAAATTTCATGATCCATTGCAATTGCGAGAAAAATGAACATGCCCTAAAATATCTAAGACCTATCTAAGTGTAGCAAATGGAGGAAGTTAGAATACTTAAAATTCAATGAGCAGCTGAATGGTTTATCATTATGTTTTAACATTATATGGAAGCTACCTTCAGAGGGTATTTATTTTCCCTTAAGTTGGCTGATAAATATGGTAATATTTAGCTCTAGAATAAAAGATGTCAAGAAATTGCTGGGATTCCACACACCCCTATTCCTTCATTTATTTATTTTTGCAATTTGTTATGTTGGAACTGTTTTAACATACTGAGTTATTTAGGACATTCTGTTCAAGGGTAAGAAATGACTGCCAATTTAAATTACTTTTTAACTGCATATAATGTGCTATGTTTTCATGACCAATGGGGAAGATGTGCCCATGGAAATATTTACCACCCCAGTTAATAGAATTATGTATATCAATTATTTTTACCCTTTTCATCATATAGTCAATGGAATGACTTACTTCTGTCAGCAAATTCAGCCTGCCACCTTTATAGTTTATTGTGCTCCCTACTTTCTAGCTGCCTGATGACTTATAAATATCACACTGCAGTGTTCTTATTCATGGTTTACACTTCTGAAGTCTGGTTGTGTGTATTTTATGTGCCGGACTAAAAAGTATGTGTAGTACTATGTAAATGCCACATGGTGTAGTATGATATGGCTCAAATTCATGTGAGAGATGTGGAATTACAGTTTCTTTGGTTATTGCTACGTCTTTTCTCATCATCTTATATTTTGTTCCTTTTGTCCCAACTACGAAACCAAAAGTAGGGGGACATTATTATTATTATTATTATTATTAGTATTATTATTATTATTATTATTATTAATTTATTTATTTATATAGCACCATCAATGTACATGGTGCTGTACAGATTACACAGTAAATAGCAAGACCCTGCCGCATAGGCTTACAATCTAATAGAGGTGTATACAATAATGGTGTGGAAGTAGTACATAGATGTTTTTCTTCCTCTCTCATAATACTAGAAACTGGGATCATCCAATGAAGCTGAATGTTAAATGCATAGTTAAATTATAGAATTTGTAATCACAGGACAAGATGATGGTTACCAACTTGGTTGGCTTTAAAAGGGAATTAGAAAGCGGCATGGAGGATAAGTCTAGCAACGATGCATACATGCTACCTTTGGGATCAGAAGCACCATGCCTCTGAATACCTATCGTAGTAGAAGCATGCTATTGCCCTCATATAGAGGTGGGTCAGAATTATGTTTCAGTTTGTTTGGCTAAGAATTTACCAAAATTTACAAGTTCATTAATTCCATAATCCAGCATTCTTCAAGCAGATGCCTATAGAACCAATATTACCAGATGATTCAAGATACATGTTTTAGGGGACCATAAGCAATTTGCCACTTAATCAAGCAAACCTCATCCACTGAATTTCCAATGGTGACTTTTTAGAATGTGTTCATTCTGGTCTCCCATTGTGCTTTACTGATGCCCCACAGTCAATGGGTGGAAGGATGACCCTGATTTCTTTTTCATTTGTAAAAATTTACATATCGGGGGCCAGAGAGGTATCCCTTCATGCTCACAAACCATTGATTTGTGATCATATCACATCTCTAACTTTTGTTATATTGTGCCCACATGGTCTCCAACACTGCAACCATTCCTTATGCTGAAAACAATTTTATTACATGCATTTTATTTATTTATTTATTTACACATTTTTATTCCTCCCAAAGATCTGGAGAAGATCTCTAGTCAGTTCACAAAATAAAACTTAAAACCATACAATATAAAAACATAGTTAGACATTCTGTAAAAATCTAAAAGTTGAAAACAGAATAAAAGCAAAGTAAAAATGGCCAGCAGTGCAAGAGCTAAAACACACACACATAAACTGAATGACTAAATGTCCTAAAAGATTAAATATAAGGCACAGAGATTTTTGGAATAATTCTACCATAAGAGTTCTCAATTTGACCAGTATACCCTACTCTGTAGATTTCATAGCATACAAGGAGGCCATAGTTCAGTGGCACAGTACATGCTTTGCATGCAGAAGGTCCCAGGTTCAATCCCAGGCACCTCCAGGTAGGGCAGGAAAAACCACTACCTGATATCCAGGAGAGCTGCTGCCAATCAGTGTTGACTTCTAAGGTAGTTCCTGTGTTGACAGAAATTTGTGATAGTGAAGGCTGCATAGAATGGGGAAGATCCAAAGGGAGCTAACAACACTTGATAAATTGGCAGCCTGATAGCTAATGAAATTCAAGTGCTGACACATATAAGATGAAGTGCTTTGGATGGAATAATTGAAATGATTCCTGTACGCTGATGTGTTGCAAATAAGCTAAAGGCTCTTGGCATAGAAAACTCAGTGAAAACCTGTACGGATTGCACACCCCAAACCCACAAATATTAGGAACAATAATATGAAAGGGAAAGAAAATTGTACAAAAACAAAATGTTAAGGTGTTTTAAATAATGAAGGAGTTCAAGAAATCAGTGAGGGGCTGGATGCGGGTGAGCAAACTGAAGCTTAACCCAGACAAGGCAGAAATTAGGAGTGTTATTAGGCATGCACTATGTTTTGGATGAGGGTTGCATTCCCCCTTAAGAATCTGGTTCACATGGTGGTGCTTCTGAATTTGGCACGACTCCTGGTTGTCCAGATGGTGTGAATAGCCAGGAGCAATTTTCATCAGCTTCAGTTGGTATACCAGCTGACAACTTTCCTGGAGAAAACAGACCTGGCTACAGTCATTCATGTCTTAGTAACATCCCAACGAGATTATTGTAACACACTCTACATGGGGTTGCTTTGGGAAAAGGGTCTGGAAACTACTTTGGGTTCAAAGCACAGTGACCCAATTGTTAATTCTTGTGCATCACAAGGCACATATAGTTTTAATATTGTTCTAACTCCTTTGCTCGTTTGTTTCTGGGCAGAATTCAAAGTGTTGGTGCAGACTTTTAAAAGCCTAAACACCCTGAGGCAGGAAACCTGAAGGACCACTTTCTTCCATTTGAAACTTCTGGGCTGTGACAGAGCTGGAAGATTACATGAGCTCCTTATGCAGCAACCTTCTGTTCAAAGGCCAGATCAAATAAGTTTGTTAGTATCCCAGAATGGTTAGGTCACATGGGGAGAGAAAACCCTCTCCCTGGGGTCAAACCAAATTAGAAGAAAAGCAAATATTTATTAATCAAAGAGTTTGCACAAAAATAGAAGAGAAACAGAGAATACATCAACAAGAAAACAAAGCTAAACTTTTGCTCTATAAATCCTGATATATATCCATACTTACTCCCTCACACCAGTCTCCCTCACACCTACCCTTTGCAATACGCTCTCAAGAGAGAATTTATATATGTACTTTTACATCTGTTGTGGGTTTTGTTTTGTTTTTATTTCTGTTTTATGATCATTTTATCATAATGTTTAGCTGCAGTTTAGCCAGTGAACATGATCCTCCCCCCCATTTTATCGTTACGCTATCCATGTGATATAAGTTGGGCTGAGAGTCTGTGACTGACCCAAAATCACCCAGTGAGCTTCCATGACTGAATGGGGACTAGAACCCGGATCTCCCAACTCCCAGGCCAACACTCTAGCCACTACACCACACTGTCTGGGATTACTAACACTAGGAACGTGGGAAACTGCCACAACCTACCAGCTCAGACCATGTGAACCTCTAGACCAGTATTGTCTATAATATGGTCTTTTCATTGGTACGTATGCTGCCCTAAATTGTTATTGCCTCAGCCTCCTAGGAGTTATTATACACTATGTGCTTGCTACCATCAAAAAATGAAGAGCTAGTATTTTAAAAGTGTATCATGTTTCTTCCCACTGCTGCCGAAGTACATCAGCTCTATCGATTCATCTGGGAGCTTAAAACTTTAGTATATAATTGAAAATATCTGCATTGTAGCACTGCTCAGGAGATCCTTCTTTTCAGGATGTTCAAACCAATTTAAAAGACTTTTTTTCATTTATTAGTCTGTTTATATAAATGGGAAACTTTCCAAGAAAAGTTTGAATGGACTTCATTCCTTGTGCTTGAACCATTAAGGTGCAATGCTATTGGATGCCATAACACACTTCCAAATTGTATGTCGTAATTTAGTTCAGCAGGCAGAAGCATGAGGGAGAGGAGGAGATATCAATATAAACCTCAAAGCCATTGTGAGAATAAGGTCTCACCTGAGGATGATCCAGCTAATAATTTCTATTGAAAATGGTTCTTAAGTGTAATGGCCTTCATTATGACAGAGGTACAGAATCTGTGAATGGAGGGCCTGTATTCTCCAAATCCCCCTCTGCATGTTTTGCACAAAGACACACATTGCAGCCACCCGTTACTGAGGAATGGGGCCTCCAGAGGCTGTGGCTGAGGGTGGTTTTGCTCATACCTCATCTCAACAGTGTAGCAGTTAGTGTTTCCACAGAAAGAAAGTTTTGAAGGAGTGTACAAGATAAAATTCAATAAAAACAGAATAAAACACCTTAGAATAGATTTTTAAAAGCAAAATGAAAAGTGAACAGTGAACCATGGCTGGTCATTAAGGAAAGGCTTCTTGGAACAATGACGTTTTCAGGAGGTGCTGAAAGGAATACAGAGTTGGTGCCTGCCTGACCTCCAGAAGCAGGGAATTCCATAGGAGGGGGGCCACCACCCTGAAGGCTCTTCCCCTGGTGGACTCTATTCGCACAATAGGTCCATGTGGAACCACCAGGAGCATGCCCTCGGATGACCTCAGTGACTGGGCAGGTTGGTAGGGGAGAAGGTGCTCTCTCAGATATCCTGGTCCCAACTTGTTTAGGGCTTAGTACACAAGTACATGAACCTTAAACCTGGCCTAGTAGCCAATAGGCAGCCAGTGCAGTTCCCTCAGCAGAGGAGTTACACGCTGGAAAGGGGCAGCTCCAGACAACAGCCGAGCTGCAGGATTCTTCACTAGCTCCAGCTTCTGGAGTAGCTTTAAGGGCAGCCCCACATAGAGTGGATTGCAGTAATCCCATCTTGAGGTTACCAATGCCTGTACCACCGTGGCCAAGCTATCCCTGTCCAGGAGAGGCTGTAGGTGGCAAACCAGCCAAAGCTGGGAAAAGGCACTCCGAGTTGCCATGACCACTTCAGCCTCCAGAGACAGAGATGGATCTAAGAGTACCCTCAAACTATGAACCTGATCTTTCAGAGGGAGTGCAACCCCATCCGTGCCTGGGTTCAGCTCTAGCTGAGAGCCCCCTCCCTCCTGCTACCAACTGTCTCTGGAGAGGCCACCAGTGAGGGAGGAAGCAGCAGCCGGGCACCTCTCCACCGTGCCTGGGTCCAGCTCCAGCTGAGAGCCCCCTCCCTCCTGCTGTCACCTGTAACTGCTGAACTTTCCAACTAAGATTGTAGTGCCTGAATTTGCTTTCCTATTCCCCCTCCTCCTCCTCCCTCCCAATCCCCTTTCCTTTTGTGTCATGTCTTTTAGATTGTAAGCCTGTGGGCAGGGACTGTCAAGAAATACCTTTGTAAGCCGCCGTGAGAGCCTTTTTTGGCTGAATGGTGGCATAAAAATCCTTAAATAAATAAATAAATAAATAAATAAATAAACAGGCAATGAGCCTGTCTCCCGGACTTGGGAACCACTCAACCACAGGGCTTCCATCTTGCCAGGATTCAGTTTCAGTTTACTGGCCCTCATCCAGCCCATTACTGAGTCTAGGCACTGGTCCAGGACCTGCACAGCCTCACCTAATTCAGTTGTCACAGGGAGACAAAGCTGTGTGTCATCTGCATATTGATCGCATTTAGCTCCAAATCCCCTAATGACCGCTCCCAATGGCTTCATATAGATGTTAAATAAAATTGGGGACAAGATGGTGCTCTGCGGCACCCTGTAGCTCAATTGCCAAGGAGCCGAGGAGTGGTCACCCAATGCTACTCTCTGAAAATGACCCTGTAGGTAAGACCGGAACCACTGTAGTACAGTGCCTCCAATGCCCATCACATGGAGTTGATCCAGGAGGATACCATGATAGATGGTATCAAAAGGCGATGAGAGATCGAGCAGGATCTCTTGACTTGCAAAGCAGCAAGCAAGTCTCACTGGTATTTCCTTATGCAAATTTGCATGATATTTGCACTGGGCTATGGTCCTTTCAGTTCCCTGGCGGGGGAAAAGAGATCCTATCATTTATAGGAATGAGCCCAAATAGGAGTATTTTCACTGAAAGCATTAGCCCCTTGAAATAGGATGTCTGAACCTTGTGTTATAGTTCAGTGCATCCAAAGAAGCCAGGACAACAAACCCATCTTAATCTGTCATATGATCCTGGCTGGTTTGGGCACACTCAATCGGAAGTTCAATCGCAGCTTTTAAAGCTCAGCTAAAAACTTTTCTTTTTCCTAAAGCTTTTAAAACTTGAATTGTTCTGACTTTTATACTGCCTGTTTGGTGCATTCTCTTACCCTCCTTATTGCTTTATTATGATTTTATTAGAATGTAAGCCTATGCGGCAGGGTCTTGCTATTTATTGTTTTACTCTGTACAGCACCATGTACATTAATGGTGCTATATAAATAAATAAATAATAATAATAATAATAAATTCAACCATAATAATAGGTTTGAACATCATGCAAAACTATCCTTTCTGGTTTGTTTAACTGCTCTCACAGTGGGTGAAGTGAGGCTGAGGCAAATGGGCTGTGTGTACCAGCATGCTGCTCATTCACATTATGGTTTCTTAAACCAGGATTACTGTTTTAAAGAGACATGCAGTCATGGCCATTGACTGATGACACACGAGGTTAGATAATGGTCTCCCACTCTTGCTGGACCCATCACTTACATTTCTCCACCTGTGTTCCACCCATCATCCCACTTACTTCATTGTCCTCAGCTCAGGTGTACACCAAAAAGCCCAATAGAATTTGGTCAGCAGAAGAGGCTGCTTGGGAGCGATTATGTAGCATCTGAGTTATCTCTTCAATCCAGAGGGCAACCAGGACTTTGACAGAAGTGCCAACTATACAAGCCAGAAAATCTGCCAGGGTCCTAAGGAATCCACCAGGATCCATTAGCCTCTGGTGGCGGACCATTTCAATAGTTCCCCCACCCTTGCAGAAGGATAAAGTCACTGACAGCCTAAACCTCAAAGGGAAGTGATCCAGCCATGACAAGGGAATAGTTGTTAAATCCCCCATATTCAGATCACTATCCTCCTGCCTGGTTGAGAAAACCACGTTTAGAGTATGCCATCATGACCATCATGTTGGTTGTCATGATGGCCATGAATTCCCAATCCACCCCAGCCAAGGCAGGCCTGGCATGGATGTTGAAGTCTTGCAGGACAATGATCTTGGGAGACTCCAACAAGTCTTAGATCACCTTCATGAGCTCAGGCAGGGAGACAGCTGGGAAGTGAAGTGGATGATACACCAGCAGAATCCCCAGTGTGTCTGAGTGTCCACTCCAAGGTACTAACAGTCCAAATTGCTACTCATCCAGACCAGAGGTTTGGGGAGGGAGACAGAACTCCTATAGATGACAGTGACTCACCCATCCTGAACCCCCAGCCAATGCTGATGTCTTATTAAATACCTAGATGGGCTCAGCTAGGAGAGACTAACTCCTCCCAGCTCACCCATCCAGGTTTCAGTGATAAGTTATTCACTCATAAGCCATTTCTCTCCCCCAAAATACATACAATAGCATTGTGTACTTCATAGAATAGTAGAGTTGGAAGGGTCCTATAAGGCCATTGAGTCCATCCCCCTGCTCAATACAGGAATCCACCTTAAAGCATACCTGACAGATGGCTGTCCAGCTGCCTCTTGAATGCCTCTAGTGTGGGAGAGCCCACAACCTCCCTAGGTAACTGATTCCACCATCGCACTGCTCTAACAGTTAGGAAGTTTTTCCTGATGTCCAGCCGGAATCTGGCTTCCTTTAACTTGAGCCCGTTAGTCCGTGTCCTGCACTCTGGGAGGATCGAGAAGAGATCATGGCCCTCCTCTGTGTGACAACCTTTCAAGTATTTGAAGAGTGCTTGTATTTTTAGTAGAAAGTTCTGCAAGTATTTGTTTCCACTGGTTCTTCAAATGAATGGGGGAAAATGCACCCTAGGATCTGCACTTACCTGAAAACTACCACAATATCTGTGATGGTAGTTAAAAACAAAAATATGAACCACTGCAGGAATTCCACACACATTGATTGCTCCTACCAGGAGCAATCAAATCAGAATACCTGTAACTAGAGTGGGGCTCAGAAACACGAACTAACACTCCTGGAGGGAACTGTGCCAGCAGCCAAGAAAATCTGATTACTAAAGGTGGATTATCAAAGACATTATTAACTTCTGTACCTCCACAATAGTTACTTGTACTGGAGGAAGACTAAATAATCGTATTAAAAAAAATCAGCAAGGTTATTGTTCCTTTTTCAAAAAGAGTGTTTGGTCCCTCACAGAAAGCATAAATAAACTGGGGACAGGAGATTAGTTTTTAAGAAATGTCTGAATGTTATGCTAGAACCATTGCTGCCCAACATGTTCATTTCTGTTGTCCCATGATACTCACTGGTGAAGTTTTGGAAACATTACAAACATCTTTTCGACCAGAGACAATAGTGGGACAGAAAAAATGACAGTGATGGCTCTATCATATTGCTATGGAGCTTCCATGTTTGTCTCAATTGTCTGTCTTTACAACTGCACATAAGTGAATAGGTGGGAGTATTAACAGTAGAAAACAGAATGCAAAATTCTACCACACAGCTGTGACAAATCTGATTCATTTCTTACTCCCTTACTCTGTCTGGAAGGAACCAAGCTTTTAAAAAATATCTCTATGTCACAGAGTGCTAGATATATTATTATGCCAATGCACTGAAAATGACTGTGCCTGTTTATTTCTTAAATGGAGCATCTGCGTAACTGAAGTTGCAGTTCACAAGCAACATACTTGAGAGTCTTATTGAAAGCAATGGAAGTGCTCCAGAACTTCTCTTGAATGCACAGTTTGGTTTAAACCTTTTGACTTGAGTATGTTAATACATCAGATAGTACTTCTGTATATAATAGCATCCTTCATCCTTCAGATAGAAGTATTTTGCAAATGTTTCCCTTCCCCTTTGGATGGATACTTGAGTGCTGCCATTTGGCAACAAACCAAAAATGTTCTTCCAGTGTGAAACAGCTCCCTGGTTTGTTACACAACCATCTTCTCCCATATTTGTATTCATTATATGAATACAATTCCCTCCTATGTGAAATTTGGGAATTCAGAAAAGGACAACAATGTTCTGAAATGCAGAAGGGGAGGCACTCGGAAATAAAATTCCCCATTACTACCAGTATGTGAGCTGCAGGTGTGCCATCATACTAAAAGCTCCATCACACATTGGAAGAAACGCTGGCTAATGCTGGCTACTGTAGTGGAATCACTTGGTTTGACTCCGCTATTCCCCAGCCGGAGAAGGGGGGTCTGACTCAGCCAGCCCAGACACACACCCCTTCACTGCCGCTTGTTAACCCTTTGTAGTCTAGGTTCTCAAGGAAACACACCACACTCCAGAAATAGGGACCAAACGCTTTTATTCTTCACACTACACACTTTCATAAGGGTCCACACATTAAGGTAAACACGTAAGAGGTTTGGGGGGAAAACACAGACAAAGGAATGACACACTTAGGACAGCAGGGACTAATACCTTATCCTCCCCCTTTACACGCTCAAGCCTAATAGAATTCGCACTCACTCCCCACTTTTACCACCCACCAGCTGTAACTCCGGCAAGGTCCCTTGCCCAATTGTACCCAAACCTAGACTAAAACAAAACAAACACTTAATTCTGTGACTCAATCCATTTGTTGCTCACTCTGACTTGGCTTCATGCCATTTGAATTAGGACTCCTTCCCTCAGCAGCTGCATGGAGCCTCCGCCATCCAGCTGGCCTGGCCTGGATCCTCTGACTCACCACACACACGCTGGACTCCTGACACCCACAGGAAAGAGACTGGACCCTTAGGTGCCTAAACTTTTTATCCCTTTCTGGGACCCCCTTGTCACCAGACCCACCCTGACCAATAGAAACCCCATAGCAACCCATACCTCTCCCAAAGGGAGGGGGAATGCTCCCAAACATTGCACAGCTGCAACTTGTTACTTTTCACCGGTACCAGCCCGGGGAGGCGTTATCAGATGCCAGGTGCTTCTCGCCCAGCATGGCCTAAGTATTTCGCTTGCTACTCCCTTTTCAGACACAAAGAAACCCCTCTCGCTCTCCCTGGGATGAAGCAAAAGATGTTCTCTTAAAGGGACCATGGGCTCAGCCCATGACAGCTATCTTCTCCATGGACACTCTGTTACTTCCTGTTTTCAAACAGGAAGTAAACAAGGTGCACAAGGGCTATTCGGTCCCTCATTTTAAACATGCTGCTTCCCCACATACAGCAGAAGAGAGCAGCAACTTTGATTTTAAAATATTTCATAGTTTTTCTGGTTTTTCTTGTGGAAGACCAGAAGAAGCGGAAGGCGCGCGAGAGGCAAACAATGTCATGTAAGCCAAGGAATCTGTGAGTGCCCAGTAAAGAGCATGCAATAAACGCTCGTCAGATGGAACTTTAAGAAGCTGTTGTACATATTCAGTAAAGGTTAGACTAACTAATCAAACAACTCTTACCTACCTATGTGATTTCAGGTGGATTCAGCTGGCCATCTCTTTCATGTGGAAACGACAAATGTCACATGCTAGCTTCATTATGTGAAATAGGTTCCCTGCTTCATTATGTGAAATAGGTTCCCTGTATCAGTCATCTTAGAAATTATCTTCTCTCTATGTAAACACCACATTTTATAATCACTTTTCAGTATGCAAGATCATTTGCAATTCATTCCTTGTTGACCACTGCAGCAGCAGTACTATGAAAGTTAGTTACTTGTGAAAACCAATCACATGAGTTTGCTTCACAGGTTGTGATCATTGTAGTTTGATTAACGGGGGACTGGACAGGCCGCAGAGGCAGGGCTGGGGTGGTGGCATCACAGCCAGTCACTGCTCCCTGGTATATGTCCCTGTATGCTTAAAGAAGCAAATCTCCTTTTCAGAAATGACTACAGTGTTTTCCATATGTCATTCAGGCAACTTTTTTTTCCTTTTAAAAACTGCAGTGTTCCTGGTAAAGTGCGAAATGGACCTGAGGACCAAAGTAGAAATGCCACATACGGCATTCATTTTTTGTTTTTTTTAAAAAAATTGTTTAAAGAAGCAAAACCCAAAGTGGGCCCAGGAGGCCGAATGTTTAAGCAGAGAAATCATGGGGAGTAAGCATTGCTTAACCCTTTCCCCTTCCAGCCATTTTCTCACTCAAAATTGCCCCCCCCCCGCTGCTTTTCCATTGGTGGGAGTACAGGAACAGGGAGTCAGATTTTTCCTTTATAGACAGATAAAGGGCAATTTTGAGCAGAAAGCAGGTGGAGGCTACATGGTTAAGCAGCTTCTCTCCCCAAATATCCCTCCATTCAAACTCTCAGGCCAGATCTACACCAAGCAGAATATACCACTTTGAAAGTGGTATGAAAGCAGTATATAAGAGGCAGGAGCCACACTGCTGCTTTATAGTAGTATTGAAGTGCACTGACAACTGTTGGAGCCCACTGACACATACCATACCACTTTCATACTGCTTTCATAGTGCTATATCCTGCTTGGTGTAGATCTGGCCTCAGCCTCCTGAGGCTGCTTTTTTAAAAAAAGAAATGTGAGAAAGATAAACACAAGTGTGTATCACAACATCAATTCAGGTGTGAGCCTGAATTTATTTATTTATTTGATGCTATTTATGAATCATTTATATTAAAGAAATTTCTAAGCAACTGACAGAGCACAAGATTACTGACCAGGAAATGGCCATTGGAAAAGTGATTTTTTTTTGTAGGCAATGAAAATTCAGAAGGCTTGGCACCTGCCTAATATGTAGTAGTAGGGAGTTCCAGAGAATGAGATCTGTGACACTAAAGGCCCTATTCCAAGCCATGAATTTCATGATTAAACATTTGAACTTAGATCTTGCATATATTAAGTACAATATGCGATCTGTGATGGCTGTGCATGACAGTGGCTTCTTCTTCCCTTGAAATTTCATAGATAGCTGATGTACAGATTTGTCAAGAGAATTAACATCTGGATTTTGCGCATTGTTACACGGAATGAATTTAAACCAGACTTTTATTGGAGGGAATCTGGCACATTCTGCCTATTTCAAGTTGTCCTACAGAGAAGAATGATCAACTGCTAAGAGTAAATGAGAAGAGAACACGTGTCTAGGCCCCAGTGTCTAAGCCCCAGTATCAGGTATTAGTTGTCCCTTGATATGGTTCACAGCTGCTGGCGTGAACCCAGGTCCTTGCCAGGTGATCCTGCCACTCCCACATCCATTAGGGTCCCTGCCAGTTACTCACCTCATCCTGGAAATGTTTAGTTGATGGGTGGGGTGGCAGCACAGTAGAAGGGATGGGAGTTGATTTGCCACTCACCTCCAAGTTGCAGTCGATGGCTGCCATTTTAAACACCCTGCCCCCTAATGCAATGTCCAAGATATAAGGCGTTGTATTCGGTGGGATCTAAGATGGTGGCATGTGCCATAGCTCAGAGCCAAGTAGCAGCTTAACTCACATCTCTTCTGTGCAGATGTCTTGTAATTAAACATGTCCAGAAAGGGGGAGATGAGTGACTGGCTGGTTGGCAGCAATGTAGAGCAGGAGCTGTGATAGTGGTGGGTGTGGAAAGGTTGGTGATGAGCCCTTCTAAGGTGTAGGGACATTCGCAGGTGCCAAACTATGCTGACCTCTGGCACTGGGTCCAAGGTGGGGGTATATTTGAAACCATCAGTTGGAAGTCTGAACTATTCTTCAAGGAAGTCTTGAAGATTAGACAGCAAGGATCAGAATGGGGACGGGGTGGGCAGTCAGAGAAGGGGGTGGACACAGAATACAATTGTTCAAAATTCTCACCAGGATGTCTCTGCCACCCCACCCACCATCATACACAGCAACAAAAGCAATAGGAAAATGCATTGTTTGGTTGGAGTTAAACTAGTAATCCCAAGTGCGAGATAACTGTTGGATCCACAGATGTTGCTGCTGAGGTTAGCAACATGGTGTTAAGTTGTAAATGAGAGGCATAAACTGTTGAGACTTGCCCGGGAGAGAGAGAGAGAGAGAGAGAGAGAGAGAGAAATAAATCATAGGCTAACATGTAGAAAAGATAAAGGCTGTGAGAGTGTAGGGTGGGGGAAGGTGGAGGAAAAGGGAAAACAGGAAAAGGGTGAGAATCACACTCACGCACAAGGAGAGACAGAGGGACGAAAGAGAGAAAATGAGCCATGCACTTCTGGAGCAGCAGGAAGAAAAGCTTCAAAGAGCTGATTTTTCCATTGCTTTCCATTCCTGCCTGTCGTTTTGCTAGCACACCAGAGGACAGTATCTGTGTGCTATCTTAACAAAGATGTGGAGCAAAGGAGAGTCTGAAGGGCTCCAGACTTTAGGAATTGTGGTGGTAATTTGTTCCTCCCTGAAACTTTTGCACTACCTTGGACTCATTGACTTGTCAGATGGTAAGAGAACTTCAAGTTTACCAACTCCTGTAGTTTTATGTAAATAATAATAGCAGTAGTAGTAATAGTAATTGCAGTCTGAGCTTGCAATCCTACATTCATTTACCTTGGAGTAAGCCTCATTGAAATCAAGGGGACTTACTTTTAAGTAGGCATCTATAGGATTGTGTTGTGAGTCTTTTTTTTTAAAAAAAAATCCTCATCTTTCACTTATGACTGTTTCTCTTCCCTGTTTAATTTTGCAGTACTGAATTTTACTTTATGTTCTTGCAAGCTTCCAGAATTCTAGTGTGTTTTTACATTTTGTTCCTTAATTATGAAGCTGTCGTGTTTCTTCCTGTAAATAATGCTTCACCACAACTCAGTTGCTGTTTGGGGTTGGGGGGAAGGATATGTCTCTCTTGGGATAACCATAAATTGACTAATTCTTAGGATGGTGGGGTTTATACAGTATTTAGCAAAATGAAGTACTAATTATGGCTCAACTGCCTGATCTTAAAGATGTTTATTCACATCACAAGTATGTCCCAGTTGCACTTACTGGGACTTGCTTCCCAGTAAGTGTCCAAGAGAAATTTTTAAAAGTACATGTGATGCAAAGGAAACTTTAGTAGCTTTAAAAAAGCAAATGACAGAAAAATGATAGAAACATCACTCTGTAAAATAACACACACCCCTGCACTTTTGTTGGAAAGGTGAGAAGCTGGTTTGTTATATCTGGCAGTAGAAAAAGAGTTCTATTCTACATATCTCTACTTACTTCTGAGTAGACGTATATAGGATTGTGCCGTCAATAAAGTTAAGTAGCCACGATTTTTTCTTTCTTTCTGAACATTCTTGTGAAATTCATAAAAACAGGGATCTCTTGACAAAAGTGAGTGCTTAAAATTAAAATGAAGGTAGCTAGTGAAGTAGGCAGCCCCTTCCTGAATTTACAAAGACCTTTTCTGGCATAGACTAATAAACGTGGTGAGTTTTTACTTTAATGAGTACCTATTTGAAATGAAGTCAGCACAAAGACAGTGCCTTCCTCACTGAGAGGTTACCTTAAAATGCATCAGGCAACAACCAAATATGAAATTAATGATGAAAATACATAGAAAAGCACTGGCTGAGGCTACAATCTTATCCACACTTACTTGAGAGTAAGCCCACTTGAACTCAGTAGGACTTACACAGGACTGCACTGTTAAAGTTTCATCCCTTAGCATGTAGAGGAACACTGACAGTAAGCCCTATATTTAAACCAACTATTTGCTATAAGGCTCCTTCTGGGTTAAGTTGCCTTGGGTGACATGTGATAAAAATGTCATTCAGTGGTCTATAGATTTTTATTTACAGTTATTTACCTAGGTATATGTTGATCATAAATCATTTGAGTCTTCAATAGATCAATTTGCCCTGATAGGAAATGAAATCCAATGAGAAGTCTGAAAAAAAAATGCCATTAATAAACCATCAAGGTAGATGGTATCAAGAAAGGGACTCACCTCAGTGCACTACGAAGGAAAGAAAAGCAATATGAAATTCTGCAGCAGCTTGCATTTACAGTGCCGTCCATGTGAGTGCAAGATTTCTTTTCTGTTTGTTCTTTGCTGTAATTCCAACTGTGAAATTCTGTTGTTTTCTAGAAGATAAATCACTGGTTTTGTTTCAACAACAGGCTCCTACAAAAATCAAATTGCTGTAATCAATTTGTAGAAGAAGCTCTAGCATAGTGCAATGCCAGATCTTTTTAAACTGTACTCGGAGTATAATGGTGTTTCTAAACCGTTTACTGGGTTGCTGTCGTGATAAAATCCCGGATGAGATGAAAATTTGAAACAAGTTTTTTAGCTTTATTTTAGCTAAAGGTCTCGTGCAACAGCACCACTCAACTTCATTCAGGCACTGCAATGTTGAGTGTATTAAATCTTTGCAGTGAGTGGTATATGCTAATCCAACAAGATCTCTGTGTGCTAATGGACTGCATCTCTTCTGCAGCTTTGGTTGTTAATTGCTGTTGCCTTGTAGGCTGTAAAACTGTTCTCCTAGGATTTGGCAGCAGGCTGGGTAACATGCTGTTAAATCGCATAGAAGTTCCGAGTTTATTTTCTCTCTGGCCTCCTAAAATCTCCAACTGGAATTCAGTAGCATGCCAGACAGCACCTACATGAACAGAATCTCGTGAAATAAAACAAATTTGTACCTATGGCGGTGTCTCATGAGTAAGGGGATTAATCATCTCGGTTTTGGGGAGGTTTCGGTATAACCATCAAATTTTTCTTTTCTTTTCTTTTTTTGAGCTCTTGGGTGGCAATGTTGACATGATGGGGGAGGGCAGAGTGAATAATACAAAGAAAAGGTAGGCTCTGTTAACTACTGTGGGATTTAGAGGAAGTAAACAAAGACCACGTGGCCCATTCAAGGCCTGTTTTTATCATGCCACTTTTGCTGAACACAGCAGGAGATCTTGGCACATTCCATTTTTTATTTTTTTTAAAAGCCAGATTAAAAGGGGGTTATTTCGCTACAGAAAAACGAGCCCAAATTTGCCCGCTGGTCACAACCGAGTCCCTGTGCATCCAAATGACACACAGGGACTCCTGGGAGGAAGGAGGGATGAGAATGGGTTTTCCTAGGGATAAGTACCCAGGGATCATCCCAAGATCACGGGAGGTGTGGCCGCCCATCCCAGCTTCTTCTGTCCTCCCCATGTGTAGTGGGGATCAGTAGAGGGAAGGAACCAGGCTGGGAGGAATCGGTGGGGGTGGGGATGGGGGTGGGTTCGGGGCTTTTTTTTTTTTAAAAAAAAAAACCTCACGTTTTGTTGGAGTACATGTGCACTCAGCTCCTTTTTTAAAAAAAAAAACATTAATGGGGGCACGACACCCTCGTTCCTCCCCGGATGTTGTGCCTGCATTTAGACTAAGGGGAGGACCTTGCGATCAGGAGATTCTGAGATCCTCAGAATCTTGTGTAGAAATGGCCTAAGTCTAGAATGGATATAGAAAAGCAAACATGAGGAAGAAAAAGTATGGCTTCAGCACAGGAAAGCCATTGTTTCAACATTTTAGAATTCTTGAGAGCATTGGTTTAGCGCACTTTGAAAAAGGATTAGACAAATGTATGGATAGAAAAAAATTATGGCGGTTAGGTCTATCAAAGCTTGTTTGTCAAAGGGGAGCTGCAACAAACTGTTGCAGTGTATCTCTATCCACTAAGAGAAATGATGCTGTTCAGGGTCCAGACAGCCTGGAACAGGAGCCTTGTAGTGCTATCCAGGCCTTTTGGTTGATGGGTTTCATCAGTGGGCTAAATTTCTTCCCCTTTCTTCAGAATTCCCCTGCTGTTTGACAGAGCTAGACCACTGCCAATTCCCAAGTTGAGTGTTTTATAGGTATGCTAGTGAACGGATGTGGTTCTGCACAGTTTGGAATAGCCCTTACTTTGATACAGTGAAGCCTTCAAGCAAACCTACAAGCTGTCAGAGTTGGATGAGTTGTATCCACTCCATCTGAGTGAAGCCATGGCAGCTACACCCCTAAGCATGGTCCCTGCCATGGTGCAACCCTATAGCCCTGAGGAAGGGCTCTGTCCACTCCATTCCCCTGAGGGATGGGCCTGCCCCACTGCAGCAGGGGAGGGGCAGGTATATACATCTTTCCCTCAGCCTACTAATCTCCAGAGACTTCAGACTATACAGTCTAAACTCTGTGCTGGTTAGGAAAATCTGCCCCTTGTGGCTGAAGATGTTACTGCAATCTTCAATGATATGGACACAATTAATTAACACCCCTACGGTGCCCTTTGTATGCATGCCATGTTTCAGGTGTCTAGGTTTCATGGCCTTGGTGATAGGGTGCTGACAGATGGACATAATACATTCTCTTTTAATATAGATATGGGGGCGGGGCAGTTTGGGAGATGGGAAAAGTATTTACCTAAACTCCAGTTCTCACCTGATTTTATTTCCCAACATTCAATATACTTACTATAAGTTGTCAGCAGCTTGATCTGGTCAGTTTTCTTCCCTTTCCTCTTACTCTTCTTCCTCCTCCTCCTCCTCTTTCTGGTTTCCTTTTCAACTGACACATACATTCCAAACAGTCAGTGTCACAAATTGCTCTCAGCCACAGCCTTGATTGCTAGATTCACACAGTCTGTCTGACCTCTAGTTTCTTTAGACTATTAGCATCTATCAACATTCTGTAAGGTTCCTGTCAGGTAGTTTTTGAGTTTTTAAAAAAGTAATTTCCTTTTAATTCACAAACTTATGTACTTTATGTCACAAATGCATATACTAGGTTGTCCCCTAGGCTGACCATATGAAAAGGAGGACAGAGCTCCTGTATTTTTAATAGTTGTGAAGAAAAGGGAATTTCAGGAGGTGTAATTTGTATGCACTTAGCACCTGGTGAAATTCCCTTTTCTTCACAACAGTTAAAGCTGTAGGAGCCCTACCCTCTTTTGTATATAGTCATTCTAGTATTGCTCCTGCAGCTTTAACTGTTGTGATGAAGAGGGAATTTCACCAGGTGCTGCATGCATACAAATGACACCTGCTAAAATTCCCTTTTCTATACAACTGTTAAAGATACAGGAGCCCTGTCCTCCTTTTCATATGGTCAACCTAGTGTCCCCTGAGTATGTGGAGCCCACTAGCTTATTTTGGGATAGGCTTATTTTACTGTCACATTGATAGGCACTCAACCACCTAAGTTTAGTGTTTGGGGGAATGATAATATGTGCATTTTTCAAATGCAATACAACAATGCAGAAGGCAGCAGTTGGAAGTGACAAAATAGAATAATGCTAATCAGCACACAACTGCTAAAATATTAAATGATATCAAAGCAACTGAGGTGGTAAACAAACAGTTTATATAAATTTATCATAAGTGAATAAACATTTTATATAACAAGCATAAGAAGTTAACAAAACTGAACAAATTGTTAACAGTACCAAACTCAAATGCGCTAACACAGTGATAACTGAATGGTTAAGCTACAGGTCTCCGGTTTTTTCTACCCTTTTCACAAGTCCTTTGCCAGGGTCAGAATATCACAACAGCTTAATGTTGCTTATTCATTGAGTTTTATTCCTCATATTTCAAAAAGACTTTTAAGTCCTCCAAAAAAGGATTGACTTGGATCTCCAAAAAATGCAAATTTCCAGGAGTGGTAAGTTCTTAATCAGCTGGTATTAAATCATATTTTGATATTTTTAAACTACTGAGAACTGGGTCAAACATTAGAAGAAGGTTGAAATCCAATGGATAGCTAAGTTCCAATTCATAAGTTAGTCTGAGGGCCAAAACAGATGTTATATAAGTTCATTATTTATTTATTTATTTATTTATTGAATTTTTATAACGCCCAATTGCCGGAACTCCCTGGGCAGTTCACAAAAATTAAAACCAAAGTATAAAACATACAATATAAAAACATGATATGATGTACCTTTCCTTATGTGTCTGTTTTTGTGGAAATTAATAAAAGTATTAATTAAACAAAACATGATATAAAATACAATATAAAAGCACAACCAATATAAAAGCACAATCCAGCTATGCACCACCCCAGTGCACCTGTAAGTAAATTAAGCCAAACGAAATATATAGCTCCTTCCTACATATTTATAACATGTCTGCTTTGGTCCTGAGATACATAGATCAGGTCATTTCATACAGAAATTTGCAAAGATTGAATTCCTCAAGTATTCCTTGGGAGTCAGGATGGGAGGATCAACAAAATCTGAGCTCATTTAGGTTCTCCAACTGTGTTCCACCTTGAAGGTCATTCTGCCTCATTCCCATTCTCAAATATGAGCATTTTGTTGTTGTTCGAATGGGGAAGGTGCACATTTAAGTGAGTATTTTTTTGTTAAGTGCACACCCAAACCTGCACTTTCTCCCCACTGATTAAAATGTGAAAACATGGCCCCCTCCCCCCAAAATGCACATTTTTAAAGTATGCATTTTTAAAAATATATGTATTTTATGAATGCAATCACAAACTCAGGAGTATGAGAGCTTGGCCCTCAAAATGTGCTTTGTTTGCATTTGGGGAAATTTCTCTTAAACAAATGCAAAAAATATTTTCATACATCCCTACATATGAGCTTCTCAGAGACATCTAGAAGTCTGTGATTTTCCCAGCAGCAAAATAGTGTGCTTTGCTGAGAAAATGAAATATCCCCCAAAGCACAAGTTCTAGTTTAAATTGAAGAATGATGTGGATGAACTTCTCAGAGAAATCTGTAATACATTTGAGAGTTGAAAACTAGATAAATTTATATTCCAAACCAGGTAATTGCAAACTTTGGCAACATCTCTTGCTTTAATTTTGTTTGCAATATTCAAACTTTTAGTAGAAGAGAAGGTACAAATTCTGGAGTTACAAATTCTGAATAGTGAAAAGGAGAGAAAAGTAAACAAAGTCCTTAGCTAAATGGGGTGAAATCCCAGGGCGATCCCTGGGATCGTCTCTGTGCATTCACATGATGCACAGGGGATCCTGGGATTAGGAAGGGATGATCCCTCCCTTGCCCCAGGATCTCGCCCTACCCTTTGAGCCCGTTTTTTCCGTGGTCCCAGGTTGATCCCGAGACAGTGGAATGTGTGGCCGGTTTGTCCCGGTTCTTCGCGAGGAGCCGGGACTCACACACGGGGTGCAGAGCTCCTCAGGAGCACTGCGCCCATTGGGGGTGGGGTGGGGGACAGCGGGGGGATTTTTTTTTTAAAAAAATAATGCTTACCTTTTGTGCACAAGTGCTTGTGTGCATCTTTCCTTTTAAGAAAAAAATAACCAAAATGGCAGGTGCGACGCCTCTCCCTCTGAGGTTGTCTTGCACCACGTGTGAACAGAGGGGGAGATCTCTTGATAAAAATATTGTGAGATCTTCACCCCTCCGTCCCGCTAGACCGATAGGTCTAGCTAAGGCCAAAGATAATGTAGTAAGAGGTTTTGTGTGTATGTGTGTGAGAGAGAGTTTTTAAAAACCATTTCCGGTTAATGTTTTGAGGATTGTGATAATATACTATAATCCTATACACCAGGGGATGGGAACATGTGTCCTCCAGATGCAGTTGAATTCCAATTCCCACAAACCCCAGCTAGCATGATCAGTAGTCAGGGATAATAGTAATTATAGTTTAACAACATCTGGCAAGCCATATGTTCCCCATTCTTGCCATACAACTTTATCTGGGAGAGAGTCCCATTTAACTTATTAAGACTTATTTCTGACAAAACATATATAGGAGGATTATTCTTTTTAAAAGTATATCTTATTGCTTCATAGCATGAGATTTGTAGGAAGAAATTTAGCGGAAGAATGGAACTGAAAAACCACTCTAAGTAAGAGATATTTTACGTAGTCACATGTCTTGTATATGTACACCCCTTAATAAAATATGTACCTTCTTGAAATGCATCAAAATCTGTTTTCTATTAAACCACCTTTTCAGAGAGGTATTTGCCACAACTAAAAGTAAATGCCATATTTTCAAGAAAGTAAACAAGTTCTCATTTATGAGAATATTTTATCCCTTTTGTTATGATATTATTTAATCAATTATCCAATTATTTAAATCCATGTTCTCACATTCATTTTTTGTCACAAAGTTACCACAAGGTGACTTTTCTTGATCATTTATTATCTAGTGGACTTTTTTTTTTTTTTTGGAATGTGCCCCCTTGTGGTGTGATGTGCTATCTATCGTTTCATGGAGAACTTAGTTTTTTCAGCCATTTTCCAAGGTAAGTACATGTGGGAAGAAATGTTAATCATGCAAAACCAAAAGGTAAGGCAGAGTCACCTTGTGGAGGCTTTATACCATGCACAAAATCAATATGAAAACTACTTCTTTGTCCTGCTGACACAAGAATTTCAGCTTAATTGAATTGTGGGTTGGGTTGCTAGCTAGTGGTTAAAAATAGCAAATTGAAATTCAGACAAAAAATATGAATAGTCAGACAAAGGGTTGGATCCAGGATCTGCCTTCCATGCACAGACGAGCACCACTCATGCAAAGTGCCTCTGCCTGATTTGCAGGGATTTCCCTCTACCCCTGCACCGTGGCTCACCCCATTCAGCATAACTCTATTTATAGGTTTTTAATGTATATGTTTTAAATTTTGTGATGCTGCCTTGAGGCCCTGCATTAGGCAAAAGGCGGGATATAATAATAACAAGAAGAATAAATTCAGCAGGGTCCCCTGACCATCTGAATAACATTTTCAGGGAGCTAAGGATGGGCTGCCATAGGGAAGAGAGATGCCCGCTTCCACCAGCCCAGTTACACACACCTATATCTGGATTCAACCCAATCTATTTTGCTTTAATTTGCTCCAAACAACTTTGCTTAATAAAGATCGGGGGTGCACCATTGTGACTGGAAATCCTGGATATTAACTGCCCCCCCCCAAAAAAAGGGAAAAACAAACAAACAAGGATTGTGTTACAAAATCAGTCTTTGCCAAGCTGTTGTTTTGTCCTTCTGTGAAACAGGTCTCTGCCTCAGATTAACGGAGAATAAAGGTACAATTGGATTGTACCTTTACAATCCAATAGAATTCTATTAATCATGCTTGGTTCCATAATCTATGTGGATGCTCAATTGCTTGGGGAGCTGTGTATCAGCTGCTTTGAGCTCCTTGTAGGAAAGTAGAGTATACAGGTGCAATCCTATGCATGTTGTTTAGACAGAAAAATCTCCCAGCATTTCCCAACTAGGGGCTGACTAGGGAATGCTGGGAATTGTAGGACTTTTTCTGTCTAAATATGCATAGGATTGCAACCTAAGCGTACTAAATAAATGTGAATAGCCAGTGTCCACTAAGTGCCTCTGAAAAATTGGTAGGTGTATGGCATTCTCTGGTTGTCAGTCAGTGGAGTTTTACATTTTGCTGAACTTCTTGATTTTCCCAGCCTATTCACTTTCCCTGGTGCTCAAACCATCCATTCAGATTAGCTGCTGGCAGTTCCTGATGGCATACACAGGTTTTCTTTTTTGATTTGGCTGTAATAAGGTGATATAGAGGAGGCGTTAACTGCATAATCCAAAGCTATCCTCGGATGTGATCCAATTCTTCTTAATATTAATTTCTCAGCTAATTTAAAATCACTCCCTTTTTTACTCATTGGATAGGGTATTTCAAATTCTTGCTATGCTTCGCAAGGTGTTTGCTTGTGACCACTTCTGAAATACGGTCCTCCAGTGTTCAGTTTATTGAAAATCTAACTGCTGGCTTTGGAGCCATAAACATGCTTATAAAAATGATGCAGAGAACATGGTAGCTTTGTGTTATGCTTTCATGTGGTTTGGAGCCGCACTGCTTTTAAACAAGTCATTCAAACAGCGGCCATGTTACCTGCAGACAAAATGCAAGAGATTTAATCCTGCAGTGTCTTCTAGGGTCTTATCCTACTTCATTGTCTATCTCCATATATTTATGGTTGCCTCAGTCAAAGACATAATTAGCATTTTCTTAAGAGAAGAGAACAAACTACCACATCATCACTCCCTCTTCCTCCTCCATCATATTTATGTAGCCCAACCAGTGTGATAGGTACATTATAGAACATAGAAGTGCCATGGTTCATGCCCAGAGGACATTCAGTGTTCTTGGTGTGATTCCTGAGCTTTTATCTGAAACCGTAATGATCTAGATAAATGGAGCTGAAATTAAGGGACCCTGATGCAAAGGTTCCAGGTTGCACTGCTGCAGCTCAGGTAGCATCCTACGCATATGGAGTGGAGCCGTTAAGCTCAGCACCACTTGAAATTAAGGGACTGTCTTCATGGCGGCAAGTTGGCACCAACTTCTTCAGAGGCCCCACAGTTTTCCTCTCCTGCAGTGGCATTGGGTAATCCCTACGCCAAGGAGGGAGTGTGGGGTTTCCAGCAGCCATCCAGGTACCTGAGCCCTCCCCCCCCCACAAACTTTTGTCTTGGTGGAAGGCGACCAATCACCGGTCACCTTCCACTGGGAACTGTCTCTGGATTAGCCCTGGAGTGACATTAGACGGTGGAAGAGCCATACTGACCTTGCTGCCATTGAAGAAGTCCGGGTAAGTCCCCAACTCTTCAATGAGCAGCTTTGTGGGAAAGCCCCGCAGTGGCCGTGAAGCTGTGTCTGCATCATATAACTCACGCACTGCAGATCCACAGCCACCACAGAGCTTTCCTTGTGTAAAGACAACCCCCAAGACCCTATGAAGCCACTTTCTAGGAAAGGCCCTACTGCAGTTCAAGTAGAGCTCCTCTGACATCTGCCAGGGCAGCCTGTGATTAGGGAGGATTCTTCAAAGCCAGTTGACTGTCTCAGGTCTACTATGCAGGAGTTTAAACAGTATACTAGAGCAACCTGGTGCCCTCTATGCTGGCTAGGGTGATCACCAATGAATCACCAAAGAAGACACCAATTTGCATAACTTTTGCATATGCTGATTTATATGTATAGGTGCACATTTAGAAATGGTTGTAATGGTTTAAATTGAAATACAGTCTGTCTCACCATAGTGTGGAAGACGGTGACCAGGTGAGTGGTATGCCTGCTTGTTCAGATGCCATCCATTGATTGTTAAGGGTTCTTATGGTTCTTCATCTTTATACCGGCCCTGGACAGGGCAGCTCTTCAAATGCATGGTGCCTTCAAATAGTCGACCGTCCACTGGCAACACTTCAAATGGAGGGCTGTCCTCTGAAAAAAAGGGGGGCACATTTGTGATGCTTGTAATTGTAGTCCAACACATCTGGAGGGTACTGGTTGGGAAGGTTACTCTAGAGCAGCAGTGCTGATGGTCAGGTACCAGCACCAAAGTAATAGCATCAATTGCAATCTTCCTGATACCCATTCCATTGAAGCATGTCTGGGTCTTCTAGGCTTGGGCTGCTCATCTTGTGACCTGCCAAGCCAAATGTAGCCCACACCCAGATGTGACAGCCTCCAGGGACTTCATAGCCCCCTTTTTCTGCCTATGTGGCACTGTAAAAAAAGGGAGGGAGGGGCTGAAGCACCAGGCAGCTTGGTGAGGAACAAGAACCTGGGGCTGTTGGGAAATCATTCACCCCTAATGCTGGTAAAGTATCATGTATCTGTAATAGCGTCTCTAGTCTAAAAGCCTTTTTTCTTTTACTTCCCTATCTTTTTGGATGTTGTGTCAAACTCGGTTTTTGACATAATATTTCATTAGGACTTCTTTAATCTAGTTCCTGCAAGCCAATTATTTGAAGAAGTCTAATTGGTTTCACATTAAATAAAAAAGATCAGCTTCTGCTGATAATTTATTCTGACTTGTAGATCCAAAGCTGCTTGTAGTCTTCCTCCTTTCCTTCGAGAATATCATGCTCCCATCACTCCAACACCTGTCATAACAACAAGGGGCTGCTTCTCTCTATCCAGGCATGTGGGCTAGAGCTCTTATAGAGTTTTTGCAGATCTCTTCCCTCTGCTTCAGCGCCTTGCCTTTTTCTTCCCTCTGCCAAGGCAATGTAAATCTGCACTTTTACCAGGGGAAATGTCACTGGCTGAAGGGCGTTGCTCAGCCTTCCCTCGCCCCACCCCCTTGCTTCAGTGGACCTTGGTGAGAGCTGCCAGCAAGGAAAGATGGCTTCCATCTATAGGTTGAGTGAGATCCAGCTTTTCCCTTGCCTCAGAGCAGCCTGTCCCAACCTGGCTCCCTTCAGATGTTTTGGACATCAGCTCCCACCAACTCCTGCCAGTACAGAGGCAGGAACGCTGGCAGCCATAGCCCCAAATATCTGGAAGTTGGGAAAATCTGTCTCAGAGGCCCTTGGTGGAAGATGCCAGCAAGAAAGGACTGCTTCCATCACAGGTTGAGTGAGAAGCACTCCATTGCCTCAGAGGAAACAACAAAACGAAACAAAGACAATGTCAGGAAATTATTGTTATGAATTAATTTATAACCAGCCTATATACAAAGTACTCTAGGCAGCATACAGAGTTAAAAACAGTTTAACAACAACAACAACCCGCCTACAATAAAAACAATACAGCCTAGAAGCAGTATATAACAATCAGCAAGAGAAATAAGAAAAGGGAAGCCCTGCCAGAATACAATAAAATAAAAAAGCAATAAAGACTTATCTATTCCGGCAGGCCTATCCAGTGAAATTTTAGAATGCTTTTAGGATGTTTTAATCATGTATGGTATGTTTTTAATCAGTTTTTATATCATGTTTTTGTACTGTTTGTTTTATACTTTGAATGGTTTTAATTTTTGTGAACCGCCCAGGGAGCTTTGGCTATTGGGCGGTATAAAAATGCAATATAATAATAATAATAATAATAATAATAATAATAACAATAACAACAACAACAACAACAACAACAACTCCTCCTCCTTTAAAATGCTCAAAGATGTCAGCAGGTGCATTTCAATTGGTAGGTCATTCCACAGCTGAAGGGTGGCAAAGGAAAAGTTCTCGTGTGTGGCCGCCAATCTCACCCTAGGCAGTCACGGCAGGTAATCCTCAGAGCACCTTAAGTGGTAGGCTGGGACATAGGAGAGGTGCTGCTCCCTGAGGTACCTAGGACCTAGACTATGTAAGGACTTAAAGGTAATAACCAAGACCTTATATTTCGCCCAGAAATAAATTGGCAGCCAGTGTAAGAAAATTTTAAACCGGTGTAACATGGTCTTCATGGGATGTCCATGAGACTAATCTGGCTGTTATAGTTTGCACCAGTTGGGGGTTTATTATTATTATTTATTTATTTATTTATTTATTTATATAGCACCATCAATGTACATGGTGCTGTACAGAGTAAAACAGTAAATAGCAAGACCCTGCCGCATAGGTTTACATTCTAATAAAATCATAATAAAACAATAAGGAGGGGAAGAGAATGCAAACAGGCACTGGGTAGGGTAAACAGGCACAGGGTAGGGTAAAACTAACAGTATAGAGTCCAAACAACATCAGGTTTTAAAAGCTTTAGGAAAAAGAAAAGTTTTTAGCTGAGCTTTAAAAGCTGCGATTGAACTTGTGGATCTCAGATGTTCTGGAAGAGCGTTTCAGGCGTAAGGGGCAGCAGAAGAAAATGGACGAAGCCGAGCAAGGGAAGCAGAGACCCTTGGGCAGGTGAGAAACATGGCATCAGAACTAGATATACAGATATGGTATAACTAGATATGGTTCTGAACTAGATATACAGGCAGCCCCAAGTACAGCACATTATAGAAATCAAGCCTAGAGGTTACCTGCATGTTTACTTGAGCAATCCTATTTCCATACAGGCACCATGCTATTGCTGTTCCTATACTAGATTCATACAATTTTATTTTGAGAATCTTTCCTAACCTCTGAGAGCCTCTTGGGCCCTCCAGATGATTGGTCTACAACTCCCATCATCCCTAGCCAGCATAGCCAGTGGCTGGGGTTGATAGAAGTTGTAGGCCCAAGCTTCTGGAGGACCACATGTTATAAGCCAATAAACAAGCAAACAAATACTTTCTCTTTTTTATTACATCCTCTGCTTTTGTTCTGACTTTCTCATTGCATCCTCCCCTGTAATTCTGAGTGGTGGCTCTTCAGTCATTTGCTTCCCATTCAGTTCAGCAAGGGGCTGCTTTGGAACATGTGGTTGGAGGATTGTGACTCCCCACTATACCAAATTCCTTTCCTTGGTCAGAACTGAGCAAACTAAAGATGCCGAGGTGGTAAGCTGATATCTAATGCTGTTTTAACTTCTTGCGCTTGCTTTATTTCACATTTCAATAGCCACAGGCTTAAGTTGTCTATTGATCTCCTCTGCTCATATTTGAAGGCCATATGCTTGATCTCTTAATCTCTGAGGGATTAGCGCATTCTTACTATTACACTCAAGGTATTAAGAGTTGAAATTGCTCACTTCATTGCTACATGGTGTAACGATCATCATTTTCTGCCCACATTACACTTGAAAATTATGCATTCACTGTGAAGACCATGAGGCCCTGCTGGTTGGTTGATGCTGTGTTCAGTTTATAATCTCTGGCTGTGGATATAGTCTCCCGTGCCAAGCCTTTTTTGTGTGTTAGATACAGCTGTAGTGTTTGATAACAGGCAGCATGGGAAACCACTTTGATCTGATGTACACATATGAGGGACAAAACGCAGGAACAGAGCTTACCACCCTGGTCTTCCTGGCCCAAGCACAACCAGCAGCTGAGAATAAACCAGCCTTCGGGGAAGGAGCCGAAAAACTAGAGGAATAGCCAGCAACTCACCACTGCAGCAAGTAAAGATGGTGCCCAGGTTCCACTGATAAGTGGTATGCTGATAAGTGCATGTGGACAGACAGGGAAGCAGAATGTAGGGAAAGCTTTAAATAGGGAGGCAGTGGCCAAGGAGAAACCCTGATCCTACTTCATAGGGATCATTATTCCTATTGCTGAATGAGGAGGGAGTCCGTGGTCAACCTAGTGGTGCAGTTAGGGCTGGACCCCAGGGCCAAAGTCCAGGGTCCCACAGCTGGTGGGGGGAGGGAATGTTGAGCCAGAGAGTGGCAGGAGATACTATAAATTGGTCCGGCGTCAGCACTTAAACCAGCAAGGGCATGCCAGGCCCCACTGGAACTGATACTAGTCACTGCAGCATCATTTCCTTCCTTCCTTCATTTTTTTTTTAAAGTTTCATACTTGGCCAGGCATGTATATGGTTGCAGATGTTCCTTTCATTATTTTTACTATTGAAATGTATTACCCTTTTCCATAATAAAATGGTGCTTATTCTTGTGTAAATGTGATTAGCATCAGGGCAGCAGAAGTAAACACCGTTGTATTCCTATAGTCCTGATGGTGCTGTGATTTAAGTAAGTTTAAAATACTAAACTGAATGTGCTCAAAGTCATCTATCTCTATCTATCTATCTATCTATCTATCTATCTATCTATCTATCTATCTATATCTATATCTATCCAGATCTACACCAAGCAGGATAGAACAGTTTAAAAGCAGTTTGAAAACGTTATATGGAGCGTGTCCTGGGCCCCAACAGATATAAATACTGTTACAAACCATTATAAAGCAGTAGGGTAGATCCTGCCTAGGTTGACAAACAGCTTTGTGGAGAGGGGTTCTGGAGGGGAGGGACGCGTCTAAGATATCAGGAATATAGAAGTAGAGAATGGAATGACAGTTGGAAGAAGAGAAAAGTTGGTTGTATGCATTACAATTAACCCCCGCCACTGCTGCTGCCCTGGTAAAACGATTAAGTCAAGGAATAAAATCACCCAGGTACACCACTGGGTCAGAGAGAAGCTCCCATCATAGGAACTTAGGAAACTGCTGCCTTCTGCTAAGTTAGACCACCTTACTCAGCAGATGCCCAACAGAACTTTCATCCAGCCCTACTTGAAGATGCCAAGGGTTGGTCCCAGAATTTGCTGCATGCAAAGCCCTGTGTTCAACCACTAAGCTATGGCCTCCCCACCCCACCCCACCCCCGGCAGCACTTTGCCTGGCACCAGATTTGAACCAGAGGTGAAGTTGGAAGGGACACGGAAAAGGCGTGTTTGGTTGAGCATCATCACGTCAAGGTGTTTTGATTTAGTTGTAGGAAGCAGTTCCTCAACTGCTAATATTTTTGTGACACTTAAGTTTTAAGCAATGCTTTTAGGGTTCTATTTTCTTACTTTGTATTTTATTTTTTTAATACAGCTGCTGGTTTGTTTCAGTTGTTGCTTTATTTGATGACTAGGCCAGATCTACACCAAGCTGGATACAACACTTTAAAAATGGTTTGAAAACGGTATAAGTAATGTGTCCTGGGCCTGAACAGTTGTCAAAACCATTATAAACCGTTATAAGTAGTAGTGTAGATCCTGCCTAGGATTCATGCTTTTAGATTTGATTTGTATGTCATTCAGGTGTTCTGAAAGTATATAATTCACTTACTCAGTTTTATTAATAACCCTTTTTTAAAAAATCTCCATTTGGTACTTTCTGTCAGACAACCTATTTATTTGATAGGAAAGCAAGTGTTCAAACAGTTTATCTCTAGGGTGTGTGTGGAATACCAACTCTTGTAAATTTTTCCTTTAATTGAATGCTGTAAATTTACTCTTGTAAATTTTTTCCGTTAATTGAATGCTGACTTGTCCATAAATCTGATCCCATCCCCATCCTTAAGGTAGGCTTTAAAAAATAATTAAGTGCCACAAGAACATCCCTGTGTTTATCCGTTCATTTGTTGCATTATTGATTGATTGATTTTTTAAGAAAAGAAAACAGCTTTTTAAAATAAATAAATGTCAAACTGTTTCAGGAATTGGGACAGATGGGGTCAGCCAATCAGCTCCATGCATAGCAGTGTCTGCTTGAAGCTTACGTAGTCAACTGTTTGAGAGTTTTTTCGACTTATTCCTGAAGGGGAATTATGTATTTAGCTATGCAAGTGATTTCCTGTGGGGCAGAGGATACTAAGGAAGCCTTCTCCAGCCTGAAGCCCTCCAGATGTTGTTGGACTTCAACTCCCATCAGCTTCCACCAGTGTGGTCCATGGTTAGGGTTGATGGGGCTTGTAGTCCAAAACATCTGTTTGGCACCAGGTTGGGGAAGGCTGTGTTAAGGGCTCATCAAGAGTTTTATCACTGCATCGTATATTCCTCAGCTGAGATGAAAGGGTAGTTTGCATTTCCTAAAAGCTGGTCCCTTTGCTTACAGATTCTTGAACAATTAGCATTACCACCCACAGGCAAAGAAATTTCTCAAATCCATGGCCACAGCAGGCCAATTAGTGCTCCCTGCATGTCACTTTGTTCAGGACCTCTTGAACAATGGGAAATAAGTCCCAAGCCTTCTATCAGGACTGCATTGGTATTTTATAAGTGCTGCAGCCCTGCTAACACCAAGAGCAAGATCCTATTAGCTGAACAGAATGCACTGCGCCATGAGTCTGGAGAAAGGCTGAGATGGCTTGGTTTCCCTGCCTTTGTCTCTTCACTCTTAAAAACCTTAAAGCTGCCTCGGGCTCAGCAGTATCAACGTGACAGGCGATGGAATGAAAGCCTCATATTATAGACAAGCCATTCGTACCAAAGCTAAATCATATTGCACTTGACAGGTTTTTCCCATACATGGAGAGGATCCATTGATTTCCACATTGAGCAAGTTCTTTTTGCCTGCTGGTATTTCCCAGAGTCTGGGAGGCATTTTTATTCATGTTGACATCAGCACACGGCAAAGGAAAGTGGCCCACCCAGCTCCTCCAAAAGGAAAAGTGGCTCGCTAGCAACTGACTATGGTTCATTCGTGATGGGAAGAGTGCAGTGTTTCAGTGCGCATGTTCCACTTTTCCCCAGCGTGGACTAGCTCTGAATCAATAGTCTGAAAATGTCAAGTCCTGATGTTGCAGGTGTGTGTTTGGAGTACGTTCTGTCAAAAAACTAGTTTTAAGTTCTGTAAAAAAATATATTTTTTTTTTAAAAAAAAATCCCACCTCAGAGAACCAGGCTGCAGCGTTATTGTTGGGACCCAACTTCAAGCTGTGATTTAGGACAGCTCTGTAGTAAGTGTAGTAACTGTATTCACATTTAAAGGTCCAGTTGGAACCAAGTGAAATTCTACAATACATCCATAAGATACGTTCACCTCTATTGATCAACCATGGCCCTTTCTACACCCAAGGATTATCCTAGGAAAATGGAGGGATTGTCCTGCCTGCTCCTGGGATCCCCTGTGTGTCATTTGCATGCACAGGGATGATCCCGGGATGATCCCGGGGAAAAAGTCAGGTGTAGAAATGGTCCATGTCTTGTAACCCATGAAATTACGGGGTTCCCAACATGGTGGCTATGGGCATCAATGCACCCATGGCCACCTCTCTTGGCACCTGCCTGGCTCCTTGCCCCACCTAATTTTTATTTTATTTCTTAAGACTTTTTAATGTTTAAAGGGAAAAAACCCTGAGAGGTTGGCACATTGCAATGCAAAGATCTATCCTCCATCACCATCTTTATTTAGGTTCAAAGTAGTGTTTTTATGTTTTGGAGCTCAGGCTCCACCTCTGCCTTATAATTAGGTTTTAATTCAGTTACTTTTTTTTTTTTAGCCTCGCTCATCTGCCTTCTGGGAAATGTGCTTTGTGACTGGCCATGCTGACCATGGCAGCCATTTCATGAATGAATATACTGCCATTGCAGCCATTTTGTGAGAGTACCCACAATTCCGAGTGTATCTAATGTCCCCTTAATTATACCATTAGAGCCAGGCAGGCAGTAATACCCCTATTACTCTAGTAATAAGTGTACATGCATGCAAACTCAGGACTGATTTACACATCTCTGTTCCTCAAGTGGATTGCAGCATGAAATAGTGATTTGTGTGCTTGAACAAGCCATTACAAATCAAACACCACAGACAGAACTTTCATTTCCCCTCACGTCACCTCAAACACAATGAGTTTGCTCATTCAGCCACAAGGCATCAAGTGTTTCCATACTGTAACGTTAAAAACAAATAAAAATAGAATATGCAGAAGGAAAACTGTATCAGGTGAAGAATCAAGTGGTACGCACATATTGTGAACCAGCCCAGATTTCTGTATTTGCTGGGGGTGCATTGCTTTAGTTTGTAACAGTGTGAGGGAAATGAAAAGTTGATTTTGTTCAGAAACAAATGGTTGCCAGTTCCTGATCTTAAAGGGCCCTTATCTTTCATAACTCTTTGTGTAGGAGAAGTAGAATGGGTGCAGCTTTCTCTGTCACGGTGGCACTGATGTGGCAGAAGCTGAAACTCAATCATTCATACATTCATTCAGTTCAGAAAATGTTTATATGCTTTTCAGTTTGAAAATAAATAAATCCCACAGCAGTACACAAAATAAAATCATGATAAAATACAATCAAATCAATTGATCAAACATTAAAATAGTAATAAAACAATAACATATATCTCATCAAAATAACTAAAGGTAGCTGGCAAAGCAACCTTTAGTTGCTTAGGCAAACAAATGTGTTTTAAGCTGTTGCAGGAAACACTCCACACTAGGATTCCACTAGGAGTTCAGTGAGAAGATCATTCCACATGGCGGGTGCCACATTGGAGAAGGCCCTCTTCCATACCACATCATCTTGCCATACAAAGGTATAGGGGCCCTTCTTAGGTCTTCAGCAGTAGGCATCTTGAACTCTGAGAGTGTACGGTTTGCACAAAATCACTCTTGTTCCAAGGCTGGTACCTTTGCACCAAGATTAAAGCCTATGGAATTACGAAAAAATGATGCTGTGCATCACTTCAGATCAGGATCCAAATTCTGAGCAGAAGCAGGCTGCTTTGGATCAAATTGGTCTGGATGCAGAATGGGCCCGGATCGGAGAAAGTGCCCTGAAGTGGGCCAGATCAGTCCAAATCTCTTTGGGGTTCTTCAAACTGATCCAGGTACTGGGATGTGAGAAGGAGAAGGGCACTTCCTTCTTCTCTCATCTCGGTGACTACTGTGACAGCAGTGGCAGTGGCCAGGCAGGAGGACAACAGACCAGGAAAATGGACATCCAACTAATTCAGTTGCCCCAAGCCCAATCCAGACCCAGATCTTAAGAGGGTTCAGTCGGGTCTGGATTGGGCCAAGGTGAGTTGAGATTGATTCAGAAGCTCTGAATCAGCCTCCGAAGTGGGTTAGGTCTGTGCACAGCCCTACTGCTAACACTCCTTTGTACTCTGCCATTCTGATGGGCAGGAGACCAGCACCTAAGGAGACAAGACTGCTGAGCAGTTCCGGTTATATGGAGTTCCTTCCTGAGAACTAAGCGATCCCATCCAGTCATCCTTTATTTAGGATTATGAAGCAGTTCCTCAACAGCTAATACGTTCATGATACTTAAGGCCAGGCATGTACAATAATTTAGTTTCAGTTCTTTAACTGTCAGAACTTGCACCATTCGCAGTTGCGAACCTGAGTGCATTTTTCAGCCAAAACTCACATATTTCATTGTTTGATCACATTCAAACAATGCATTTGCTGGGGAAATGGGCACTTTAAAAATGCTTTAGTCTAATAGGAGGAAAGTACGCATTTTAGTGCACACTTTAAAAAATGTGCACCCAAATGCACACTTTCCCTGCTCAGAAAGAAAGAAAGAAAGAAAGAAAGAAAGAAAGAAAGAAAGAAAAGCATGCATTCGGGAATGGGAATGAGGCAAACTGAGCTTTGAGGTGGAAATCAGCAAACCCTGACAAGCTCACTCATTCTCCCATCCAAGCTTCTATCTCTCTGGATGCGTGCTTTAAGATCATCATGGACATTTTACTGAATGACTGTGAGGATACTGCCACATAAAGTGTGGTGTAGTGGCTAAGGTGTCAGACTGGGAATCAGGAGATCCAGGTTCTAGTTCCCACTTGGCCATGGAAACTACTGGGTGACTTTGGGTCAGTCACAGATTCTCAGCCCAGCCTACCTCCATTTTATGTGAGGATAAAATGGAGAGGAGAAGGGTTATGTATGCTGCCTTGGGTTTCTTGGAGGAAAAAAAGGCGAGATATAAATACAATGATAAATAAAAATAAAAAGTGCCTGTTTGGTGCATTCCCTTCCCTTTCTTATTGTTTTATTATGATTTTATTAGAATGTAAGCCTATGGGGCAGGGTTTTGCTATTTTATTGTTTTACTCTATATAGCACCATGTACACTGATGGTGCTATATAAATAATAATAATAATAAGAAGAAGAAGAAGAAGAAGAAGAAGAAGAAGAAGAAGAAGAAGAAGAAGAAGAAGAAGAACAGTTTAGCACCAATGCCTCTCTCCAAGGAGGTTTACTGGGTTGAAACCTTGAAGCCTCTCACTACTTTTTTCCAATAAATCCCTTGGAGGAAGACTGCCTGGCAATCATTTTTGCAACGGAAGATTTTCCTTCCAAATCCAGGGTCATGATCAATATTTCCGCATTTCCTCAAGCCCTCCCTCCCACCACCTCTAGTAGAAACAGCATTGGGAAATCAAACTCTGCAGCTTACAGCATTATTTCTTGAACTGAAACCCAAGCTGGTCTTAAATATACGTACTTTGCACAGATCTTGAGTACAGGTCAAGGAAGGGTGCATCTTCAGTTTCAAAGACTTTTAGAAAGAGTAGCATTACAAGACCCATTTTATAAACTGGTTGATGTTTGCATATTGGTTTGCATGACACAAAGGTACTTAATAAACCATGGTAACTTCTTAACCAGCTCTGCACATGGCAATCTTGTGCGGGCTGATTTCCCCAATTACCCTTGCCAGGCAGTGTGTTGTTGTGTGTGAATCCGGCAAGGGCGTGTGGATGGGGTGGTTAACAAACCACCCAAAAACCCTACAACAGAGCAAGGGTTCGGGATGGTTCACATGCAAAGACAAGCTACACCCAATGAAGGGAATTAGGGAAATCAGTCAGCACATAGCCGGTATGCACAAGGTGAGGGGGGTTAACAAGTCACCATGGCTTATTAACCACCCTTGTAATATACAAACATGGTCAAAGAGTTGAGAGGTGTTTGCTGAGATGGTGAAACCAACAACTACTTTTTGAACATTTTGACAAGCTAGTGCCAAAGGGTGAGATTGCAGCTCACTGCTTCCTGGGGCTTTCCCTTGAAATGTAAAGTTGAGCCAGGAGGTTGTAGACTTGTGATCTCATCATTTGGCTACAGCATGACAGCATAGTCATACTTGGCAGCATCACTGCTTCAACTGTCATCTGAATCCATGACCTTTGCATGTTGAACAAGGGACAAACTCTGTTCTTTCCATGCGCTGCAGGACTTGGCATTGCTCTATTTGTCCTTTCTGTCTTCATTGCTTCAGCACAAAGGTGAATATTAAGTAAGTAGGTTCGGTTCTTGGTTCATCCTTCAATGTTTAAAATGCTACAGACCTCTCTGGAGGATTGGGGCATCAACAGCAAGGGATTAGGAAGAGAAGTACTTCTGATTATATTCTGCTCCATAGAAATCTGTTGTAGATAGTTTCCATTGTTGAGTGTGTGTGTGTGTGTGTGTGTGTTTTCTAACTGTACACTGTTCTCATTGATTTCCAGCAACTTTAGAACTCACAACCTTTTCTGAATTGTACACTCAATTATGAGTTATTGGCATAAGCCTAATTTTAGTGGAGCCAAACTCACTAAATCTTTGCCTTGCCCTGTCTGCCATAGAATCCCTGTCTGCCATAGAATCCCAACATTCAAAGGAAATGGATGAAACTACCATTCTTGTTTAAGATGTTTAGTTGAAATTTGTTCAGTTTGGCAGACAAGCCATACATATTTTGGGAGATCCGTAATTGGATCACCAGCAAGGGTTTTGTTTGTTTGTTTGTTTAAATTAAAACTGGGGGGGGGGGACCAATTCATATCTAGGACACAGTTCTGGGGAAGGATTTATTTTACTCTTTCTCTCCCCCCTTCCCACTATTTCCCCCCTATTATAACTATTCACTTGAACCTACTATTTACCCTTTGGGAGGAAACTTACCAATAATGGTGTACAGGCAAGGGTTAGGAAACCCTCCCACAGTACTGCAACTTCGAATAAAAGTCCTCAGTAGCTGCATGTACCATTTAAACAGTGTGGGAAATCAAATCACGACTTTCCCAAGGTCACATCTAGTTTGGCCTTCAGCAAACATTCATGATGCATGGGGTGTGCAAATACACAGACACGCACACACACACACACACACACACACACACACACACATTTCCCCTTTTGGAAGACATCAATAAGGTTGAAATTATCTTAGAAGTAAACAATTAAAAAATCTACCATTTTATTAGCTCATTCTGTACAAATCCATTTGATTCACTATAGCGTTTTTCTAAGCCTTTAAGTCTAAACTTCGATGGATAATGGCTTAGAAAAACGCTAGAGTGATTCTAAGTCATAACACTCCAGCAAAATTATATATACAGGAGAAATGTACAAAATGATATAATTAACCATCCAGTTGGCAGCATCTCCTTGTCTGTTTGTTTTTTAATGAACAGCCATTTAACAGTACCCACTCTGGGCATTGTCAGGCTTCACTAGCTAATCTAACGACTCTCCAAAGCTCCATTGTTTACAGTCTCTGTCATTAGAAGGAACATCAGATTTTTAAGTTATGGTTTGTAAACAGAACAAGGGGATATATTTGGAACTTCATAAAGCAGGATGAGAAGTGCCCAAAAGCCACAGCTGTTTTGGATCAAATACTTAACTACAAGCCATTGATCAAGGTATAATCATAGAATAGTAGAGTTGGAAGGAGCCTATAAGGCCATTGAGTCCTTCTAATACTAGAAGAGATGTTATTATAGTGCACATGATTATCCTGCATAGGTTTTTTTTCCCCAAAAGCAAAAGCACAGAGATTACTGTGTTACAAATTCAAGAACGTAGTAGCTGGGAACCATCTGGGTCTTCACAATTGCATACTCCATGAATGTGGCATAGTACAACTGCAATGCACACCTCAAGCATTGCGAGCAGGACCTTGGGGAAAATCTGAAATCATGTGAGTGTGCTTTTCCCAGGCATATTGGCAGTAGCGTTGAAGAACACTTGTCCTTGTATACAACACATACTGCTAAAATGTTGATAGTGCTCGCTTCTTGTAATGCAGCATATCACAAGACTTAGAGATTGTCTCCTTACAACTGTTATTGGAAATGTTTGTTTGTTTGTTTGTCTGTTTGTCTGTCTGTCTGTCCCTGCTGTCAGGACCCTACTGCTACCTTCCCCAGCTGGACTAAGAGAAAGGAAAGGAAAGGAACCTCTCGTGCAAGCACTTGAGTCATTGCTGACTCTTAGAGGGATGCCTGCTTTCGCTGATGTTTTCTTGGCAGACTTTGTAGCGGGGTGGTTTGCCATTGCCTTCCCCAGTCGTGGTTACCTTTCCCCCCAGCTAGCTGGGTACTCATTTTGCCAAACTCGGAAGGATGGAAGGCTGAGTCGACCTGAGCCGGCTGCCTGAGAACCAGCTTCCGCTGGGATTGAACTCAGGCCGTGGGGAGAGTTTCGGCTGCAGTAACTAAGAGACAGAGCTGAAAACCAGGAAGGCCCCATTTTGAATCTTGTCTCTGCTGTGAACTTGCTAGATGGCCTTAGCAAGCCACTCACACTCAGTATCAGTCCCACCCACTCCCTCTGCAATATGAGAGTTTATATTGACTTATCTTACAGGGTTGTTGTAATGATTAAAACTAAGCAATGCATGTGAAGTACCCTGAACACGTTGAAGAGATATACAATCATCATCATCATCATCAAGCAGTGTTATTATAGCCATTACTGTTCTGGAAGCTGGAGCTAGTGCAGAATGCTGCAGCTCGGCTGTTGTCCGGAGCTGCCCCTTTCCAGCATGTAACTCCTCTGCTGAGGGAACTGCACTGGCTGCCTATTCACTACCAGGCCAAGTTTAAAGTTCTTGTACTTGTGTACAAAGCCCTAAACAACTTGAGACCAGGATACCTAAGAGAGCGCCTTCTCCCCTACCAATCTGCCTGGTCACTGAGGTCATCCAAGGGCATGCTCCTGGTGGTGCCATATAGACCCATCCTCTGATTGGAGTCCATCAGAGGAAGAGCCTTCAGCGTGGTAGCCCCCCTCCTATGGAATTCCCTGCCTCTGGAAGTCAGGCAGGCACCAACTTTGTATTCCTTTTGGTGCCTCCTGAAAATGTCATTATTCCAGGAAGGCTTTCCTTAATGCCTAGCCATGGTACATTATGCTTCTTTTAAAATCTATTTTAAAGTGTTTATTCTGTTTTTATTTTGTTTTATCTTGTACACCGCGCCGAAATTTTCAGTGGGGAGTGGTATATAAATATTGTAAATAAATAAATTACTGTAGCTTCTCGTCAGCCTGTGTCCATGACCACAAATTTAGTTTTGGTTTGTGAACCCTGAATGATCCCAATCTAAATGGAAGCCTCTTGCTTCATGAGTAGTTTTTAGAAAGGTTGAGGAATGCCTGTGAACTATTGCATTCTTCCATGAGTCCCCATCAAAATCTACCTATCCTGTGCTAAAAGGGAAAAGTTCAGTGTGGGAAGGGGCAAGGAGGAATTAGAAAAGTAAAATAGTGTGTAGCGGGAAACACTTTCAGTCCTAAAATAGCAACATAAAAAATAGATCCAATTATTGCTTAAACTTTCTCACCATGCCGTCTTTGCAATCAGATTGCAATTTCACTCATATTGGAGCAAGTGTACTATGGCACTGTAAGTAAACCATGCTGTTTCATTTTTTGATTGCATGTGTTTTAGCCCAAGTTTGTTGAAGAATAACTCTGGGCCAGGAGGGGGGAATGAAAAAGAAGAAGAAACTGTGCTCCCCTAGGGTAAAACCAAATGTGCGGATAACCTGAAATGATTAAAAAATAAATACCCTGAAATAAATCAAGACGTTCTTCAAATAGTTTTGTAAGTCGTGCATTAATACTAGGCAAAACTCTGCATTTTCCCCTCTGGCTTTTACCTTTTCATACCCTTGGGATATTGAATATTCTGCACAGCTCTACTTGACTGATACATTTAATCAAAATTTATACCGATGAAAAATGAGAAGCATGAACAAAATAAATTCGAAATGCAAAGCAAGACTAACAGGCTCTTCCGAGATACAGTGGAAGGCCTGGTGGTGTGCAGCCTGCAATCTGTCAGATATTTGAGACAGAACAGCTTAAATTTTGTCCTAATGAATTTTCTCTTAAATGGAAATTTCAAAACGCTAAACTATTTTTTTTCTTATTCAAGGATTTCAGTGGAATGAACATTTTTGCTAAGATTAAGTTATATGACACACAGAGGTAGTATACTGTGGAGGCTATGGGAACTCTAGATTTACTGCCATGATGCAACAAATTCTCATGTTGATGCTAACAAGTAGGGATATGTAGAAAACACCCCTTTATTTCTCTGGAGTTTTCTGTTTTTCTGTCGCATAGTCTTGGATATCTATATACAATGGGAGAGCCTGTGACTCAGTAGTAGAACCCATGCTTGGCATATTGAAGTTCACAGGTTCTCCAGGTAGGGATGGAAAAAAAATCCTGTGTGACACCCTGAAGAGTTGCTGCCAGTCAATGTTGACAATACTGGGGTAGATGGACTCATGGTCTGATTTAGTATGAGGCAGCTTCCTATGTTCCTATGTACAGAAACTCTATGGAGTCTCTTATTTTTATGAATTGTGCACATAAATAGGCTGAGCATCAAAATTAAAAGAGCCATGCTGGATCAGAAGAAAGACCTACTAGTCCAGTAGCCAACCAGATGCCCATGGAAAGCCCAGAAGCATTCTGCCTTTGATACAGGAGGTATAGGTAGGCATCATGGGGGAGTCTACACACGTTCTCTCTCTCTCCTGTCTTCCTTTGAATTCCGCGATCCATTGTCCTCCTTGCTCTCGCTCAGGGCTGCTCAGGCGACACACACACACACACACACACACACACACACCTCCTCCTCCTCTTCTGGGGACGATTAAGGTACATACTACATGAGCGTTTTCAGGGCGCCTTCAAGTGGTTTCGGGGCACCTTCGGAATGGTGTGTAGACTCCCCCCCATGACTAGTAGCCATTGATGGCCTTAACCTTTGTTTTGTAGCAAAGTAACAATGGAACCAGTTACTTAGGGAGGTTGTGGGCTCTCCCACACTAGAGGCATTCAAGAGGCAGCTGGACAACCATCTGTCAGGGATGCTTTAGGGTGGATTCCTGCATTGAGCAGGGGGTTGGACTCCATAGCCTTAGAGGCCCCTTCCAACTCTACTATTCTATGATTCTATGATTGATTGATATAATAATTACAATGGCATACTTGCTAACCATTCATACCACCTCTATTCACACTTTGTAAGTTTCCATGGAGAACCATTTGTGTCAATAGTTTTATACATGCAAACAAAAGGAGGTAGCATGTCAGAGAGAGAAATCTGAAAGTTAGTGCTTCCTATAGAGTAGGAATTGTTGAGTTTCTCATGTGTTGGGTGTTGTGCTTGACTGGCAGCTCAAACTTGTTTTTAGATGTACGGTGTTGCTATGTATGCTGCCTGTTTTTATGTTTTAAATTTTGTATATCAATTTTTAATGTTTTAATCTTTTGTGAACTGCCCAGAGAGCTTTGGCTATGGGACAGTATAGAAATAATAATAATAATAATAATAATAATAATAATAATAATAATAATTCCATGTGAGCAAATGATGTTGCATGAGGAGGACACTGTGTGAGGAGAACTTTACCATTTCAAAAATTAATTTAGTGAAATTAGACTTCTGTGTCTCTGCTTCCCTGCCATTCCTCCGTCTCATACACACCCTAGCACTTCATTTTCTTTACATTTACATTTTCTTCCTCAGTAGGTGATTTCCAAACAAACCTTCCATCTGCTAATCCTATTGCATTCCTAATTGTCATACTCTCCACTCCCCATTGCATTCATTCATGCTTTTGTCGTTTCTTTCACTGGATAGGTGGAAGATGTAATTTGGGCTAATGCAGGGATAGGTTCTGTTGCCAGCCTTAATACTGAACTTCTCTAGAATCCCCTCCCTGGTCTTATGTTTACAATAATAGTGTCTATCATTTGAATAATATATTTTTTCAAAAGATGCTTCTAGCATTATTCAGCCCTTGTTTTAATGCAGCCTTCACCACATGGGCACTCTCCAGATGCATTGGATTACAAGTCCTATAATCTCCAGACAGCATAGCTGGTTGGGGATCATGGGAGTTGTAGTCCAACATACCTCAAGGGCATCCAGTGGGCGAAGGCTACTTTAATGAACAGGTTTGCATTTGTAGCCCCATGAAGTAGACTGGCAATGGTGCTATTTGGGAGCAGATGGGAGGGAGGAATTTTATTCATTCTTCTCAGTCCCCAAATAGCACTGTCACCGACTAATTGACAGACAGGAAGAGATTTTCCAGTCACAGAACCATATACATGATGCCTTTTTCTGCAGGGGTTATTAATAGGGTGCCCAAGTGTCCTATTTTGTAGAGGACAGTCCTCTACTTGAAGAGCTGCCAGCAGACCATCTTCTATTTCGAGGCCTGTCCAATCAAAAAATAAATAAAGAACCCTCAGAACTGTGGCTTATCATTAGTTGGCCCCTAGATATCAAGCTAAACAGGTCAATACACAGCTCACTTGGTCACTGTCACCCACACTATGGTGAGATGTACTGTATTTCTAGTTAAATGATGCCTAAAGGTGCATCTTTTTGTATAAATTAGTACACACATATTTTATGCAAATTGCTGTCATCTTTTTTTGGTGATGCATTTCCTCTTTTTTGAGATTCATAAGTGAACACCCTATACTGCGATGATCATGTGAACTGGGTCAGAGAATCAGGAGACCCTGCTGAATGGAGTGAGCTGTTATGTGGAGGACAGAGGGCATGCCCAAATATTGGGTGGAGTGTCCTTGCATGACCAGAGCCTTTCCTCTAATGGAAGGCAGATCATGGATCCAACCCCTAGTATGTATGTCCTAGGACAGCCATTAACTCTATGTAACCCTAAAAGATGACCTCAGGTTGTATAGAGCTAATGTTGGTCATAGCCAACAAAATATCACATTCGTCCTGAGGAGAGCTTTTCTAATGAGTGCCAGATTTCCTGTTCTTGATGCAAATGTTGGGTCCCTTCCCATCTGCTCTTTAGGTTACAGATATGTCCTTTTGTAATCCCGTCTCTCTCCCACATACTTTAGTTCCTGACTCCTTCTGTTAATACTTCCTGTATTTTATTGGAATGTTCTTCTTTCCTTTCCTTCCCTGCAGCTCTGGTTTCTTTTTTCATTTTTTCTCCTGAATGCTACCAACTATGCTGTCATCTTCAAGCTTATTTGTCTTTCATCAGCAAGGCCTATTTTCCTTACTATTCCAAGGCTGTTGGTAGTGATGGTGGTGATTGTGATAGTTAGCATTTGCATAGCACTTTACAAGTGTTCAAAGCACTTAGGATACATAATCTCAGTCATCCTTACATCAGAGCTGTATGGTGGTCAGCAGTGTTAGCTTTGTATGGAGGTGGGTGGGAGCTGTGGGTGAAAGAACAGTGGCTTGCCTAAAGCCAACTAGCGAATTTGTGGCCGAGATGAGTCTTGAAGAAGAGACATCCCAGTTTGCAGTTCATAACTGAAGCAACTATAGGACATCACCTTTCAGAAACAAAAGAGAGTCATGCTGGCATCTCTGGCATTAAGCTCAGTAGACCATTGTTTTATATTGCTCACAAATGGCCCAACATTTCTCAAGTGCAGTGCCAAAGCATAGACCATCTTTCCTCTACATCTGGTTAGCTGCCAAATTTTGCTTATTATTCAGCTATAGATTTACAAGGGTATATAGTGATCAATCTCTACATTGTACCATCTTTTTTCTTTTGTATGTGCTATTCTTCCAAAGAATAATTCTTGGTTCCTGTTCTTCTGATTGTTTACTGCTCCAGAATCTGTCGAGATGTTGTAAATTAAAAAATGAAAACTAAGATATTTTACAGTTATGCTTCCAGAGATGATTTACAATTATGCTTTGCTATAATTAAGTAATTTTAGTGTGGCAGCTACTTCAACTTCTTTGGTTATGAATTCTTTAATGATAAGGAGTCATCTGTTGCCAGTCAGGGGGGAAATATCAGATTGGCTGCAATAGTAGAACACATTCCCCAAGCTGACACTTAGGACAGCAGCTCCTATGCTGCAGTGCACAAATGTGGGTAGGAGGCCTTATTCAGATTGAAAAATGAGTTTTTGCAAACCCAGAGGTCCAGTTTAGAGTTTTCCTTGCTTTTATCTTTTCGTTTCATTTTTACATTACTGCAAAGAAAATGCAGAGCCATTGCCTGATAACAAAATATCATCACTAGGCATTGTTAATCCTTAATCCACACATGCTGAATCAAAGTGATCCATTGGGGGCTTCAGTTCTAACAGGCAAGTTGTCATTCCATCCATCTTGGTTCTATCTGTCACGCAGCAAAGTAAAATACAAATGTATTTATTTATTTATTTATTTATTACATTTTTATACCGCCCAATAGCCAAAGCTCTCTGGGCGGTTCACAAAAATTAAAACCATAATAAAATAACCAACAGGTTAAAAGCACAAAAACAAAATACAGTATAAAAAGCACAACCAGGATAAAAACCACGCAGCAAAATTGATATAAAATTAAAATACAGAGTTAAAACAGTAAAATTTAAATTCAAGTTAAAATTAAGTGTTAAAATACTGAGAGAATAAAAAGGTCTTCAGCTGGCAATGAAAGGAGTACAGTGTAGGCGCCAGGCGGACCTCTCTGGGGAGCTCATTCCACAACTGGGGTGCCACAGCAGATGCCTGATCCTGACTGCAAAATTGACTTCATCTTTGAAACACTTGTTGAAGAGATATCATATATAATTGCTTCATTCCCAAGAACTCTGATATCACAAAGCTCACCTGCCCTTCTTTAATCCATGTTCTCTTTATGATTTACCATCAGCCGGATGCTTCATTCATTTCTCTGCCCCTGTTTAAAACATGCTGACACATAGAAAACTGAGGCATTAATAAATCAAGAAACTCTACATGTCCAAGTTGCTTTTCAATGAGGTCAAACCCTTATTAACTGCAAGAGTTCTGCAGGGAATAAGGAGTTTATTTGCAATGCATTATCTGGGCTCATCACAGGTAGTTCACCATAACCTTTCTAAGAAAGAAAGAAAACAATTAAAGCTGAATTACTTCATTTATAATTCAGAATGCTTCAGTGAGGGCTTCATTTATTAAGGAGATTGTGAAGATCTACTTATGAAAAGTGATCACAGTTTGATAGCTTGGCCAGTCCTTGGCTAATGCTTTCGGGTGTTGTTTTCAGGCAGGATCTTCACCTCCTTCCACTGCAGCTCCCGTATATCCAGAAGAGAAAGGAGGACCCCTGAGGTATCTCAAAGAGAAACTGTGTACACCCAGGGGAGGCTGGTAGCTCCACCTTCAATTGGGTAGAGATTCCATCCTGGGTTTTAGTTACAACCAGCCAGAATTCTAAAGGGGTTATACAAGTTACCCAAAATGGGTCCAGCACCTTGGATTTATTTGTTAAAGCATGCCAGAATATAACATGAAAGGAAGGCAGGGATGGAGTCAGGTGTACCTCCCTGAGGAGGCTCTTCTGAGTGTTGCCCTCTCTCTTACTTGCCACATGCTGGCTGGGGAATGCTGGGCATTGTAGGATTCCCCCCACCCCGCCGCCTAACCATGCATAGGATTGGGCCCTTAATTTTTGTTTATCTCAGTTTCTCATATTTCCAATCTTAATTTCAATTTGTCTCAAACTCTGTGAATTTTTCCAGTCCTTAGTTTTGCTTGTCCCGAACTTAATGTTTGCACGAATATTCCTAAGCATTTTTGTGCACCTTTCTCCTGATATGTGCACCTTTGTATGCATTTTTGCCTAATATACTTCTTTTTGTGAATATGCTTCTTTACCCTAATGCATTTGTGAATGTTTTTCCCCCTCTAATATATGCATTTTCACCCCCATGGTTTGATTGGAGAAATCCATTACAAAATTTGGCAAAGTGTGGATTTCAAAGGATAACTGAGTTCCAGTTTGTGAAGTGGTTTGAAAGTATGCAATTAAATACCCATGTATTAAAATGAGAACTGAATGAATGAAATTCATTCAGCCTCACATTAAACAGCAAGGGGACATGAGGGGCATCACAAGTGGCGTGGAGTTCTAAGTGGGTTTGTACAAGAGAAGGCCGATCCAGAGATGCCCTGGATACTCTTATTAAGGTTAAAATAAAAATACATCTCAGAGTAGTTGTGGAAAGGGTTTGAGCTGGTAAAACACAAACGGATCTTAAAGGAGTTCTGACCTATTAGTTCTTAGTTTACAAAGCCTTTGGTTACATAGTTGAGTCATGAATGGTTAGGCTGTGCTTCAGTCATAGGTGTGCGCAGCACATTTCATTAGGATATACATCCAGGGATTTATTTATTTATTTATTGAAAGCAAATGTTTATTGAGTACTAAATCATAAAGGACGTAATTTTTATTCATTTATTTATTAAACACTGTAGACACTGATACCCTACTCTGTGTTCAGCCTGCCTGACCAGGGAAGGGTCATTGCAGGTGAGGGAGGTTGGAATGAGGAGGAGACACTCTTCAGCCCCCAGCATTGGTGGGGCTTTGTGGTGTCACTGGCTGGAAGAGGGTCTTACGAGGTGATATTAGCCTTCAGGGGCCCTTCTCCTGGCCTCTTTGAAGCATGGCTTCTGTCAGAGACATTATTGCTTGAGACATCAGGGTGTGCCTTGGCACCTTGTAAAGAGCACCATCTAAAGAGCTGAAAATGAGCTTAGCCATTCCAAACGTTTCAAAAAGAGCTCTGCGTAGACCTTGCATGTCCCTGTCATGATTACCTTGGGAAAATAGTGCTGTGGAAGATGAGGCCAATGTGGTCAACCCTACCCCTAACCACTTGTGGTGCGTTTGGCAGCCCACTTCCTAAAGTCAAGCCTGCTTGTGTGATCTGAGGTCAGTCTCTCTTAAGGTACAATCCTATTATTATTATTATTATTATTATTATTATTATTATTATTATTATTATTATTATTATTATTTATTTATTTATATAGCACCATCAATGTACATGGTGCTGTACAGATAACACAGTAAAAAGCAAGACCCTGCCGCATAGGCTTACAATCTAATAAAGTTGTAGTAAACAACGAGGAGGGAAACACCACAACCAGCAAAACTCTCTTAGCGGAATTTGTGAATAGAGTCAGCTCATCACAAGTGCTATGTCTAGAGAAGCACCTCACGGAAGTTGTATATGTCTTTTTTTTTCTGTCTAAACAAGCAGGATTGATAGAGTAGATTCTCACATTCCTGGCCTGATTTCCACAAGCAGCACAGTGTCCCTGAGAGATTCCACATTAACATCAATGCTCTGCGGTTCAATGAATGATAAGTCCACACTTTGACTTCAATCTGTACTTTGGATGAATGCTGATATTCAGGCTGTTGAAGTATTTTCAGGATGTTCTCTACACGGTGCTTTTTCTGCTGTGGTATTACTTTCTAGAAGCCATTATCATTCTTCAGAATTATTCAGAATTACCTCAAACAATGCTAATGGGCAGATATAAAATATTAATAAGCCTGAAATGTAATCAGCAAAAGTTTAAGATTCTGCACTTTCGTAAGAACAATTAACAGCACAATGACTACCTAAGTACTGTCTGGCTACCAAGCAGCAGTACACCTAGTCCAGCTTGATGCTGGTGGCTCCAATGTCAATGGAATAGTGAATCAGCTCTGGGTTTCAGTCAGAACCAGTCAGAACTCTTTAGAGTTTTGACTAAAACCCAGAATGAATTCACCTCCACACTGACGTTGGAGCCATCAGCCTCCACTGACTTTGTCCTTGATCATGTTGAGTAACCTTGCAGGGCTGTTGGAAGGGCTTCTGGCGTGGTTCTTGTGAAGTGCTTTGAGGACATAAAAGAGGCATCCCATGAAGGTGAGCTGTTGTGTAGAGAGTATGTGGAACAGTGGGATTCAAGGACTCTTGTCATTTAGAGGGATGTCTTGGCATGAGGAATAGATCAAAGTCCAGCAAAGTATGAATAAATCCCCATGAAGTTCCATCATAAATTTCATGATGAGAATGATATCAACCTTTCCTAGCCTGCCGAGGCTGCTGCTGCTGCTGCTGCTGAGAAGTAGCCATGAAGCTGTCAGATTTGAATGCACACTTTATATATTTGCTTGGGCTTTTGTGATGAGATTTCTTTTTTAAAAAAAAGGAGTGATCAAATATACTTTACTCTTTATTAATGAAGTGCAGAGATCAATGCGTCCTGCTGGGTAAAGATGATCCACCACAGCAGGCTCACCTGCTATCTTCTTCTTTTCATGATAATTTATTAGCTTAATTGTTTTCTGGAGCACTGGAGAGTCATTTGAAAAAGACTTATGCTCCTCACATTCAATAGGCCATTTTCAGCAATAAAATGATGAAGGTGAATTTCCCTTTACTGGATGCAAGTGGTTGCAAATATATATTTGGTGGTACCAATATGTATTTGTAAAGGGAAGAGTTAGTATTGATTTACATATTTAGCACATTTATTATATCCCAGTTTTCTTTTATCATGGAATTCAAGGCAGCACACATGGGCCTTCCCAGATGGCCTCCTATACAGGCACTGATCAGACGAATACTCGCTTAGCTTCAACATAACTACTGCACTGTTTGACCAGTAGTTTATGTATCAGATGTGGTATACCTTGGGCCAGGGGTAGAATAAGGAAGAAGTTTAATATTGTAATGAAGGGGAAAAAATTGGGAGAGCCCTGCTGTAATGTTTGTGATAGGCTAATTCCTTGAGCCAGGCCAGGTTTTCTGAATTATCTGGATTAAGCACAGATAATCCATCCTAGGATTTATGCTAGACTGTCCTGGCAAAGGCCAGTCTGCTTGTGGCTGTCTGCAAAGAAGGGACACTAGAATAAACTACTCATCTGCTAAGTTTGTGAGGAACCAGATTCTTACTTCCAAGGGTCCCAGCCCCTGGACACAACACCTGCCAAAAGCAGCCTCCCCTCCTGCTTTTGGTCTCTTTCCTCAGCATTTTACTTCCTGGGGGCTAAGGGAGAGATGAAATCCCTGACACTTGCGATGAAGCTGTGAGACTTGGCAGCCCAGACTGGGTTTTAGGCTATTCTGGGTGTGCATTCCTTAGTATTCTTCATCAGTCTTCAGTTGACGCTTCTTCTTTTTTAAAACCAATACACCACCTAAAATGTATCTCCAGCTTTGCTGATATGAAAACTGTCATGTTTCTCTTTCTTTTTGTTCCCTGCCTACTCAGGAACCTGTGTTTCACTGAAGGCTCAGGCAGGATTGGGTAACAGCCAGATTTCATGTTTTCAAAAGTGGGATTCAGCCATTGCTTCTTCCTGCTAGAGTCCTAGGCCTTCCTACAGCACCTAGGAAAGACAAAGAGCACAATCCGATGCATGTTTAGACAGAAATAAGTCCTATAACTCCCAGCAATCAGAATGCAGGATGTGGAGGCACATTTCTGTTTAAACATGCATGGGATTACACCCTGATTCATTCAGTCTGCAGTCTCCATCTTGAGACTAGTTTGAAATGCAGACCTAATTGGTACAATAGCTAGCCTACTTTTTGTACTCTTATTTTGCATTTTTGCCCCAATCCCCAGCTTTTTGTACTATCCAGACTGCCCCATATGTACATTTTGCAGTTTTGATTTTCAAGAGCTACTGTGGTATAGTGGCTAGAGTGTTGGACTGGGACTTGGGAGATCTGGGTTCTAGTCCCCACTTGGCCATAGAAGCTCACTGGGGCAGGATCCACACTACTGCTTTATAATGGTTTATAACAGTTTTGACAACAGTTCGGGTCTAGGACACATTCCATATACAGTTTTCAAAACATTTTCAAAGTTTTATATCCTTCTTGGTGTTGATCTGGCCTGGGTGACTTTGGGCCAGTCATTAATTACCTTATAGGGTGGTTGTGAGGATAAAATGGAGAGGAGATGGACCATTTAAACTTCCTTGGGTTATTTTCTCTTTATAATATTTTTATTATTATTTCAAAACATAACAAACTAGCAAACACAAAATACACAAAGTAAGACAGAAAAAAAATTAAAAATAAAAAGCCTACAAAATTAAGATCGGCTTCCGATTTTCTCCAGAGCAAAAATATGTAACAATATTTTCTCTTGCTCTATAATTTTTTGTTGTTGTTTGTTTATTCGTTCAGTCACTTCCGACTCTTCATGACTTCATGGACCAGCCCACGCCAGAGCTTTCTGTCGGCTGTCGCCACCCCCAGCTCCCCCAAGGTCAAGTCTGTAACCTCCGGAATATCATCCATCCATCTTGCCCTTGGTCGGCCCCTCTTCCTTTTGCCTTCCACTTTCCCTAGCATCAGCCTCTTCTCCAGGGTATCCTGTCTTCTCATTATGTGGCCAAAGTACTTCAGTTTTGCCTTTAATACCATTCCCTCAAGTGAGCAGTCTGGCTTTATTTCCTGGAGTAGTCAAAATTCCCCTCTTTCTTTTATTTTAAAGTTTTCTTATTATTATTTGAATCCACAGATAAACAAATAATTATTTTCTTGATCCTGCAGAAAGTCTACAAAAGATTTCCATTCAGTTCTGAACCTAGATGTCCTTGGTTCTTTTCAAGACAAAAAAAAAAAAAAAGGTGGGATATAAATGAGATGATGATAACGATAATAATAATGGACAACCACAGCTCCTTTTCATTATTAAAGGTATTTTTGAAAGTTGAGATATTTTCATTATATTGTGCAGGAGGGGCAGTAAATGCATGCTAATGCATTTTGTGTTCTGGGTCGGATCCACAGGATGTGAGGTCAGTTGGGCAAACAAACTACTCTGCATTCCCAAACTAGTCAAGAGGTCATGAGGTTCTTCTGCAGGCAGCACAAAGCAAGGAAAGTTGTACTAAGTGAGAGAGGCAGGCATCGGCTATAATCATGCCCTGCTTTCATTGAGTCAGATTGCTACTTCTCATACTTCTGAGGTTAAGTGGGAGAAGCTCTTTCAATAAATCAGAAAAGCCTTCATGCACAATTTATGCCTGTTCGTCTGTATTGTTGTGTACCACACTGCAATCCTGTCCTTTGAAAAAGGTCTTATCATCTGAGCTTATGTATTAGCTGGCGCGGCCTCTGAATTACTGGATATATACAGTCCCTCTGGGTGGCTGGCACAGTAATAGAGTCAATAAAACAGCTTTATTAACCTGTGAGACTGTTGTCTGTTGTTTCTAGAGCCAATGGCCATTTAGCATTCTATACTGAATGTCTGATTCAGATCACAATCACTGAGCCATACACAGAGTATCCATCTGTCATAATTTAAAACACAATATAAAAGACATAAAACTGATAAGGCAGTTTCTTTTAGATTCATAGCAGTGATACTGATACTGGGAACCTATGTATTTTTCCTTGTGAATGGGAAAATCAGCTGGCAGGGAGGGCCGGTGGAGTGTAAACACTGCAATGAGGAAAAGGATTAAGTAGACCCTCTCCCTACTGATTGCCCACTTGTCATGCCACCTTTCAGGAAATCACAACAAAAATCCACCACATATTGGGTTGGATCCAGAATCATCCTTCCATCTGAGCAAGGATACTGCTGGTGGAGTCCCCTCCTCCTCCCCCAACCCAGCTGCCCACCCCTTGCATCCTCCATCTGCTCTGGTGAGTTGGGGGACCCTCAAGAGGAAATTGGGGGCTGGAGGGAGAGAGAAGATGATGCAGAAGTTCCATTCCACCAGGGGTTGCCTTCTGAACAATTCAGGCGCCAACCTATTGTCTATTTTGGTGCTGTAGAAAGTGGTGGGGATGGGGGTTTACAGGTAGCAAAAGAGAGAGAAAAGACCCTCCCCACCTCAGATCACTCTCTGGAGCACCCTCCCTCCAGAAATAAAGCATGTGCCAACCTTAATGGGGTTTAGGTGCAGACTGAAGGGTTCTTTCATTTGCCTTGGTGTTTGATGATTTGTGACACCAGTTATTTTGATTATTAGTTGATGGACATTGGTTTGTTTTAGTACGTTTTAAGCCTACTTGCATGCCAATGGGACCCACCGCTTGTGCAACAGAGAGTTAACAGTTCTAAAATCAACCCAAAATGAGCAAAAAATTGCTCATTTCCAGAACAGGTCAGCTCAGTAGAGCTTGCAGAAGGAGGCTCCACTGACCTGTTCCAATCTGGATATGAATAGTTCTGCTTGTTTCTGGGGTTAGTTTTTGAACTGCTAGCCTTCTCGCTGGCACAATAGACCTAACAAAAGGATACCAGCCCATTGTATTTATCTTATGGTTTTATTCTTGTACACTGCCTGAATATGCTGTGCATGGCAGGTGACAAACATAGAGCTCTGCTAAGTATTTATGCTTGGAAACCTGTACATTTTCCATCATGTGTAGGAAAGCAATCGGTAGGATGAGTTTGTGTTTTAAAATCACAGCAAGAGAAATGATCAAACAACTTCTCTCCTTGCTGCTCCTCCAGTCCTGATACTATGTATCCATAAACAAGAGCTACAAATCAGAACCATGTCCTGAGTTCTTATGAATCTGCTGTATATCTGTGGCTCTTCAGAGCTGACATGACCATCAAACTTTGTGAACGACTTGATGTCATTTATGTTTTAATCATTACTGTCCCTTTAAAATGTTTGCTTGTAATTCTAATACAACCACAGTCCTGTTCATGATATGATATTGTATCAAGCTAAAATTTTACAAACATTGCATTAGTACTCGAAGACCTCAAGAGTATTAATGAACATAAGTCAGTAGGTTAAACCAGCTAAATTCTTATTAATTAGTAGAGTTCAATTTTAATTGGTGAGGTTGAGACTTATGGGCTCACTTGTTTGTCTTTTGAGCCTATTTTGATTCTTTATCACTACAGTATTACTGTTCCAGTATTACTGGAATGAAAAGGAGAATATAAAAAGATTTTGAGCTTCTCTACATGAGCGATTTATTGCACATTTGTGACTGGTCACTCATGGAAGTTTGCGTGTCATTTACATGACTTTGGCAACCTTCAGGATGTCTCCTGCACTTTTCCCCCATTTATCCTGCTTTTAAAAAGATCGAAGAGAAGATGTAATAAATGTTTGTGGAGCTATATTGGCAGTGTGTATGACAGTGTAGCACTATAATTCAGCCACTAGATGATGCTATGTCATTGAATATATAAAGCATTGATGAAAAAAAAGTTTTCCAAATCATCTGTTTGCCATCTAAAGAAGCCCATTGTAAACCTGGAAAGATTCCAGAAGAAGAAAGCCTGGTAAGGCTGTGGGGTTTTTGCTTAATGTAGAGAAGCTCTTTGTTTCCTTGTAACAGCAAATTACTAAAGAGCATTTAGGCTGCAATCCAAAACACACTTACTAGTAGAGATGATAGAGAAATCTGTAATGGATTGTAATGAGTTCAGATTTCTGTGAATCTGACTGGCAGATTCTGTAGCAGAATGACTTTTCCTGAGTCACGTGGAATCCATAAACTCAATGTGCATTTTTTTCATTTTGTGGGGGAGAGATTTGCACTAATGTGTATTAATATAAATAGAACAAATTTCTGATTTTAAAAAAATCTGATCTTGTCAATAAGTGAACAACAGAATGAAAGAAACCTGACTATCAGGGAAACACAGGCAGAATGGATTTATTTATTTATTTATTACATTTTTATACCGCCCAATAGCCGAAGCTCTCTGAGCGGTTCACAAAAATTAAAACCATAATAAAACAACCAACAGGTTAAAAGCACAAATACAAAATACAGTATAAAAAGCACAACCAGGATAAAACCACACAGCAAAATTGATATAAGATTAAAATACAGAGTTAAAACAGTAAAATTTAAATTTAAGTTAAAATTAAGTTAATATTATTATTATTATTATTATTATTATTATTATTATTATTAACATTTATATACCACGCCATACCCGAAGCTCTCTGGGCAGTTTACAAAGATTAAAAAGATTAGATTTAAAAGACTAGACCTTAAAAATCAATATACAAAATTTTAAAACAAAACCAAATAAACAGTTAACATTTAAAACAATTTTTAACACTCAGTCAGGCCAAAGCTCATTTTGGAGTCAGTTAAAACTCAACATATGCTGTTAAATGCCTGGGAAAAAAGGAAAATCTTAACCTGGCACTGAAAAGATAACAATGTTGGCGTCAGGTGGGTCTCATTGGGGAGATCGTTCCATAATTGGGGGGGGGGCATCACAGAAAAGTCCCTCCAACAATTTCCCAACAATTTCTCACAGGTAGGCATCACCATCGGCAAGGATTGTAGAACAGTTTCCCCCCCTTTTTCCCCAAAGGATTTTGGGGGGTGCGGGGTTGCACTGCCAATGCAAGGGGCAACAGCATCAATGGTATTTGCAGCTTTGCCCCTATTTTGCATCTTCCACAATGCCCTATGTACCTAGCATCACTCTAGGGCATTGAGGGAAGGGAATGTGGCTACCACAAAAACTAATCACCGTGAGGTGGCTGAGGATACTATCTATATTTTTCTTTTTATTACACGTCTTACTATTGCTCTACATTCTCCCAGGCTGCCTGCACTTCCTGATCTGAAAAGGCCCTATGGGAGGAATAAATTCATGCTGTCTTTGTGATGTTCAGCTGCATTAAATGTAATTATTTGCCAAAGTTATTGTGTAGGATGCTTGTTTAGATAAATGGTTTTAAACGGTTATAAAATGCATACAAGTTCCAGGAAATAAGTAGGTCTAAATGTACTTATAGGTACGTTTACAGGCCTGGTAAGTATAGGTTAGAAGGATGGGGAGTGAATGCCTGAGTGCTAATTGGATGGTGGCGGGGGAGTGCCTGGTTTGGATGGTAATGTGGGAGGAGCTGGAGAAACACGAGATAGATAGATAGATAGATAGATAGATAGATAGATAGATAGATAGATAGATAGATAGATAGACAGAGATATAGATATATGGTTTTGGCTGACAAGAGCTGAGTAGTAGATGAATATATGAGAGTGTATGATAAGGGAGAGAGAGTGTTGGATTATAGGGTGTGAAGAGATTGATAGGCAGATACTGGATAAGATAGATTTATGTGAGATACTGTGTTGGGAATATAGATATTCATGATAAATAACAGTAGAATTCCACAGCAAAATCTTTTAAGAGAGAACGTACAGAAACCAATACACATTGAAACCTTATATCCATATGCACTGCAACTGAGGAAACCATTAAGCTTGTTTACATACGATCACTTCTGTTAATAAATTCCAATTAATTTGAACAACTGGTGTGGTGGAAGAGTGACTGAGGAGGATAGAGTTAATGGTGGCAGCGGAAAGGAGAACTGAGGGCTAGGTTGCTGAGTTGTGGGGCCTAAAAGAGTAAAGGCGAAACAGGGGTAGTAGGCCTAAACCCTCACAAGCGTCAATAGCACAGGGCAGCGGGGTGGGGGGGAATGAATTAAGTCCCAAGTATAAGTGACATAGCTAGTCCTGTCAGGTGTAGCCCAGTGGGAATCACAGGTGAAGCTAGGACATCACTGTTTTCCCCTGGGTAGAAGTGCGGGAAGCCAAGCTGTCAAAGAGATGACTGAGCAATGAAAGACAGGACACTCACATACTCCTCAGTCACCTCATAAGTAAGATAAGCACAAGAACCCTGAACCAAACCCATGAGAATTTCTCCAAAATTTCTTCATTAAATTTCTTTTCAAAAGCAATTTCTTTTCTATCACAGTGAATGAGAATGGTCGAAATTTTCATAGGAGAAGATTTTGGCACAGCGCTACTCCCACTAAATAATGATTTTCTATTTAACTATACACACAATTCTACATTAAATATTAAAATAATAATAAAATAAATAGATAAATATTAGCAAACCACAGATGCCTATCAATAAAATTCAGTCAGGTGAATGAGATCCCACAGGGCGCAATTGCCTTGCACAGCCACAACATGATCAAATCCCTTCCATTTCCTTCCTCACCAGTAGCTGCCCCAGAACTTGTCATTTCTTATCAGCATCAGCAGCAGATTACTAAGCTACTTAAGTCCCACTGTTGATCCTCGGGGGAATTAACAGGGTGTGAGTTTTGCATTTGCATCGTAAGAGTTATTTCACGATTTATAACCAGTGAGGCCAGGTAACTTCCTGTACTATTGGTTTGGTAGATGTTACGGTTGGAGGAATTTTATTGTTGATGATTCTGATACAAAGTGATCTTATCTACACTACCCAGAACTATCATTACTGGCTTTCACACTGCTTAGTAGGGATGGATGAGAAATTCATTCAGTTTGCATTTTAATATTCCAAATTTGCACTTCTTCCCAGCTCTAATGAATTGCCATCAAAATCTTTACAGTTCTGTAGTTCATATCAAAATAATAATAATAATAATAATAATAATAATAATAATGAAATAGAATCTATCCATGGAGGGTTGGGTGGAAGCTGATAAAAGTCTGAGGGATTGCTCAGAGGAGTACATTTAAGACAAAATGGATACAGTGAATCTTCTATAATAAAATACATATTCAAGCCTAATGAATAGATTTTGTGTTGGGGGAACAAATTTTAATTCTGCTATTTCAGTCTGAGCTTCACATTGAAATTTCTTTGACAGAGAATAACAGCTTTCAGTTCAGTGGCATACTGGACGATTGAAATGTTCTGCCACTGTTTTCTAAAGATTGTCATTTCTGATGTCAGATTTGCGTCCATGCATGTACTCTTTGGCATAAAGACTGACCTGTTTGTCCCATGCAGAAAGCAGAGGGGGCATTGCTGGCAGTCAATCTGGTTGAGCAGATGAATGAGCTTTGATTGCTATCCTTAGGAGCCCTCCCTAATCCATATACCCGTTCCTCTTAGAGGAGCAATGTACTGAGTGAATGTTTAGGCACTTGGGATGGTTTAGCGTATGTGAATGAATGATGCTCTCATACACCAGCATTCACTTCAATGGGGCAGGCACAGCAGAACTTCCCAGTAGATTGTACCCAAATTCATTGTTCTTTTAGCTTCATCCATCATAAATCCATTTTTCTTTGTCTTCAGTGTTCAGTAACCAGGATTTACTTGGCTGGTTCACCCAAATGTCACACTAAATGTGTTGCAGGAGTCAAATTGAGAGCCCTCCAATGTTAATCAGGGTAATTTATTGTGGGACACAAAAACTTACGAGTGTGTTTGCTAAATTTCAACATTTCTAAATTGTGTGTGTGTGTGTGTGTGTGTGTGTGTGTATTGCACTTCTGCAGACCTTGAGGGTTCCCTGAACCTGCTGATACCTCCCTCTTATATATGGATGGTGCAATTTTGGCTACATAATAATTCAGACTCAAAGAATGAGTTTTCTATTAGTATATAACAGGGATGGAGAACCTCCAGCCAATGGACCAGATGTGTCCCTCAAAGGCTTCCCATCCAGCCCTTGGCATCCCATTCAACCTCCGCTTCTCAGCCCCACTCCTCCCTCAACTTCCTTGCTGCAGAAGAAGTTGCTTCTATTCTTTCCCAACCAGCACAGAAAAGCAGGAAACTGCAGGCACTGGGTCCCTGAGACTGCTTGATGGATAGATTGACTAAAACCTCTTCAGACAAGCAGGTCCTTCCTCAGAGATTCAGTTGCCAACTTAGATATTTCAGTAAGGTAAAATATGAACATGTCTCCCTTCCATTCTTACCTCACATTGGACCCTACAGTTTGCCAGCCCGAACCATAGAGTGCCACAGGGCAGGCATGTGTGAAAAGCTAAGAGCATAGTTCTTCTTAGTGGTGGCCCCTACTTTCTATTATTCAGAGACCACCATGCCTCAACACTCAATTTTCTGTGTAGTAAAAATAAATTAATAAAAATAAATTAATAAATAAATTAATAAAATTATAAATAATTATTTATAATTATAAATAAATTAATAAAATAAATTAATAATAATAAATTAATAAAACATATAGTCGCTCTTGCTTCCAAATAAGTTTGGACTTGGAGCATATCTTAAGCTTTGGGAAAGTTCCTATGCATGGAATCCTTCTCCGAGACAAATAAAGAGGAGGGGGGGGATTAAAGCAAGTGCATCCCCAAACATTTCCAATCTATTCTGACACTCATTATGATTTGTTTTTCAAAATATTTCCTGAATGTTTCTGACCTACAGGGATCTAGAAAGAAATCCCCACTTGGTATTGGTACAGAAATGAGATGAGGGAGGCAGAGATCTGTTAAGACGTTTATAATAGTCACAAACCTATTTCAGTAAAACCCATACTTATACAATTTCTGGGTTTTCCCCCTTGGAACCTTCATTCTGTGCATTTTTATTCATGTTTCCTAGCTAGCTTTTCCTTTTAAAAGCAAATCAACTTGACTGACAACATCAGAATTCTTTGTATCTTTTCTGTATCCCAAGCCTCCAAACGCCATGTGGGTATGTATCTTAAACTTACTGTAGGAGTGAGTATCTCATTGTTTTCTTTGTCCTAGTAGCTGCACGCACAAAAATCCGGCAACACAATAACCTAAGAAATGTGTGCATTATCCATGGGGGCTCAGAAAGTAATCTGTTTTATACACAGAACACAATAGTGCTATTTATCCATTTGTCAAACAGCATAAGAAATGAACCACCGTATGAATGTGGTTATAACTCAGCTAAATTACATTGGGCTCTGTGTGTGTGTGTGTGTGTGTGTGTGTGTGTGTGTGTGTGTGTGTGTACTGCATGCAAAATAGACCTCTTATCTTTCACACACACTACTTGAGTCACTGGTTAGTTGTTCTTATTTGAATGTACATGCTGAACAATGTACTATCAGCGTAAGATGCTTCCCACAGTTAATGCTGTTATAGCAAGAATCAATATCTAAGGCAAGGATCATTTCTTAGACACAACGTGAAATTTCTGATTGCTCAGATCGCTTCTTCCTGAGATAGTCATAAATTATCACTGCTTCAACGTGAATCAGAACAGGATCAAGTTGAGATACTGGCATCATCACCAAACAAATGTAGTGATAGATCTCAGTGGAAAACCCTCAGAAACTATAATATAGTTCTTAACATTCGTACATTTCGGCCATAGCTAGACCTAAGGTTTATCCCTGTATCATCCAGGGGTCAAACCTGTTCATCTAGGTGACACACAGGGGATCCAGTGCTCAGGCAGGGGTGAACCCTGGATGATCCCAGGATAAACCTTAGGTCTAGCTGTGGCCTTAGACACACCTTTAGAGATATTTCACTAAGAATTATCTGCTAAAGAAAGCTTATTACACCAAACATGTTGAACTTTTATTTAATCCATCCAACTGTCCTCAACCTACTGACTTCCAGAGTTTTGGGACCACAACTCCTAGGACTCCTGATCATTGGCTATGATGGCTGGGGCTGATGGAATTTGAAGTTCAAAACTTATGGAGGGCACCAGGTTGGGAAGCACTAAATTAATCAATTTGTGCTCGTTCTCTGATGGAATGGCTCTCAAGGTGAAGTAAAGTGCAATCCTAAACATGTTTACCCATAAGAGTAAGCTCAGTGACACTTCCTCCTCCCAGTTAAGTGTTCATAGGATTGTAGTCTTAGTTAAACACCCTGCACTGAAATAGAATCAACCTTATTCAGATATCCCTAATATGTCATCTCATGTAGTAAGGGAAAAAATATAATAAGCCATATACCTCATGCTATAATTAGCTGTAATATGGAGATTGCTTTAGAATGGCAACCTCAAACACTTTAGAAAGCAAGCGATTTCACATAGTATAGACCAAAAGAGCCTAAGGTAACAAAAGAACATTATTTATAGGCAAATCTCAGAAAACATCTCAGCACTTGTGTACACTTTGGATTTTAGCCCTACATTGTTGTTTTAAGAGATAACTGTTGCTGGATTGACTCCAAGCCTATTTTCAAGCAGATGCTAGAGGTAATTCCCAGGAGGCAAGTGTGACTCCGTCAGGAGATAACCGCCTTCTACTTTTAATAGAAAGCGGAGGCGGATGTAGACGTGGTATACTATAGACATGGTGATTCCATTATTTAAATAATGAGCTACTTTTCTGGACGAAGATAACAGTTTTCAGAATATGTGACAAGAGCGTTCTGTGGACTTCATGGAATTCACACTAACAATATGTGTGCATTTTTGCAAGCTGTACTCAGAAGTATCAATGCAAATTAAAGCTCTTGATGATAGCACAAAAGGCAGACACAAGACAAGCAGTTAGCAATACAAGCTTTCTTTCCACCTTTTCTAACCCTTTAACTACACCTGTAGTTTCTTATTCCTTAGGTAAGACAGAATTTGTTCTCTGAGGTTGATTAAATTGCATATGCCCCTACTGAGAGTGTTAATAGAATTTTTGCCCAGCTCCAAGGTGGTTGCAAATTGCAACACATTCATGTGACACTACAGGTTGCACTTGGACAAATGATGTATATAAGCAAGCCATGGGAAACCTACTTAGTGGTTTTTCAGAGAACTGGGGGGAAATGGGTTGTTATGGTCTGGAGAATGTGATGAGTTTGAGAAGGAGCTTCATATATTAAGCACAACGCAAAAGGCAGCAAAGTAAGAGAGATGAAGCTGGATTTTCACAAAAGTCAGCCTCTGTACCATGAGTGCAAGACTGGGAAAGGTTTGTCTGTTAATAAGTTGAGAGATCCTAACTAATTCCATTTTTCCTTTTGGAGTTGGCCTCAATCTAATTTGCAGCATTTTGAATTGAGACATGGATGTAAATCAACTGCAATGAAAATATATGCCTATTTCCACCACCCCTTAATTGCTAATCATTCTCTTTCTTCCAGGATCATGTGAATTGAATTCATGTAATTATTCTGTTGAATTTGGTTAGCAAATCCAAAATCTACCTAAGGTTGCTTTCTTTGCAGAAATCATTTTTCCTTCCTATAGCTTCTCACATCTGCTGACCAGGAAACAGAAGACAGATCTTCCCACCATGGGGAAAAAGAACCTTTCTAGGTTCCTTAAAGCACACACACATTAAACTGCATGAAGTGTTAACCTGTCTCTTTGAATGATCCTTATGACTATAGTTCCTGGGATCACTGCTCCTCAAGACTATTATGATCTGTTCTCCCTTGTGAACTTTTCCACCAATTGCATGGTTGCATGACTTGTAGCATGTTGCCTTCCTGTTGCGTCTTGTCATTCATTGTCATATCGTTTCACACAAGGGATTGGGAGGCCTTGCATTTGATATCACCATCTGGGGAAGACAGCAGGGCCATGCAATGAGAAATGTCACATCCAATGAGCAAGATACAAACATATCATCTAGAAAATAGCCCCCCCTCCCATCCAGTTTTACATTGAAAGAAAGAAAAATTAAAAGTGTCTGCCGTCTTTTTTTGTTAAATTGTTTTCTTACTTTTTCCTAGAATTCGCCCGGTGGTATTACCTGTCTCAGAGAGGTAAAATTTAAATCAATTTGACTAACTTTCAAAAGTCGTTTCCCCCTTTTTATTCTAACAATGATATAATGGTTATAACAGTTTTTCTACTTCCAAGGTTTTGTTTAAACCTGGAAAAGTAGGTTAGAACTTTGAGGTTGCAATTACTGACCTCTGGCACTGTGCCATGCCCATGAACTAATACCAAATGAACTTTTTGATGTGTTAGGTGCCATGGAATAGTTTGTGTGATTCAACCTGTGATGAACTGTTTCAAAATCTGGAACAAACCAACTAAAGATATTAGAATAAATCAATGTAGATCTCCCACCATATTCCTCAATCCCTTATTAAAGCTTATTTAGGAATTTGTGGGATTTCTTAGAATCTCAGTAGGAAGCACATCCTAAGAGAACATTTGTGTAAAACTTCAAATATAAAGCAAGCTGTACACTAAATCTTCCAAGATGTGACCTTATTTCTCAAATGTGCCAATCGTGGTGGTATATGACAATCCAAAGATGTTTGTATGGTAAAATGATATGTGTTCGTCTGTTCCCAAACTTTAATGTTACAACCCAAGTCAAGCAAATCCAATTGAGATTCAGCTTGGGGTTGGTTCACAGCTGAATTCGTCCATACTGTCATGAATGCCTAGAGGAAGGTTAATGTGAATCAGGCTACTATATATGCAATGAGCCAGGAACCAATTCTGTGATCACAGTTGGTTTTAAAACAAAAACAAAATATAGGATACATTACCTGGGTAGAACTTGGATGTGATCCATGATTCAACAGAAAGTGGCTTAGGGATGCCACGAAGATCAAGGGTGCAATTTAGTAGAGCTATATTATGCTATGAAGAAACACACGTATACCTAGGGGCAAGCTGAAGAGGCAAGCTGTATTTTAAACTGGAAAACAGCTTGTCATTCAGCAGGGTTAGTGGCTGCAATGAAAACCTTATGGAAACCACTGGTCCTCATATAGTTATGTTGTATCAAGGTTGCTTTAAAAACCTCTTAATTTAAGTCACAGACAAATGGGAAGTAACTCTTCCTATGGTTTCTTCTTAACTTGCAGCTAATAAAACTGAGACACTTTCTAATGAATTTCACCTGTTATATAAAACCTTCCTCCTATAGTGATAAATCTGTCCAATCTATACAGTTCATGGCAGTTTTACAACTAATGGTGGACATTTCAAGTACATTTTTACATAATTACTTTTATATGAGGAGGAGAAATTTATCATACAGGCATACAGGTAAAAATCATTTATCTAGTCCCCTAATCAGTAAGCATCACATATTCCTGTAAAATCTGGGAATTTGATCTGAAAAGCTTATAAATAGTACAGTTGAGCAGAAATATGAATGCTCCCCCCATAAAAGAATATTTTTCTATCATATCAGTGTTCTTTCTAATTGGTATGAAGGAAATTGTTTTTAATGAGTGTAATGAACTCAATAGGTTGGATCGAGACTTCTAGTAGACTCACTGAAACAACTGGGACTTAAGTTAGTCTTGACTATTGAATGTGCCATTGATTTCAATGAATCCCCCCAAAGAATGATTAAATCTGTATCCAACCCAATGCTCTTTGTAGGACACATAACTAGGGGTAAAATACATTCACAATAACAGTGTGTAAGTAGTACTCAATGTGAAGGGAAAATTGGGTACTGGCAAGAGCCATCATTATCTGAAATGCTGTTGATTAATCACACTGATTTGTTACCTGGAGGGTTGCGCTCACGCAGATTCCTTAAGGTGCTTCCAGTTGAGGCCTTTATTATGCAGTCATCTTGCCTGATTTGTGGAACTGTATACAGTGGGGGTAGGGTATCCAGATGGCAGTGCCTTCTGTTTGTGATCCTCCTGTGTTTTCTGACTACTTCTTCCATCTTTTTTCTTGCCACAAAAAACAAAAAACCCCAAAAACATTAATGGGGAGGGGGGAGAGACAGAATAGCTCCATGGTGTCTTTTGATTGGTAGTTCTAGGAGCCGTCCATCTGGAAGCACCCTAAATGCACCTTGGCCACTCTGCTGCTATATAGCTTGGCACACGCTTATACCTAGAATAACTTACTGATAGTGCTCAAAGACAGCACAGCAGGATGGACTTGCTGCACACACCTCACACCTTCTGTCACTTGTCACTCCATTCACTATCACATCCTTAGGCCTTAGTTAACTGAATCACAGACTGTCCTGGCTATATTGGGTTGATCTCATTTTGAGATGGTAGGTATGAGTGTTCGGCATTACCATTTCTGTTCAACTTCTGTGTCCTTTAAGCACAATTGGTATAAAAACAATGAACTATCATTTGATCTATGGATGATGACTGTAAGGTGCTTTATGTATGAATAGATGCAATCTATTTGAATATTGCCAAAGCCGTTTTAATCATCAGGGTACAAGTGGAGTACCAGTAGAGTGTGTCAGCTCTTGAGCCCTCCATCGACAAGTCAAATGCATCCTGACAGCACTGGGGGAAATTATAAAATGTTTGTGTCAATCTTCCACAACTTAATGCTCCAGTTAGTCCTCTCAACTACGATGAGATGGGAATTGCCCTATGGTGATTCAGGAGCCCCCTCCTTCATCTAGTGAAAAATTAACATTTTGATTCTTACAGCATTTGGGGTCAATTCAAAGAAAGATGGGATATTGGGGGTTTCCCCTGTTTGTAACCTGCAACCCAAGCACTTAAAAAAACATATGCCAGGCAGTGATTGAGAAACTAACAAATGTGCACAGGGTTTGGGATGAAATATCACATGTAATAACTTTTCCACCAGTGTACCACTAGTCAAGGGATTAGCTAAGAAAAGCCTGAGTCTGTTTGGCACATTGAAAAAGCAAAACAAACAGAAATTTCCCCAGACTTCCCTGCAGACAAAACTAGAAGTGTCACTAACAGCTTTATGTGGTTTTCAAGAAGATTTGACAATTGTAAGTTCTCCTTTCTTCAATTCTAAGTGTGAGATCATTCTTTATAATAATAAAACTAAAGGTAGTGTGGACACCTGTGGACACATGGGCCATAGCTAGATGGGGCAAAATCCAGGGACGATCCTGGGGATCGTCCCTGTGCATTCACATGACACACAGGGGATCCCGGGAGCAGGTTGGGATGATCCTTCCCTTGCCCCGGATCTTGCCCTCCCCTTCAAGCTCACTTTTTCCATGGTCTTGGGATGATGCGTGCGGGCATGGAATGTGTGTGCAGGCGTCGCGGTTTGTCCCAGTTACTCGTGAGGAGCCAGGACCTGGGCATGGGACGCAGAGGTGCTCAGGAGCTTTGCACCCATTGTGGGTGGGGTGAGCAGGGAAATTAATTTAAAATTTTAAAAACTCACCTTTTCTGCATGACCATTCGTGCGCTCTTCTTCTTTAACCCAAAAAAAAATGGCAGCCGTGACGTCCTCTCCCTCTGAGGTCATCATGCACCGCATGTAAACAGAGGGGGAGATCTCGCGATAAAAATATCGTGAGATCCTCACCCCTCCATTGCGCTAGACCTGTAGGTCTAGCTGAGGCCATGGTCTCCACATACACTTCCAAATGCATGATCAGATGCTAGCCGTGTGTGTGTGTGTGTGTTTCTCATTGCCTGCTTAAATACCTATATTGTTTGGGAGCTAACTACCCAAGTTGGTGTGAATATCCCAAAAGATTTCTCTTCCTAGTAGATCTAGAGTTGATCAAACCCTGGATGGAATCTTTCCTGGAATGTCAGTAGAGGCAGCCTCTGAACTGGTGGGGCTTGCCGGTGTTGACTCCAACAAAATGGGAAGGTGCCATCTCTGTGGCCAGTGCAATGGCAGACCATTGCAGCAACAAAGTGCTCCATGTTATTGTTTTGTCTGTCCTACTCATTCAGTTATGAAATGTGATGATTGTGCATAGGCTGCTTGAACAGTATGTGCTACAGTTGCAAAGTCTGCAAGATTTGGCCTTGTTCTTACAGGTAACTGACAGCCCATAATTAAGCAATTGTTATAATTATGTTATATGTATGTTAATAGCACAGTATTTTGTGGCTTCCATTAGACCTTACATGCAGTTCATGTAGGTTCATGTACTTTACATTGTGGAGTATTGTTTAACCCAATAATTTATATGTAGCTATATTGTTTTACTGGGAAATGAAAATATCTCAATAAAGGCATGATTTTTTAAAAAACATGTAAATGGTGTCATGCTTAATACCTTCCATCAGGTATTTTATTTGTATAGCTTTCTTTGGATACATTTCACCCAAAAACTGGATTGATACATACATATTTTATTTTATTGATAATGGAGAGAGAATTATAATTATCATAAGGTTCCTTGCATTGTCCTCATGATATTGCTTCAGTTTTTATTTCAGTTACCACCAGAACTAATGCTTTTGGTCAGAGACCATTTCCCTAAAGCAGTTCAAGAAGCAGAAGAAATAGCAGATCAGTTACACTTTCTAGAGAGATTTATTCTTATAGCTGGCACACTGTTTCTAGGGTTTACATCTAGTTTACTAAACTGTTACAATCTATCATCTCTGTTGGCTAAATAAGGCAAAAATAGTTCACAATTGGCATAAAGTTGAGGAGCAGCCACTAAGATTTCTTGCCTACAGGACATAATTATTTGTATTTGACATATCCAGGTAGCTGTATTATTATTATTATTATTATTATTATTATTATTATTATTATTATTATTTATTTATATAGCACCATCAATGTACATGGTGCTGTACAGATAACACAGTAAATAGCAAGACCCTGCCGCATAGGCTTACAATCTAATAAGTTGTAGTAAACAATAAAGAGGGAAGGAGAATGCAAACAGGCACAGGGAAGTGTAAACAGGCACCGGGTAGGGAGAAGCTAACAGTATAGAGTCAGAACAAACTCAATATTTGAAGGCTATAGGGAAAAGAAAAGTTTTTAGCTGAGTTTTAAAAGCAGTGATTGAGTTTGTAGTTCTCAAGTGTTCTGGAAGAGCGTTCCAGGCGTAAGGGGCAGCAGAAGAAAAAGGACGAAGCCGAGTAAGGGAAGTGGAGGTCCTAGGGCAGGCGAGAAGCATAGCATCAGAGGAGCGGAGAGCACGAGCGGGGCGATAGTGTGAGATGAGAGAGGAGAGAAACTGGCCCAGACCTGAGACCCACCTCGGAATCCCAACCTGCAACATGGGACCCACTTTCACAGTTACCTAACATGGCAGCAACAGCTTTGCCACAACCCATCTGGACTGATCTCGCGACCCACTTTGGATCATGACCCACCAGTTGAAGATCACTGCTATAGAGCAACCTTCCCTAATCTGCTGCCCTCCAGGTATTTTGGATGTCAGCTCCCAGGATTCCTGACAATTGGCTATGCTGGCTGGAGCTGTTAAGAGTTGACATCCAAAACATATGAGATTGCATACTCCTGCTTTAAAACCATTAGGTAGGCTAGGCCCATTGAGGCCTGTCTTAAATCCAATACCCAGAAATACCCAGGTTAATTAATTAATTAATTTTTCTTCCTTTCCACCAAAAATGATGCTCAAGGCAGCTAACAATAATAAAATATAGATTAAAAACAAAAGCTTAATTAAAGCATATCATAAAAACAGATCCACACAATTCAAGCTACAAAACTGGTTATTCAGGGAAAACAGGTCCTCATCCAGAATACATCTGCCACCAGCTCCTAGTTAAACTGACCTGTCTACCATGAGATTTCAGTTTTACATAGATAGAGCTTCATTTATATTAGCCCTTATCCATCTCATTACAGACTCAGAGACTCCATTGAGTCACTGGGATTTCTGTAAACAGAGCAAGATAGCTGGATGTCATCAGCATATCGATGACACTGAACTCCAAATCCTCATACAACTTCTTCCAGTTGCTTCATGTAGATATTAAGCAGCATGAGGAACAGCGTGGAACCTTGAGATACACCAGAGATTAATTCCCATCAGGTTTAGCAGCCGTCCCCAGAACTACTTTCTGGAGCCTGCCAATCACGGAGGAGTGAAACCACTATAAAGGAATGCTTCCCAATTATCCAAGGCAGTATAGAAGGTTATTGTTGAGAGGTCCAGGAACAGGACCTTCCCAGTCTATCTTCCAGTAAAGGCTATCAACCAACATAGCCAAGGAGATTTCGTTCCCAAAACCAGTTTCAAAACCTGTGAAATGAGCACCTGTAAAATCTGAACAACAGTCAAACCTATCAGCTACTGGAAACAAACTATTCCGATGGGTCCCCACCTTCATGTGGGTTGGAAGCTGTTGGAATATCATCAAGTAATGGTCTGCCCATGATGATAAAGTAGTTGTACTATCTCCTCTCCTCCCAGATCAATTCTATCACAATCCAAATAAATACTAAGTCAAAAGCTTAAGAGCATGATATGCAATTCATGGAGGCTCACTGATGTCCTGGGAGCTGGGACAGAACTTTACTAACAAGCATGGCCTCAGTATGGATCCTGAGAACGTCCTAAGACCAGTAGCTTCATATTAAATCAGAGACCATGTTCAATAGCTCATTGAGGAATCTGCCAGAAAACAAGGAGGATAAGTGTGCAAGCAACATTCCCAACCCTAGAACCCAACATCAGGTACATACAATGTGATTTGATAGATGGAGAACCAAGTGAAAAAACAAAGGATCACTCTGTAGCTATGTGACTGTTCTTAACCTGCTACACATCAATTCTCCATTACTGCTCTGCTGAGAGAGAGAGAGAGAGAGAGGGAGAGGGAGAGAGAGAGGGAGGCCTGGATGCCCACAGAAGATGAGGTATTGTGAATTAGAAAAGGTGGAAGAAACCAGATAAAATAATGTATAATAAATTAATACTTGATTTGGGAGGGGAAGGCTTAAAGGGAAAAAAAAGTACACTGACCTAACATGAATTAAACTCTCTAAAGGGAACAAGAAAAGCTTTAACAAGTGTCTCAGGAGAGAAGACAAGCCACATTAAATGAGACACACTTTAGTTTGTGAAATGTCTGAACTGCACACTTATAAAAGACGTAATTGCAATTAGGAAGATACAAAAGCTTTGATGATTTAGCAAATGATATATATGTAGGAGCTCTGGACATCCTTTAAAATTAATTGGACAGATACAACTGATATTCAGGGTTGCAAACATAACTAGCTAATGCGGTTTTGGAAATCATAAATAGTCATTAAGCACCACTGTCACGGCTGCAATTTCTGATTATACAGGTAAAATATTCTCAGACAGGACATAGAAATAAGGTAGCAGGTGGCCCTATCATCATGAAAATAATCTGCCCGTATAATGTCCCATATGCAAGCAAACAGCCAACTACCCACATGTGTGTGTCTTGTCTTCCTTCTCCTAATTGCCATTGCCAGCTGGGGGCAGGAGAGGCACTGTTTAAAAGCTTAGATGTGATGAGGGAAGTAATAGGCTGGGTTTGGTTCTTCTGAGACCTATTATGTCAGGACCATGGTTCCCCCCCACCCCAATGCATGTGCTTGCTACAAACTACAGAGGAGATGGCCATAGGAAAATTATGTGGGCATTCCAATCTCAGTGCCCTTCTGACATCACCACCAGTGTGTAGTTCAGACATTTCACAAACTCGCGTGTGTCTCATTTAATTCTGCATCGTGGCCAAAAGATCCCTGATTGGCTGACATCATGTAGCCTGGAAGATGAAGAAGATATTTGAGGAAAAGGGTGCTAAAGCAGCTTCTGAGTAGGGCAGTAAAAACTAAAAACCACTAAAAAACAGTACTTAATAAGATAGACACTTTGGTGAGAGGGTTCAGAGAATATTCTGCAAAAGCCCCCCTTTTGCACCAAAAATCTTAAATTGTAAACATTTAGGGTAGCCCTAATTTCAAAACATATTCCCATCCTTTTGTGGACATTTTTCTGGATCTGCATAATGTCAGCAGGAATTGTATGCAACCATGAGACTAACTCCTATGAATGTACTCCTATTCAGCCCTTTGGTGACTTAGGGTGGAATCCTATGCATGTTTAGACAGAAAAAAAGTCCTACAGTGGCTAGCGAGCTAGGAGTTGTAGGACTTTTTTCTGTCTAAACATGCACAAGAATCCTCTCTTAAAATTCTAAAGATTACCTCTAAAATTCAAATCATATATTGTGTTGTCAGATCTTTGAGTATGTAAAACACTTGATTCCAGGCTTCCTGCTAATTAACTAAAATGTAAGAAAAGATCAGCCTCTTCTCACCCATTGATCCACATGAAAATGGTGATAATTGTTTATTAAAGAAAAAAATACAGCTGTCATCTTATATTTATTTAATTAATTTATTGCATTTTTATACTGCCAAACAGCCAAAACTCCCTGGGCAGTTCACAAAAACTATACGGTGTTCAGTAACTATGCACATCATGACATTAGATTTGAGTCAATCCATATAGAAAGGACAGCATTGACTCTGCAGGTAAAACATGAAGAAAGTAGTCCAGAATGAGTGGCAATCAGCCATTCACCAAATCCTGGAGTGCCCCATCAATATTTCATATTTCACCTGGGAATTTAGAATTGATCTATGCACACTTCCCTGCGACACAATTGCAATCAAATTCTAATTTTAATGAAATCAAAAAAAGAGAGGAAAGCCATCAAACTTTTTGTTTGCTTCCTTGCTTGATTGACTTTGCTTCTCACTCTACTGGAAAAAGTAAGGTGTTTACATTTGGTAGCTTGTAAACAGCAAGGTAGCTTGCTAAAAGATAACGGCTTCTTTATAATGTGAATAAAGGAATAATCTTTCTGCACAGCAAAACATTTTAATGGGAAAACATTAATTTGCTGGCCCTTGGATGTCCTAAAGAATCTGTCCACAAGCCAAAGGTAAATACAATAAATTATATTCTGGAATTTATGGGCTCAATCCTTAACTCTAGAAAATCTGTAGGCGAAGGGGCTGTAGGATTCACCATAAGTTCATCTGTGGTGGCAGAATGCTGGATACACCACTGCCATGATAGACATGCTGGCAGAACACCCATGATATGTGATGAAATGGCTAGATCAGGATGGAGTTGGGCTTGGGACATAGACAGCATAGGGAAGGAGCATGTTGTTGTTGTTTATTCGTTCGGTCTCTTCCGACTCTTCGTGACTTCATGGACCAGCTGTCCACCTCGCTCCTGCTTCTCTGAACCAAAGAGAAGCGGAGCACATCCCTAATAAACTTCCACACAATGGCCACAACTCAGCATGGATCTCTTATCATGCCCACTTAGGGGAACTTTGGGGATGGGAAACATATGGAGAAAGGGGACCTTGCACAAAAAGGGAGCACTTCACACAGAACAGCCTGGTCTCACATCACACACAGGAACTTTGAGTACATTTGTAACACTTTTCTGTTTAAGGCTAACAGGTACTTCACCTTGAGTCTCCAGATACAAACACTCAATACCAAACTCCATTCCACTCTGACTACTGGGGATGCTGGAACAGAGCCCTCCACACAGGTAAGCAAGGTGGGGCACTTCCGACAAAATATAACTGCTGGATTGACTCCTATGTTTCCTGACTTCCCTTGCCACATGAGAATGTTGTCTTGTCTGAACTATATAGTTGTAACACTCTTCCCCACAACCGGTGGGGAGCACTGTGCCCGCATAATAGGGAAGGTACTCATTCCCCCAGTGTGGGTAAGCCCCTGTTGGCAAAGGCCATGCATTCCACTCCAAACATTCGTGGGCATGTTTGCCTGCAGAAACATACTCCAAATAGGCTGTGCACACACAGGGGCCATGGCTAGACCAGGCCTATATCCCGAGATCGTCACGGGATCATCCCTGTGCATCCACATGATGTACAGGGGATCCTGGGAGCAGGGAGGGATGTTCCTTCCCATGGCTCAGGATTTTACCCTACCCTTGAATCCCGCTTTTCCGCAGTCTCTGGATGATTCCAAGACCACGGAAAGTGTGGGCAGGCATCACAGTTTGTCCCAGCTCCTCGTGAGTGACTGTGAAGACCCGGGCATGGGGGTGCTCATCAGGGGTGTGGTGGGGGGAGGGGGAGGGTTTCTTGTTTTATTTTTTTAAAAAACTCACCGGTTTTCAGATGAGCACTCATGCACTCCTTCTCCTTTAACAACAAAAAAGTGGCGGCCGTGATGTCACGCGCCACATTTAAACTAGGGCGACGATCTCGCAATCATAAAATTGTGAGATTGTCACCCTGCGACCCCCTTGTTTAGCCATGGCCAGAGTTTCATTGCAATCCCCAAGAGGGAGCAGATATGTTGACTCAAAGCCACAGTAGTCTGCTTCTCCCCACAATTGGAGTGGGGGAAGGCTGAGGCCTGAGCATAGCTCAGTGGCACCATTCATTCTTCTCTCACACTCCTTGCCATTAGGCAGAGTGAGTCAACCATCACAGATAGCAGATGCTAAGGGAGGGGGGGCAACACTGGCAGCCCCACAGCTGTTCTTCTTAAGCCCCCAGCCAGGTCACTTTGGTCCTGCACCCTCTAAGCAAGCCTGTCCCGCACCCTCTAAGCTAGCTTGCTGTCCTCAGGTGTGATAGAGGATCCTATCCCATTGCCACTGCTGAAGTAGAATTTCATTGCTAGTCCACTAGTCTTCTGTACATGCAATGAAGGAGGCACCATCTTGTCCTTTGCCTCAGGCATCAAAATTGATTGTGCTGACCTTGCTCTCCCTCCCTCATGAATACCTGTTTTGCATCCGGCTTTAAGGACTATGGGCTCCAGCTGCTAACTATTGCTTGCTACCCTTTCTCTGTGTCTCTCTTTGCTCTTCACAGGCTGCTGTCGCAAGGGAAAGGAAATATCCCAGACAATATTTCATGCAGACCTGGAGGAAAGCCCACCCCAGCAGCAGTGATGAGGATGCTCTTGGCTGTTCCTCCTCGGGGTTGTTAGCCTACTTGCTCCAAGGAGGCTCCCACCCACCCCCTTGAAACCTCTGCAAGTGCAACCTTATTGTCAGTCAAGCCACTGTCTAAGGCACAGGCGCGCTCCTGTAGTGACTCACTGGCAAACCTACACATGTCTTTTCATTTCAGGATCCCCTCCATCCTTAATGCTGATTAATAAAGGCTTTGACTTTGCCCCACGTGTGCTTTCTTCATTGATAGGGAGTGAGAGATATGGGCTGCCATTCTCATGGCCTAATACAATCTGGCTTCAGCTGGCATCAGGATGGGATTCTGAGAAGGCAGACAGAGAGCATGATGGGCTCAGACCAGTGTCCCTCCACCACCTGCTCACTCAGATTCCCTGGGCAGTGAGGCGGTAGGTCTTTCACGTGGCACAAGTGGGATGGGAGCTGCTGCCAAGACTGTTGGACGCTATCAGTTGAGGATGTGGGAAAGGCTGAGGAGACAGAGTGGCAATGAATCCTGCTCGGATGGTATCTGGCAGAGCTGGCCTATCTGGCAAAATGGAGGGGTTGGCCATATGGGTTGCCAGGTAAAGTGGGACCAAAGATCTTGATGGCTCATGCTTGAGCCAGGATTTTGGTCCATACAGCAACCCTACTGTATAGCAGTTGTGTAGGGAGGGATCAGACTGGACAAGGAATACAGTGAGGGAAAAGTGTTACCCCCCCCCAATCATTTTTTTCTTTAATCCTTTTTTAATATATCAAAATATTATAAATTCTATAAAACAGACAAATGACACATGGTCACATAGACAAATGTCATTGTTGCCACACGTTCTGAGAGAAAGTAAAAGTCTTGAAGCAAGGGAAGTACTTGGAGGAGGAGGAGGAAGATGATGATGATAATAATAATAATAATAATAATAATAATAATAATAATAATAATAATAATTCTTATTGTCCAGATCTGATAGAACTGAGTAGACCTTTTCATGCATTACCATGAGTCTCTGGGGAAAAATAAAATCCATCACCTCCTTGACAATAAAGTTAATGAATGGGTCCCTGTGGTGTTACCCACATTTCTATTCCCTTAGGTATGTCTGCGTGAGTATGTCTAGAGAGTACGGAATGTTGGACTGAGTGGGTGTGGCTGGTGGTGCTGTGGAAAGGGGGAGGAGTATATATATGGAGGAGCTGAGTGTTCTGAGGTGTTCGGTGAGTGATTGGGTTTGGAGGGTAGATGTGTTTAGCTGTGCGATTTCTTGTCAGGAGTTGTGTGAGGAGTGAGTGAAAATAAGATGAGAGGGACTAAGGATTGTTATTATTAGATTGGTTACTACCAGTATTATGAAGAATAGGCAGGATTGGAATATAACTCAAAGGAACTAGGAACTGTAAACAACAATAAACAATTTCTTTATTTTGCTGCCATAAAACCACATGTCATTTCGGCTGTGTCTCCTGCTCTATTGATTCATAAATAAGCACATTACATTAAACCTTCAGCCTGCTATATTCACAGAAAAGCCTTTTCCAAATCTCCTTACCTTTCCCCTCTGCAATAAGGGAAAGGTTATACTTTTCTTTTTACCCCTTCTTCAGGTATTTAAGTGGTGGTGCTTAGCCTGAGGGAGGTGTGCACGTCAAAGCTTTGTGTGTGAGGTGGTGACGTCGCAGTTCCCCTCATCATCACCCCAAGGTTTTGATCTGGATTGGAAATCGCTCATTTTTTTCCAGTAGCATATCTCTCCCTCTATCAACCATCGCCACAAATAAAGAAGCCTATAAAACGAGTTTGGCCCATACACACACACACACACACACACACACACTTCTTTCCTTTTATATTAACCAACATTTTAGTAGCATGCTGTTAACGAAGAAAATGATGGAAGAGCAATGCATATTGAATGGTTATAAATAACTTGTCCTCTCCTAAGAAAGCCTATACTCCCATTTGCCTTGGCACCAAGAAAAATTTCCACAATAGGTACTTCAATGTATGTGCAGGTGCAGGTTGAGCGGAGTGAAAGGAGGAAGGTAGAGAGAGAGGGAGAAAAAAATATATGGTTTCACATTTTTAGCTATACCTAGATTTTGAATAATAGGGCTTGGGAAGGTCTGAATGATTCATATAAGGCAGAGGTTTGCAACTAGTGGTCTTTGAGATGTTCTGGTCTACAACTCTCATAACCTGTAACCAGCATAGTGAAATCTGTGGGATGATGGGAATTGTAGGCCAAAACATCTAGAGAGCCATAAATTACCACTCTGACCTAAAGGAACAGACACACAAAGGGGTGGAAAGTCCTTGAGCAGTCTTCATTCCCAAAAATGATTCCCAAAAGAGGAATTATCCATCTCCTCAGAATGAAACATGAACCTTTGCTGCAGATCACTGAGAAAGATATAAAATAATCCGGACAAATGTTTTGGAAGGCACCTACATTCCTAACGTACTTACCTGAGGGAGCACCTTCGCCCATATCAACCTGCTCATTCACTGAGGTCTATAGTTCACGGCCTCCTGGTTGTCCCGTTGCCTGCACAGGTACAACTAGGAGAAGAGTCTTTTCTGTTGTGGCATCCTCAGAATTTTCTCTCCCCTGCAGTGCAACTGGCAGCACTGATGGTGTCTCAGCAACTGCAAAAAGATACATCTGTTTACCCAGGCAATTGCTGATTTTAATGTCTAGCTTAGTAGAGTTTTGTTTGTTTATTGATTTGTTTTTATCTTTGTGTTATATTACAATTGTTGTTTTAGTAAATTTTGTACATTGCCCTGTGATTTGATAATGATGGATATAAATATTTTAAATAAATAATAAATACAGTAAAACGTCTCCCTGGTTATCATTAACATAAGAGCTTGGTGTTGTATCCATGAATAAAAATGATACCACTACCAACATACTCCCAACAGAGTATGGGAAATGGCAAACTTTTGGGTATTCCATTTTCTTTTCATGTACCCTTCACTTTGGTAAAAAAAATAAATACTTTGTACACTTCCCCACTCCATTATTTTCTTGCTGTTTCCTGACCTACTGTATTTTTTTCGATTGTAAGACGCCATTGATTGTAAGACGCACACTAATTTCAGTACCACCAACAGAAAAAAAAAACCTAAGACACCCACGATTCTAAGACGCACCCCATTTTTAGAGATGTTTATATGGGGGGGGGAAATGTGTCTTAGAATTGAAGAAATGTATGTGAAAAATATGTATGTAATACTTTAGACAGTTGTTCAGGTGAATTTCCACTGGTCTTCTTATTGGATCATTTTGGCTATTTATGTGTTCAACCCTTAGAACTCTTTTGTTGTACAACAAAAGAAAAAAAGTGATTTCCATTTCTGTTCAATGTAGACATTGTTCCCCCTAATCCTAAACGTATTACTTGGAAGTAAGTTCCATCAATTTCGGTGGTACATACTTCCATGTAGGTGTGTGCTTGGGATCACGGCTTTTGTCTACTCTGTTGAAGCATGACTTGCCCGTGTTATATAGCTACTCTCTGAAAATTTAGTATTGCTTTAAAATATTACCACATGTTGGGAAATATTTGCAAGTCAATGTGTATTTAGGCAAACAAATTTGTTGGTTGAAGCATCTTAAGGTCTGTAGAAATGTCTTCAGTTTGTTGAATGGTAACACCTTAAGGGTTTTAACCTTTTGAATGCAGTAATAATTTAAGAAGCTTAAAGAAAAATGTGAGGTACACATCTATTTCTCGGATTTAATTTAATTTGTAATAGAACCAAGTTGATATGCAGCAATATTTTATTATTTGCATTTAAGATTGTTTCCAAAATTAATTGGTATTACATTTAACTCCTTTAATCCCTTTCATAAACAAAGAATGGAGACCCAAATAAAACTTTGTCTTTGTTTTAGATAAAATTGAAGATGAATTGGAAATGACCACAGTATGTTACCGGCCTGAAGGACTGGAACAACTTGAGGCACAAACCAATTTCACAAAGAAGGAACTCCAAGTGCTTTACAGAGGATTCAAAAATGTAAGTATATAAAATCATTCAGGGTTACAGTAAAGTGACCAGCAGCACTTGAAGGGGATTTGTTTATTTATTTTGGTAACATGGATAATAAATAAACGAAATTAGTTCAGATTTCTATGAATCTGACCTATGGATTCCAAAGTGGACTGAGTTTTCCTGAATTGCATGGATTCACCAACCTGAGGTCCACTTTTTTAAAAAAAACTTTCCAGAATTTTATGTCAATTTACCTGCGGAAAAATATGCAAAATGAAAAAAACACTAGACAAAAATACATATTCTCCTTATAGGCTAAAGTATGAAAATGCACATTTGAGGAGGGACTTGTGCATTTGGCGGGGGAGGGATTTGTGAATTTGTGCAAATGTGAATTTGCGCAAATTCAGGAAATGGGAAAAATCCAATTCCATCAACGAGTGGTGGATGGAGTACCTGACAATTCGTGAAATGCAGACAGAATGGATTTTGCAAAATCCGTACATTCCTAATAATGAATATGCATTTATGCAGCCTTCCTCACCCAGGTGTACCCAGATGTGTTGGTTGGCTGGGAGTCCTGGGAGTTGTAGCCCAACACAACTGGAAAGCACCAATTTGGAGAAAGCTGCATTAATGTTTTTTACAACAGAAGGAATATTTTTAAAAAATCCTCATTCCAGCTCCCAAGAAATATAAGGCTTGTCTTAAAATGCACCATCATCATGTGTTAAAAAAAATACAGCTGGAGGAGAAACATGCAGCTCACAAATTACACATCAAATGTGGTTTGTTATTCCACTTTCCTCACATTCGGAATAGATGGCTCAGAACTATTTGTGGTTTGAAATTGCCAGACAGTAGTTTTATTATCTCTTGATTTCATCATATTTATTTGTGAATAATGAGAAGCTCTGTTTGAATATTTTGGAGTTGACATCTTGGTAATGTTTTCTATTTCCTGACTGTGGAGTAGAAAATGCACATGATATCCATATTTGTTAGGTCTGTGCACTTTTAAAATTAATTGCTGAGGATTTGGGCCTTTCATAGACAAATTGTAGGATTACAGTGAGCAGAAAGGAGAAGTCCTTCCTCTCTGCCCCACACTCCCAAAGAAAATGGCCCCATTGAAGTTATTTGCATTGGTTTTATGTTCAGGGTGGGGTGAATTTCATTGGGACATCACAAGTAAAGGGTTATGCCTCTTTCCTGAATGCTGTGGTCCCAATTCTTCTCCTCTGCAGTGAATGCAGATTAACTGCTTTCACAAAGTTAGTGTGAGACTAAGGCCTCATCTACACCATGTAGGATATTGCACTATGAAAGCGGTATATAAAAGGCAGGACAGGAGCCACACTACTGCTTTATAGCAGTATTGAAGAGCACTGACAACTGTTGGGGCCCATTGAAACATACCTTATACTGCTTTCATACTGCTACATCCTGCTTGGTGTGGCTCCTGCCTTTTATATACTGCTTTCATAGTGCAATATCCTTCTTGGTGTAGATGAGGCCTAAAACAAATGGTTTTAAATGCATGCAGAATTAACAATTGTATTCTTTTGACATTGTGTGTAATTCAAATTGCAGTGCATTCACAAAAAGCAGAGGAGGATTTGGAAAGATTGAAAAGTTGGCTTTTTGAATCTATTTGTGCTTACAAAGGATTACAAATTAAACTTGTTTAAACTCAAAATGTTGATCTCATTTCTAAGTACATATGCTGCATTTATCATAGTATATTTCTAAATCTATCTATAGTGCCATATTAGAAATATATATAGCACAGTTTGTGGAGCTAAACAATAAACAGCCTTGCAAACTGCTAAACAAACATCTGGCTATCTAATCACATCTTTGCCTCAGCACAGGTTTTTTGATTTTTTAAGTGTCAAAATGTTGATATTATATCAGCTGAAAACAAAAGGCAAGCTCTTTCATATTTCCGGTTTTCATTGAGATACTACATCTTTTAACACTGAAAATAATTTAAGAAAACTTCTTAATTATTGCACTGATTATGAATCTGAGAGAGATGTTCACCAAAAAATAATTTCTAGAGGCAAAATGAATTTAAATCAGATAATAGCATTTTATTCATTCATTTGTTTGTTTTATAGCACCATCAGTGTGCTTGGCAAAGCAACCTTAGCAAGTAAAGACATGTCACTGCCTCAAGAAGCTAACAATCTTAGGGCCCGTTCAGAAGACACCTTAAACCCAGGGCCAGCACTACCATTAGGCCAACTAGGCAGCCGCCTAGGGAGCAGACCTCAGATGGTCTGCAGTTCTATACAAATTACCTTTTTTATTTTTTCCAGAAAACATGTTCTTAAAAATTGAAGTTGGCAATTTTGGGTGGGGGGATAGCTCACCTTGCCTAGGGCACAAAATAGTCTGGCACCAGCTCTGCTTAAATCATGGCTTTAACCATGGTGGTTAAGCCAGAAAACCAGGCAGTTTTCAGAAGACACCTTAAACCACGGCTTTAACTACGGTGAATAAGGCTTTTTGCTTTATTCACTGTGGTTAAAGCCGTGGTTTAAGGTGTCTTCTGAATGGGGCCAGGGTTTCAACAGTAAGGGGAGACAGTAGAGGACAAGGAGAAGCAACTGTAATGAGACCTGAGTAGATAAGTATATGCAGGTGTGCTCCTAGCCTCAGATTTGATTGTGTGGCAGAAATCTACTTTTAAAAGTGTGCAATCAAATGAAAAGCTGCAGACTGGTTAAGAATGCAGTACACGAAATCTATCAGTGTAACTCGTTGTCCTACCCTCTCTCCAAAATTCATGTTCTGTGTGGGAGGCCCAAGGGCCGTATAACTAGAAAGTCAAGGAAAGTACTGATTGCTGAGGCCAAAGACCAGGCACTGCTCCAGAAACAAATTGGGGGGAGAAGAAATAAGGAAATCAGGAGGAAGGTAGTGCTTTCATTTTTAGTGCTCTCTAGTTTCATAGGGTTTACCAGATGTCAATATTGGATCTAAGTTCTTCCAATTCTTGGAGGTTGTTGTTTTTCTTCTTCTTTCTATCTATAAGCACAAGTGAATTGCTGACTGTTAGGTCTAATACCACCAAGTAACTTTATGTGCATCTTTTTATCTGAAGTAAAACCATATTTTTGTCCTTTATTCAAGCCCTTCTCCTGTCGGAGGGTTGCACAGTTATCATCTGGCTGGTTTTTAAAGTGGCCTGACTTGGTGTGTGTGTGGCAGGGGGTATTTGGTCTGTGGGGAAGAGGCAGACTGTTGTTGTTTAGTGGTTGGCAATAGTGGACTGTACAAGTGGGGGGGGGGCTGTACACAATCAGTGGCACAAATAAAGACATTGTGCCCTTTTTTCCTTTTCTTTTTTTAATTTAACCTGTGGACCAAAAGAGATATTACCTTAAATTTGTATCTAGCGGTTATGACTTTATTCATTTTTACTCTAGTGCAGGTTCAAGAGGTCCAATCCAGATCTTCAAAGCCCCCTATTGCCATGCTAGGGTCCCAGTTTGTACATACTTGAGATGATGATGATGATGATGATGATGATGATGATGATGATTCCACCTTTTCCCCTACAATGGACCCAAAATGTAAAAAGTACAAAAGCTTTGGCCCTCAATCCTGTTTTTAGGCCTAATTATACCAAGCTCCCAAGAGGGCATAATATTCCCTATTGTGTTAGATCTGAGACACCTCTGAGAGATAGGATATTGTTTGCCCATTCCTCTGAAGTAAGGTTCAAACTCCAATCTCAAACTACAGCTCAGTCTCAGATCATTTTGAGCCAATTCAAACATGGATATAAAATGTATGTAATATAGTGGTGCCAAGACTACAGCACTTCAGGCTGCTAAAGTAATGGTTTTGGTTTCATATTTTTGTGCCTCCTCACTTTAAAAACTTCAGGCACACAGACAGCTAGGATGCCAGGGACAATCTAGGTTATAGCCTTTCTCCCCAGAAGCCGTTTTTCTGTGTGCGGAAAAAAAGGTCTACCCCACGCCATAGAGGAACACTGAAGTATGTAATCCACATGTCTGAAGTGTTCCATTTCTGAGAGGACTGAAGCAATTACTTTTTTTAAATGCATGTCTGAATTGGACTAGTTATAATGCTGTTTATAAGCCACCAAAAGTGCTACAAGCCTGTTTCTGACACCCACTGAAGTTGTTATGAATCATACGAGTGGAATTGGAATAGATTGCTTTCAAATTCGGAGGAAGTGTGTTGGTTCCTTTGAGGTGAGCTTTGGTAATACTACTTTTGGTGAATGCATCAGTCAGTTAGTCACAAAAAAAAACCTGTTCTTGTGGTTTTGCTGCTTTCCTTTTGCTGTCAACACTTTCTCATTATTCTCAGAGGCTACTGCTAGGGTTTTCTGTAAAATAATTATAAGCTTTTGCTAAAGTATGCTAAAACTATGAGTACTGCAGCAAGATTTCTGAGTTATCCTAATCACTTCCTACACGCTCTTTAGTTTCAAAGCCTTTATGGTGTGATGATCCTGTGTTTTAGCTTTTCAAAAGTCATGTCTGGCAAACATCCTACTTTGATTGCTCGTTCTTCACTTAATAAGTTTCAAGAAAGTGAGGACATGGGTAGACTCTTGCAGTCATTCACCACATGGCTTTAGTCATTGTGACATGACTAATAAATAACTTTTACTGATTTATTCAGCATGCTCAGCAGTCACTGAAAATGCTCCCCTTGCATGGAAATACAATGGCACCCTTGGTCATTCTATGAACTTTTCTGCATTAGGCATTTGATGTGTGGTTGCCATTCCCTACTCACAGTTGTTTACAGATTCTTTTGATGATGTCAAGACCCTCTAGTTTTGTTTCTGTGTCTAAAGAGCACTTTTGTCTAAGTTTTTATAGAGCAGGGAAAATGCAGTATTATCTGTGAAAGTGAAAGAAAACACCTTTTCACTTGTGTATTTTGTACTATTCCTCAATACTACAATGCCACCTAGAGGTTATGTAGCAGAACAGCAGGAAACAAATTGGACAAATTCATGGAGAATAAGGCTATTGATAGCTACTAGTCATGATGGTTATATGCTACCTCCAGTATCAGAAGCAGCATGCCTATGTACACCAGTTCCTGGGGAACTTAGGCAGAACAGTGTTATTGCACTCATGATCTGCTTGTAGGTTTCCTGTGGGCTGGCTGGCCACTGTGGACTAGCTGGACCCAGTGTCTGATCCATCATGGCTCTTCTTATGTTCTTATGAAAGGAAACACTCTTCATAAATTTCATGGACCTCAGTTCTGCAACGAAACCAAAAGCAGATACAGCATATTAGTATCTCATGTAGAAAAGTCCTGTATAATGTTACTCTCATTAATAAGGGTGGGGGCTTTTTTCTTTTTAAAAAACAGAATAACCATATTTTATATCGAGGAGAGATAAAATAAGTCCCTTCAAATATTATGTTACTAGCTGTTGACTTAAACTTGTTATTTGCATATACGTTACACAGGCTATACAACACAATGAACTGATAAATGTTTAGTAGCTACAGCTGCTTATGCATTAATTTATTTGTGATTTCTTTTTTTACAGTGTCATGGCACTAGGTAAAGCAGGAGCTGGGAAAACCCTGTCTTTGGGGGATGGAACTCAGGAATGCAACCTTCTAGGAAAAGAAAATGTCAAGGGTGGTGGTGGACATAGCTCAATGGTAGAGCACCTGCTTTGCATGCAGAAGGTGCCAGGTTTGATCCGCAGCATCTCTAGATAAGGCAGGAAAAATTCCTGAAACCCTGGAGAGCTGCTTCCAGTCATTGGGGCCATTCAGAAGACACCTTAAAACATGGCTTTAACCATGGTGGTTCAGCCAGAAAGCCAAGCTGTGTTAAGAAGACACCTTAAACCATGGCTTTAACCATGGTGGATAAGGTTTTTTGTTTTATTCACTGTGGTTAAATATGTGGTTTAAGGTGTCTTCTTAACACAGCCTGGCTTTCTGGCTTAATCACCATGGTTAAAGCCATGGTTTAAAGTGTCTTCTGAATGGGGCCAGTCAACAATACTGGATTAGATGGACCAATGGTCTAACTCAATATAAAGGAGATTTTAATGTTCGTTATGACAGGAGGACACCATATCCTTCTGCCAGCCCCAAAACTGAGCTTCCATGGACACTCATTCCTGGGCATTAGGAAAAAGGAAATGAAACATTAACAACCAAACAAAGCCCGCCTTTGCAAAATGACATGAGTATTTGGTGGGGGGGATGTTAAAAGGGCAACCAGCCTCCATGGACTTGTGACCACATTGTAGGGACATGTAGTGGAAGGAACATCCCAGAATCAAATATCATCAAAGCTGAAGCAGTAATGCAATAGTGTTATGATGAGCTACAGTTGTCAGGATTGTGCTACTGTGCCTTTTCCCTTTCAAAAAAGTTACGAGAAATGAGCTACTCAAAGGAAAAAAAAAGGAACAGAGAAAACACAGGAGATTTTTTCAATGATGTCAGGTAGATCCCTCATATAAAGTCTGTGAGCAAAGAGTGGCAATTCGCTCTGCAAGCCATACTACTGTGCGGAGGCAAGCAGGCATAGAATGGATTGGAAAGAGGAAATAGCTTCAGCTTGTGGAGACAGCTGAAATAATTGGGAGTTATCAGTTGCTATTGAGTATTTACCAGCAGAAGGCAAAATAAAGGTGGCATGTTTTTTCCCCATAAGTTTTTATATCCCAGTTTGTGAATGCTTAACTGGAGCACCCTAATTACATCTGGTGAACACAAATTTCTCGTAATATATATTAATGGATTGTGCATCATTAACCAGACAGAATATTCATCAAAGTTCTTAATAAACTAGTTTAAATTTTAAGTTGTCATAGCTGTTCTGCCTTCAGTAGAAACTAAACTGAGGGGCATACCTGCTTGGTTTCACCAGAAATAAGCCTAGCCGGTCAACTGGATTAAGTTATTCTCTACTACTAATGAGGTCTCTTGAGTATTCTTGGCTCTTTCCATGAAACAAAACTGTGATCATTTAGGTGTAAATGAATTGGAACTAGTAGATGCATCTGAAAGCAGTCCAGCCACTGAAAGCTGAAACTAGATGATCAATGGCCACATTGCCTTTTTATGGTATTCTAGAAGGTTTTGCTCAAAATCTTGCCAGAGATCTCAGTGAAGTATGGAAATGTAAAAATAAGCCACAGAGAGCATTAATCATTTCAGTTTTGCATGCAAGCACATCTGGAAGAGTCAATGCAGTACATCCACAAGTGGCAACAGGGTGGCAACATACATATCACCAACAGGAAATGCATCACCCCAAAGATGCTACAGATAAAATGTGCACATTCTAATTTATATGTGAAAAAGCTAATTTAGAAAAAAATACTATAATTATTTAAATAGAAATACAGTACCTTTCAACATAATAGGGAAGACTGTGACCACAATGGCCCTCTTCTACCATTTTAGGACCAAAGCAGGCATTCACTTTATTGTCATAGCTAGCAGCAACACCTTTTTCGTTTTTACTCTAGTGTAAGTGCAAAGGGGGCAATCCCGGTTGAGATCCTAGCATGGGGGAAGTAGGGGGTTGAACCCTCCACCCCTCTATGGGCTCAATTTGTATCAGTGCTCTCATACCTGCAAAATAAATTTATCTGGATCAGGCCCATAGTTTGGGGAAGCATTAAAGCCTCACCTACCTCCACACCAGGGTTGTGATCAAGATCACTGAATATATACTTTCCTAGTTCGCATGATACAACAGGCCACTGTGGCTTAATTTACCCCTGGGTGCTATTGTGTCATGCCAGGTGCCTGTGACAGGGGTTGTTTGATGATTAGACAGGCCATGGCCTAAAATAATCCACGGTTCAAACAAGACCTGCCACCTAGGTTCACATGACCTGATAAGCCACAGAAAGCCAAGTGCTCATGGGTGTCATGCAAAAATGGCACCCACAGGCACCCAGCATAATGTGACATTCCCTGCAGGTAAATGAAGCCACAGTGGGCTGTCATGTCAAACTTTGCCTCCTCAGGATTCTAGATCCTTAAACTGGACTTGGACTGAACAGTCCTTGAAATAGATGATACCCTTGAAATAGAGGAGTGTAAAGTAGAGCACATGGCTATGCCAAGTGGGGAAGACACTTATAAATGAGCTAGTGTGGTGTAGTGGCTGTAGTGTGGTGTAGTCAGGAGATCCAGGTTCTAGTCCCCATTCGGTTATGGAAACCCACTGGGTGACTTTAGGCCAGTCACAGACTCTCAGCCCAACCCACCTCACAGGGTTGCTGTTGTGAGGATAAAGTGGACAGAAGGAGGACTATGTATGCTGCCCTGGGTTCCTTGCAGGAAAAAAGGCAAGACATAAATGCAATAATACATTTTTTAAAAAGTCTGCTTAGTTAGCAAGGAGATTTGGGGAAAACCAGGTTTACTAATAAATTACTGAAAGTGAGAATATTACTGAGAACTTGATAAAGCAACTTCAAACGATAAATTGTGCCTGATCTTAGTATTTCTTATTCCAAAATTGCTTAGCTGTATTTATTATTATTATTATTATTATTATTATTATTATTATTATTATTATTATTCCCCCTAATTGAACATATGTACTTCATGTATAGTGTTTCTGGTCTACAAATACAAAGGAAAGATGTGTGGGCCTCTTAGGGCTCCATCACATGTAACTTTTTCCCTGCTTTGTCTCCGAGTTTTTTTTACATCCGATGCATAAGCATGTCAAGCTTATGGTCCCTTTCACCTGAATACGCTGCTCTTTCACTTGCTTGCTCGTCCACTCCACTCCACTCCACCCCTTCTCTTTCTCCCTCCAGTTCATTGGTTGCTTCTCCCCCACACTCACACCCCATTTTAACAAGACAAATACAAGCAGGTTCTGTCAGATGAGTACTTCAACCACACCACCTTTCTGACCAGCAAAAATGGAATGACTCTTTTGTCTGGCTCCTTGGGGGCATTAAGGGAGTACAGTCCTGTCTCTGCAGAGATTCAGGCATTGCACAATTTTTAAAAAACCACTTTTCAGCCTGGGATGCAAGGTTTGGGTTTTATATTGAGGCTTGGAACCGGCTGCTGGGAGAGATCACTTTTCCCTGCCAGGACCTGATGCAATCCATTCAAGCCAACAGCAAGACTGCCGTCACAGCACACCGACCCAACAAAGGAAAACATGAGAATACAGCACTATACAGAGGTTTAAGGGTGCATTAAGTGCACTTAGCGACAATAATCCAGACTTTAGGCATTCTAGGAAAACACAGAAAGAGCTAGGAAAAGGCGGGGTGTCAGCAGGACAGGCACACTTGTCATATGAGTACTGTGCTGCAAATCCACACACCAAGCATGGTGAAAGTGCACTAAATCGCTGGTGTGATGGAGCCCTTAAGACCATGTTCTCTATCTCATGTCACAAAGTTCTGAACGGCTAAAGGCACAATCCTGTGCATGTTTAGACAGAGAAAAATCCTACAACTCCCAGTATTCCCCAGTCAGCATAGCTGGGAATGCTGGGAACTGTAGGACTTTTTTCTGTCTGAACGTGCATAGGATTGTGTCTTTGGTTCCTTTATTTTTATACGTTTGTTTGATATGTCTTTTGATATGGGGAAATTGGTCAAAGGCATTGGGAAAAGTTTTCAGCAGATAAAGAATCATTGCATAATAATGTTTTTGACTACTATATTTGACTACTCTCTCTCTCTCTCTGTGTGTTCATGTTCTCTTTCTCTTCTGTCTCCTTTCTGAAGAATATTTTCTGATTTAATCTGGTTAGGCATATCGTTTTTCCCAAAGTAAAATCAATAGGATTTAACAGTGCTTAACTTCAGTGGGATTGGACTCATTGTCCATTTCTTCAAATGCTCGCTCTCTCCTTAGCACTTCAATTTTTACCATTGTTATTTGTCAGCAGGTGGTGTCTGCAAGTGAGGGATTACTTAACTCTCATCCATTCATTTCATTCTCTTCTGTCTAACCATCTTGCGCCTTAAAGATATTTAAATATCTGAAAGATAAAATGCTGCTTTTGAACCTATTCCCTAGATATTTGCACTTCCAAATGTATTGTTAGCTACAATCCTTGTGCTTGCATTAGAACTCACCTACCTGGATGCCCTGGTATTGAAATCAGGAAGAATGAAGAGAAATGATAATTGAAAGTATCCAGATGTGATGGTCAGTTCTGCAATTCTCCTTTTCGAACGTGGTGGTGTGATCGGAACTGGGCAATTGAAACCACCAAAAGAGATTTCCTTGGGTAACATACCATCTGTACAGAGTGCACTCATCTGATAGAGTTATCATTAATATTTCAGTATTTTGGAACAAGTAACATTCCCTTTGACTGTATTTGGGAACACAAATCTTAACTGTTTTTACTCCTTGTTTTCAAAAGGAATGTCCCAGTGGAGCCGTTAATGAAGAGACATTTAAACAGATCTATGCACAGTTTTTCCCACATGGGGGTGAGTGAAGGTCATTTCATTTATGAGGCAAAGCTCAGGTTTCAGAAGCCATGAGTCAGACAAAACTGTAGATCATTCTGGAACAATGTATATTTCCTGAAAGAGAAGGTAGCTTAACATACTGCAAGGAGTCACTGGCTTCTTGCAGCCTTTCATTATGAAATTATGCATGATTGCTTAAGGAAACCGATCTCCCTATAGAGACCCTGTTCAGCCAGCACACCAAGCCATGGTGATTAAGCATTTTGAGCTAAACATTATGGCTTAGCATGTTGTGTGAACCAATTTGTAATACGCCCAGAGAGCTTCAGCTATGGGGCGGTATATAAATGTAATAAATCAAATCAATCAATAGTGGCTACATAACCACAGTATAAACACGCTCATGAACCATTTGCTGCAGAAGGATCAGTGGCCTAACCATGGTGTAGTGTGTTGTCTGAACAGGTCCAATGTGATTTGAATGCAGGGCTAACAGGCACCTCCAATGAATCAAAGTATGTTTAGTTAAACCTAAATTGACTCTACAAGCTTCCAATTCTCGTGATTTTAACATTTGTCATGAAATTATTTTTCTCTCTTTTCAATATCCATTTGGCAATATCAGAACAATTGCAAGCACTGGAGATGTGACTCCTTTGTACATATTCTTAGGCCTGACCCAAAGGCACTGTGTGGAGGCAGTTTCACAAAAATCTTTTTCTTCAGAAAAGTCTCTCTCAGATATTTTTGGAGATCCTTGTTTTGAGATCCTTAATTGGCTATGGTCAACTATATGACTGGTATGGGCAGCATTGCCCTCTCTCTAAATGAGCTTCACGTGCTCTTAGTGACTGTGGTTCTAGCAAATAATCAAATCTAACTCGCTACATATGCATTTGGACCAAATAGTGAAACCAGAGAAAATTCAGCTCAGCCATATATACACTTATTTTCATTATTTTAACAGTACACCCTCTCATTGTGTTTGTGTTTTTCAGATGCTAGTATGTATGCCCATTATCTCTTTAATGCATTTGATACAGCACAGAATGGATCCGTGAAGTTTGAGGTAAAGGAAGCATAGGTGGTTCTGACTATTCTTGCATCATCTTACTTGGTTTCATATTTTCTCATTTTGAACCCTTAGCTTTTTATTTCTCTGTGAAGAACAAAGTTGTAGATCTGGCACTTAATATAATCAACAGAAATTGATCATATATATGGTATCATCTTTCCCATTCTTTGTGTACCCCCTTGAACTTACTTCCTACACAAGTCCCATTGAGATGAACAGAGATGATACATTTGAAATGCTTAATAAAGTCTGAGCCATTTGCATCTCTAACCTTTGGCATTCTTGTTCAGTACTCTGAGTTAAGATAGCTGCTGACTTTAGCAAAGCTCAATGAGTTGAGAATTCTGTTTTACTTCTAAAATGGGCACATTTTAAATATGCTATTGACCACTGATGCTGTATCCATCTCTAGCTCCTCAACAAAACATACAAAACCAACAGAAGCAAAATGGGACAAACGCGCAGCTGCTTTATGCAACTCCAAGTCAGACTCTTGGCTCCCATATCTCCTAGGTAGACAGCAACTTTTAAAAGTTTGCCTTGTATGCAGAATCCTCAAGTCACACTGCAATCTCCTTAGAATTAATGAAGCCATTGCCAATGATATATTTGAGCTTTATTATATGAGGGAAAGAAGAGACATGAATTTTAGAACAGAGCTTCTTTTTACATACATTCTTCTACAGAAAGGCTCAGAGAGAGCTTTCTTTGTCAATTAAAATATATTTGTGTTCTTTCCCACCCCCATCCCTGCCCCCTGTAACAGGATTTTGTGACGGCACTATCCATTCTGTTGAGAGGAACAGTTCATGAAAAGCTACGATGGACATTTAATCTGTATGACATAAACAAAGATGGCTATATAAACAAGGAGGTGAGCTTGTCTACAGTGTTGACATCATAGCCAGCCTTGGGAAGGAAAAGAGGAGGGGGAGGCGTAGCATGTAATTCAATGCCTGGCACAGCTGGCGGAAAACAGGTCAACCCAGATCATTACGTGGTGCCTATTCTACTAGTGCTGGCTTTGAGCCAAAGCTGCTCATGTACGTTTTTGAAGGAAAGATTAATGATGAGTTTGCTTTTGATATGTGTTAAGTAATAGGTAGGTGTGCACGTTACTAATGACCTTTCTAGATAGGAACTACGAATTCCAATACTTGAGAATGCAAAATATATGCAGGCATAATGCAGCTTGCTCTTTCCCCTCTCCTGGGTGGGACTGCAGGTCACTTTGCTGCAGGGAGAGAACAGTGATTGCCGAGTCCCTGGCTTTTCCTTTTCTTAAAGAGGCAGAAATTGTGCCTTTGGTCTAGCAGTAGATAGGGAAACCATAAAACTGAGAATGCAAGATCTCACCAAATGGTGGGGCAATGCTACAAACGATTAGGTAAGTCTTCCTGGCATTCATCCAGTGATTTAACACCTAAGGTCCTCCTCCGGGTGCCTACTCCGAGAGAGGCTCGGAGTGTGGCAACAAGGGATAGGGCCTTTTCGGTGGTGGTCCCCAGAGTGTGAAATGATCTCCCTGATGAGGCTCGCCTGGCGCCAACGCTGCTATCTTTCCGGCGCCAAGTTAAGACTTTCCTCTTTGCCCAGGCATATGGCGGCACATCCTAATTACCCACATGTTTAGTTTTTAATCGGTTTTTAATGCTTTATGTATGTATGTTCTGTGTTTTAGAGTTTTAAATTTTGTATACTTGTTTTTACCTCAATTTTAGAATTTCTGTAAACCGCCCAGAGAGCCCTGGCTATGGGAGCGGTATATAAGTTTAATAAATAAATAAATAAATAAATAAATAAATAAATAAATTTACTAAATAAATACCTGGCATGGCTTCAAATAGGAATTAACTTGATACAGTGAAGCCTTCAAGCAACAATAGCTACCTCTCAGAGTTGGACACGTTTGCCTGCCACATCTGAGTAAAGCCATGACTGCTGGTACCCCAAGGCATGGCCCCTGCCATGGCGCACCCTAAGACCCCCCAAGGTAGAAGTCTGCCCCATGGCAGAGAGGGAAGGGGCAACTATATAACTGTCCCTTGGACTACTCCCTCCCCCCCCCACCCTTAGGTTTAACTGTCCCAACTGCAAAGCTGTGGGCTGGTTGGGGATGTCTGCTTCCTAGTGACTGAAGATGGTACTGCAGGCTTCAAACACACTTACACATTTACATTAATTGAAATTATGTAATGTAGTAAAAAACAAATACCTCTAGAGATACACAATATTCCCTTAGTATGCCTTTAAAGTTTCAAGCATCTAAGTATCATGGTCTTGGAGCTATGGCCAGACAGAAAGACATAAGCCTTTTTCATTACTATAGATTTGAAAAAGATAGAAGAATGTTTTCAATGGAGTTGCAAATTCTAAAGGAAAGCTTCTAGAATCACAGAAGTTTTTTAAAAGTTAAAAAATTAAAAAGACTTCAAAGTGTCACAGGCATGGGTGAGTGAAAGAGAAGTGTGCCACTAGTTACCACTCATGTCACAGATAATAAAATTAAGTAATAAGTGTTTGTGACACTCCTTTGTAGCTGTTTCCAATAGAAATCAATAGAAATGAAGCACTGGGTCACAGCACACATAGAAAACACATATATACAGAACTAACAAAGTTAAGAGGAACAGCAGACAAATATGTGGAATGTATCTTGCAAAAAACAGGAAGCAATGTGGTTGTTGGATATATCTTGCCTGAGACAAGGCTTTGAAAGAACAAAATGTCTGACTTGGATCTCGCCAACCAGTTTCCTTGGAAGAAGATGAATACAGGGAATAAGTTCACAACACATTAATGGCCACAGTAATAATGAGTCTCACAGAAAAATTCACAACGCATGGAACACCATATGCCAACTTGGCCATTTTAGTCCTTAACAACTTTGCTGATTTTCATGGCAACAACCTCCTTCAATATGTTCAACAAATTACATGAACTAATTATCTCTTTTTGAGCCACAAGCTGTGCCAGGAAATGTTTGCAAAGAATGTGTGCTTTTCTTTGAAAATGAACAGGCTAAGGTGCATAAGGCCTATTATTACCTCAAAGGAATCAGATGATTGTGTTGTTTTTTATGATTGTGGCACAGTCCTATACATGTCTACTCAGAAGTAAATCCCACTGACTTCAGTGTCACTAACTCCCATGTTGCAAGTGGGTATTGAATTGCAGCCTGAGATCCAAAGCACACATTACTGTAAAGACATAACAAGTAGGTATATCTCCCATTATTATTATTATTATTATTATTATTATTATTATTATTATTATTATTTTGAAGGAGCAGGGGTCCCCATCACTATTTGGCAATTGAACACTGGCAATATTGTGTTGTTGTTGTTTTTTAAAAATGAGGTATTTTAAAATATTTTAAATATCTAAACAATATAATTGCTAGCACAGGCCTGATCCAGATCAGGACTCCAGCTCTTACACTAGACTAAAAAGGGGGAAAGACATAGCTGGTAGCTTTAAAGTAACGTGTGCTTTGGTCCCGAGACATCAGCAGTCCCCATTAGTAGCCTAGAGGGCTATGCTGTATTTTCCTACACAAAATTGGTCAAAGCCAGTTCCTTCTGTTCAAATGCTGGTATACATTTTTGTGTAAAGTATACATGATTATTTTTACTATTGCATTGCAAATTGAAAAATTAAAAAGATTATGCCACTTTCGGTACATAAAGAAACCATTACAGTTCACTTCACTGGTTCAAGTAGGCTCATAGAGATGGCCATGCTAGCATCCATCAGTAAAATGTACAAAGATAATTTGATGGAGTAATGTCCAGAGCCATGTTAATCTCTTGCAACTTGTAAACCAATACATTCAGTAAGGCTTAAGCTTTCATAGATTAGAGTCTGATGAAGAGCCTTCGTCAGAAGTCCAGGAATCTTATTCCATAATAAATTCTCTAGTCTTTAAGATGCCACAAGATTCTTTGTTGTTTTTGGTGAAACAAGGAAGCAAACAAACATCTTATTGTTAGCATTACTTTAGAAGAGCAATGTATTGCATCAAACACAGTTTGCATTTTCTTTTGTACATGTTGTTATTGACTTTATAGCATTGATAAGCTGTTTGTGAAACAGATGTTCATTGGGCTAATGGCCCGTCACATATAAGTCTACAATTTTGAAAGTGTACCTTTGCTAGTTTTTGGAACTTAAATGTGGAATAGTATCTTGTGAATCTTACATTTCATCATGTGCAACATTCATATGCACTGAAATCTAAAACACCGCAAAGCTGCTCATTTGTGTTAGAAAACCCACAACAATTGCCACACCAATCAGCTGCGCTGTTTTGATTGCAAGTTAACACTGGGAAGAATGATCAGCCTTGTGTGTCATTGCCACAGCCCTGTTTGATGCTTCCCTTATATTTTGATTGTCACAATTCCAGGAAATGATGGATATCGTAAAGGCAATTTATGACATGATGGGCAAATACACCTACCCAGTGCTGAAAGAAGATACACCAAGGCAGCACGTAGAAGTATTTTTCCAGGTAATTTTCTCTTTGTCAGTGTGCTTTTATCCCTGCTGTTTTAAATGCATAGCTACTATATTGCCAGTTGTTTTATAACTGGGCAGTAGAACCAATCTGCAAAACTGTATAGTTTTATTTGGATGCTATCCGTTTAATATTTTGGTATATTTTATAAATACATTAGGCTTGTAAACTCAAAAGTGTTTGTTTCTCTATTTTACAGAAAATGGATAAAAATAAAGATGGTGTCGTAACTTTGGATGAGTTTATTGAGTCATGTCAGGAGGTAAGAACAGACTTCCTTCACAGTAAAGCCAGTCAAGAGATTGCTTCATGCCAGGAAGCTTAGATTTCACTTCAACCAAATGCTGAGTGTTTCCATGCAGGTCATTATGGCTCACCTTCCTCATAACATTCAAAACTAGTTGCTGGATTTCACTTGCAATAGGGAAGCCAAGATGCAGAAGTGACATACAGCATTTACTGGTGCTGCCCACAGGGCTGAAGTCTGCAGAGATGGGGGTTGTCCACACATGTACCTAGGGAAAATGTGTGAAATAAAATGTGTGAAATAAGTGAGGGCGAAGGGGATGTATATAGGGGAGAGAGCTTTGTGTCCTGCACACTGACCTAGGAGTAAACTGCATTGAACTCAGTGGAGCTTACTTCTGAGTAAACATGCATCGGATTGTGCTGTTAGTCTGCTGTTACATAGGCCCCAGCTAGACCTACCTGGTCTAGCACGACAGAGGAGTGAGGATCTCGTGATATTTTTATCGCAAGATCTCCCCCTCTGTTTACACGCGGTGCTTGATGACCTCGGAGGGAGAGGATGTCGCAGCTGCCATTTTTTTCCTTAAAGGAGCAGAGCGCACGAACGCTCATGCACAAAAAGTAGGATTTTTTATTTTAAAATTAATTTCCCCGCTCACCCACCCCACCCCCAATGCGTGGGTCCCAGCTCCTCATGAGGAACTGGGACAAACCGTGACACCCGCACACACGTTCCAAGACCATGGAAAAAGCAGGCTCGAAGGAGAGAGTGAGATCCTGGGGCAAGGGAGGGATCATCCCTCCCTGTTCCCAGGATCCCCTGTGCGTCATGTGGACGCACAGGGATGATCCCGGGAATCGGCCCGGGATTTCGCCCCACCTAGCTATGGCCTTAGTTATAAAAACAGTTACAAGGGAGTGAGCCCCATTGAACACAGTGGACTTACTTCTATGTAAACGTGCAAGGAACTGTGCTCGCAGTCACCCAGCTAGAGCAGAACATGACTTGGAGATATAGGGTTCTGGGGTTTGCTCAGCCGTTCCTGCTTGCAGCAGCATCAGTCGGGTGGCGTACACCAGCTCGCTGCTCTTAAGTGGTACTAACCAGCATTCCTGCAGAACCCTGGCTTCACATGATGGCTGAGCCAGCCCATTACCATACTACGGCACGCGGAGGTCCTCATGCAATAACAGCACAAGGTATTGACCTCCTTCTTTTAATAAATGTACACAATGTAGAATATGCACTAACAACTCCTGCTTAGTACTACAATGTGATTTAAAGTGATTTAATAGTGACTTCCACCTCATGCCCTCCGGTTACTTAAGAAATTAGTATAAGACGGAAGTAGTGGGCAAATGCATAGGTATTTTCCAAAAGGAAACTTAACTAGTCTTGTGTGAACTTGTGCAAGATTCTGTGTAGATTCTGTGGCCCTTATTGTCATGAAAAAAATAAAGGAAAAGTGTCTTTGCAAGCTCAAGATAAAAGTGAAATGGCAGATTGACATGAAATTTTAAGAAAGAGAAGATAGAAACTAGGCACCTAGAATATTATTCAATGGAATATAGTGGATTGCTGCTCTTTTCTTTAAGGATTTGTTTAAACACTACACAAAATATTTTATGTATTAATGTATTTAAAGTATTTTAAACCATCTTTCATCCTCACAGATACCAGGTTGGTATTCAAAAGACATAAAAAAGTAAACATGGCACAAATGAAATTCAGTCTGTGTAAGAAAATCCCAAAAGATTTTTTGGTGTGAAGCAACATCAGGAGAAGGTAGTGATAAGCATAGAGATGTCAAGGGGAGATTAGCTCAATATCTGCTTCTTTGCTACTAATCACCCCCTTTCCACAAAGGTTTCCAGTGAGGAGAAGGCATGTCGGGCTTTTAAAGGCACCTGCTTGTACCTTTCATTTAGATTCTCAATGGATGTTTTAATCTGAGACTAGTTCTATTTTCTCCACTTGCAATTAGTTTGTGAAATCCAATTTCCTTTACTATTGAATATGGATACTTGGATCACCATATTCAAATTTATGATGGCAAGGAGTTAATATCATTTTAGATTCCCGTCCCATTTGGAATAATATGGCAGAAGATACATTAATATGCTTACTAATAGGGAAGTCTTCAGTGGGAGAAAAATTACTTCAGATTAGGAAGGAAATATGAGCACCAGTTTCTAATTGACTCCTTGTGTACTATTGAAGTCTCATAGCCATAGGTCAAAACAAACTTCATTTGCTGGCATTTGTGTTTACCCTGCATCCCAAGTTGTTTATAGTGTATCACAGCCCTGAAGTGGGGTCTCAGATTAAAAAGACAGATGGCTGGCACAAAGTAGCATGGGGCATTTATCCAGCATTAAGTAAAAACATGTGCAAAAACTGAAGAAATGCAACTAGATCTAGAGCCACTTCATATGCTAATTGGTTTTGGCCAAATAAATTGGTGCATTTGTGGTCATCTAAACCTGTGTTTATTTTTTTCAGACACTCATCCATGCAGTCACACACTATAAGGACATTCTCATGTTTACTACTTCTTGCACCTGACTCTCAAACCCAACCTTTAATCCTTAGGGACACTCTTGAATCACCATATGATATTCCATAGCCCCACCAAGTGGAATTTTAATAAATGACGTATAGGCAGAAAAACACTATACTCTCTTCCCACTCCAGATTGGCTTTTTTTCCCCACGTAGCTCATGGTTTGTCTTTATCCACCCATTGTGCATATATCTGGAATGACAAATCACACAAATCATGGCAGAAACACAGGTTGTCTGTAACAAACAAAATAAGAAACTCAAATAACATGAGCAAAGATGTGTACCTTCATCAGAATTAAAGTACACATAAGAAAACACATGTAAGCAGAGAAGGTGAACGTATGTTGAAACTCAGGTTTTACTTTTTTCATATACTTCTAGAACACAAGACAAATCACAGGAATACACATAGCAGCTTTCAGTATCCCTTTTACCTACCACTCTGAGCAGATTCAAAGGAAAAGTGTAGAAACTGCAGAGAAATGAATGGCGGTAATTGCTTTAAAATGTTTTGTTGAAATGGGTACTCTGCAAAATTCAATACCCAGTGGGCTTGTTTGCCTTTCCCTACTTGCCTTTGACTTATCATGGCATCTACCTTCAATGAAAGCTACCTGAAGTCAGCTCCATATATAGGAACTAGAATTCCTAATGGCTTCTTATGTTTTAGAATAAATGGATTAATATATTACCATGTATATATAGGAGAAAATTACCTTATGGCTTGATGAAAGGTCAGGACCTTGGTCTGTTGCAAGCTCTCTGTGCCATGAAACTAGGCAGAGGAGATGGCATTCAGTTCAAAACATTAGGAGTGCAGGTATTTGGGTGGAAAAGAGAATTCCCCCTCCCCCGGTCCCAAGATGCTCTGAGTTCTCTGCTGGCCACACCCAGCTTTTACCATGCTACTGTTGCTATCACAATAATGTTTTCTTGACACCAGGCTTTTATATATTTTGTACAAGTAATATAGACTGGGAAATTACCAAGGCATGCATCATGGAGGCAAGGTCTCTGTCTCCAAGGAAGCTGGAAATAAACTAGAAGATATATTCCAATGCAAGATTTCCAACCATGATGTCTTTCAAATATTTAGGCCATCAATTCCCATCAGTCCCAGCCAGCAAGCCAATGGCCAGGAATGCTGGGAATTGTAGTCCAAAATGTCTGGAGGACACCAGGTTGTAGAAGGCTGGTTGTAGGGTCTTAGGTTTCACACATGATGGGTCCAATGTTGCTAAGCCCAATTCATGTAATTGATCAACCTGAAAGGAGCGGGGGCAGGCAGAGTGGATGAGTGGAGCCTTTTTGTAGAGCATTTGCACAAATAGGACCCTGTTGACACTTGAGGTTCCATCCAAATTTGGGAAGGTTGCACAAGTTTGAAGTTCACTCCCATGCATGAACCAGACTTACCCAATCGGTTGCCCTCCAGATATTGTGGGCTTCAGCTCCCATTTGCCCCCCAGCTAACATGACCAATTGTCAGGAATGCTGGGAGTTGTAGTCCAAAACATCTGAAGGGCACCATGTTGGGGAAGGCTCTCTTATACAATCTATGTGCAGGGCACAGTGTGAACCAGGCCATAGTTACCTTCAGATATATTTATGGTCCTTAAAAAATTAAATCTATTTCCAGTACTCCAGCTTTGGCAGAACCACTTTTGTATGCAACATAAATATGCGTGGTGTGTTTTCTTGTTGCTTCCAGGATGACAATATCATGAGATCCTTACAGCTTTTTGAAAATGTCATGTAACAGCCATCTGAAGAGCAACGTAGGAATGTGAGACTTTATATGTAATGAAACCCTGAAGGAAATGAGTCAAGATTTTTCTCCCAACCACCTTTTTTGATGAAAGCTTTTTACTACTTGGACATACTCAGCGTGCAAGGATTTTGTATGCCATCACCAACTGAGCTGTGTCTCTGAATGCAACAAACTCAATCTCGCCTCCCTCAAGAGACACTGACTAGAATTTATTTCATTTGGAAGCATGCTAATAAAGCCTGACCAGAGAGACCTGCTGCTTAAAAGTTTAATGAATTATTGAAGTTTAAATGGTTGAAACAATATTCAACATTCTGTTTGCTAATCACAAAACTTCTGCTGCTTTTGCTCTAGCAAGCTGGACTGCGTATGGTAGCACAGCATCAGTAGCTTGCTTAACCATCTATTGTGAGCAGAAACTCTTTTTGTATCATCACGGGACAAAACGTTGTGCTAATATTTTGCTTTGACAGAAAGAAATATTCTAGGAAAAGTTGTGCAGGTTTGCAAACTGTCATCAGTTTAATATGGTAAATGGAGGAAGGGATTAATTTACAACCTGATCAGTATATTGGGCAACAAATGCAGGGCCATGGCTCATTTGCTGCACAGGATTCAGAAATTTTCCTTCTAGGATGTGCTTCCTGTTTAGTGATATTGCATTTTCCCATCACTTAAACTGCAATAAATTGTTGCTAGAAGAGTAAATTCCTTTCCCCTGATAGCAAAGCTATTACAATCTGGAGGAATTTTGCTGTTTGATTGTATGTCTAGCATGCATAACATCAGTAATGACGAAAGATGCAACTCCATCCCATTCCCACCATATAGCCATGCTATTTGTGACTCTAACACAGGTACTCTGCCTCCAAAGAGGGGACTTCTACAGAAGTTGAAAGGCAAAGTTTAGGGAAGCCTCTAGTCAATTTCATACCTACACACACACACACACACACACACACACACACACACACACACACACACACATCACCCACAGCAGTTCTCCATACACTTTGCCTTCAGCCAGGGTCTTTAGATGAGAGATGTGGAATGTGTGGACATCAAGACATTGTTGGACTACAACTCCCATCATCCCTCACCATTGGCTATGCTGGCTAGAGCTGATGGGACTTGCCAACATCTGGAGAGACACATGTTTTCCGTTCCTGCTTTAGATGGACTTGCTGCAGTGGGGAGAAGAGAGACAGAGGGTGTAACTGACTAGAGCAGATGTGTTTGGACACATTTCGCTTTAAGACTAGTAAGTGCCAGCTGTTTTATGAACGTCCCTTGAAAGCAGAGTGCTCCCCTCCCTCTGCTCTGGAACATACATCATCCAGCATTAAAAAAGAAAGACAGACAGACAGACAGGCAGGCAGGCAGGCATGGGGATAGCAACAGGAATCTCAATCCTAAAATTAACCAACCTTCCATTATATATGGATTGGCTGTTGCTCTGCTACCCTTGAATTGGAATTTGAAGAATATTGTGAAAAGGCAAAAATACACCAGGGGCTGGACAAGCCTGACTCATTACTTACAGCCCTTTCACTCTCAAGAATTTTCTCTGACACATCAGTCAAAAGAGGCAGATAAAAGCAGTTTCTACTTTTACAGGCAAGAACTGCAACATAGGCCTTAGCTAGACCTAAGGTTTATCTTGGGATCATCCCGGGGTTGTCCCTGCCTACTCCCAGGATATCCTGTGTGTCATTTACATGAACAGGGATGACCCCAGGACGATCCCGAGATAAACCTTAGGTCTAGCTAAGGCCATACTCTACTGAAGAGCGCTACACTTCAGTGGTTTCCTCCATTGCTTTCATTGCCCTGAGAGGTACAGAGTCAAGTCTTGAGCTTCTGTGGTGTTTTAAAGAACTGGAATATTAAAAGGCATAAGCTTTTCTCATTCAGTACCCCTTAATTCACACAGCAGCGAAGTGTGGTGTCAACAGACAGTATTGGATATTGTGTTGTATTATAACTGTTTAACATGGATTTCTAGGCAGCCCACCAAGCATGACTTTCAGGCAAAGGCTCCATTGAAATGAATGAAGATCGTACATAAACAATCCCTTGTGCCTAATATTTTCAAGCACAAAAGCAAGCAAAAGCATTTAAAGGAGTTTAAAAGTAAGGGGTTGTATCCAACGTTACTCCTACTTGAAGGGGAACTAGTCATAACTAATTTAAGTCCCATTCATATCAGCAGGTCAAATGTTGGACTAACACTGGATACAGCCGAAGGTATTTTCCAGTATAATTGGAGCTTTGAGCCAACATTAAACACATATAAATTTTCCTGCAATTGAAAGCTCCATTTCATAACACAATGGGAGTTATGTAGGAGTCAAGATTTAAAAAGAGGGGGGCAGTTTGGAATTTTTAAACAAAACATCTTAACTGGTTGTAAAATATCACTTACATTTGGGGAATGGGGGAGGGATTTTGTTGACACATTTGCTCTTTCCGTGAACAAAATGTTCAAACTCAAAAATTCTTCATGATATTTTTAGCGATTAGCTGAATGAACCAATCAAGGGCCATTCTTTTGAAAGAAAACAATGATAGTCTTAAAATGTATATGATGCTGAATATTTCAAAGCATGAGCCTGTATATTTTGAAAATGCATTTCCAAATTTACCCAGTACATACCATCCATACTGTATGGTCCCAATCCAGCTAAAGTTAGCTGTGATGTACAGAATCCTATGCATATGTTCTCGAATGTAAGTCCTATTGAATTCAAATAGAGCTTATCCCAGGTAACTGCTACAATCCTAAACAACTTGTTTGAAAGTAAACTCTACTGATTTATTTACAAGTGGGGCTTACTTCCAAATAAACCTGGTTGAAGTTGAGCTAACTTAAGTCCCATTGCTTTCAGCAGCTGTCCTGACTGACCTCAGCTGGATTGGGGCCAGCTACAGCCATAATTTACTTAGTAAATGCTTGTGCATTCTATAAGCTTAATAGGTTCTTGCCAAAACAGCCCTTCCCAAACTGGTTCCCTCCAGATGTGTTGGACTACAGGTCCCATCATTGCCACTTTGCAGTGGTATGGGCCATGCTTGCTGGGGATGATGGGAGTTGTAGTCTGACACTTTGGGAGGGGCGCTGGGTTGAAGAAGGCTGATCAAGTATAAGAAGAATGAATTCTAGAACATGAGGATTTTTAGCTGGGGCTAGGAGCCAACTGCTTCCTGGCATGTAGGGTGACCACATGGAAAGGAGGATAGGGCTCCTGTAGCTTTAACAGTTGTATAGAAAAGGGAATTTAAGCAGGTGATATTTCTATGCATACAGCACCTGGTGAAATTCCCTCTTCATCACAACAGTTAAAGCTGCAGGAGCCCCGCCCTCTTTTGTAAAGCTATATTAGAGTGACCAGATACAAAAGGAAGTAGGTTTCCTGCAGCTTTAACTGTTGTGATGAAGAGGGGATTTCACAAACAACACCTGCTGAAATTCCCTTTTCTATACAACTGTTAAAGATACAGGAGCCCTGTCCTCCTTTCCATATAGTCATCCCATGTCATGTGCAACTGTAGCTGGGTTGTCAGTAGTGGAAGAAATAATGTGCCACTCATCTTTATAGAGTTATACAAGTTCCTGTTTGCATAACTATATAAAGTTCCTGTTTTACAAAGAAGCAACAGTGGGGAAATATATGTTTGGAAAGAAATAAGAATGGTGTTGGTTTAAGGGTTAGTGCCAACCGCCAAGACTTTGATTGCCTACCTTAGAAGTGCCACATGCCCTGGTTTGCAGAGAGGCCTAGGAAAGCTTGTTGCCTAGATACGTGACTAACTATGGACAGAAGAAATACGGAAGGGCAGCAACAAGTGGCTTAGCTTATATTGCACCCTCTGGAAGCATCCGATTTCCAGGAAGGTTCTACATATATTTTTTACAAACAGATTACATGTTATTATTGGCAACGAAGATATATTTTAAATATGACATTCATAATTCTATATTTTATAAAGCACTTTAATTGTAAAGCCTACACATATATAGAAATCTGTATAACTGGATTCGTGACGTGATGGGTTTGTTCTCGTTGGGTCCTGCCCCTTAGCGCCTCTTGGTACGCTAGTCTCGAAACTCTCTCCACTGACCCTCCGCCAGTTCCTAATTGTCCCTCTTGTTTCCTGGCTTCAGCCTTACTTGCTTAACAGCCTCCAAGTCCCCAAGACCCACTGACTCGTATTGCAAACCCTGGCAGCATGATCCCCATAAAAGCATTGTGTGCGCAGTGGCTTGCGGCATCCCTAGTTGGGTGAGGAGCCACGTGCACAGCTAGGCGCTATGCCTGAGGTTCTTCTCTCCAATCCAACAAGGTCAAATCCTGGCAATTTGGTCATTTTGTCATCTCCCCCCCCCCGCCCCTTCCTCTTCTTTGCCAAACAGCTAATTGGCCCGGGGGGGGGGGGGGCTCTGTGCATGAGACTTTTGCTGCTTTGCACACTCTCCATAGGGTGGGAGTGACTCACAGTGTGTTCTGCTATGGTGTTGAAAAGACTGTAGAGATGGAATATTCTGGGGAAGGGGTGCACAGATGGCAGGTTCTAAATCCTTACATTTCTATTGCATTTTTTTACAAATAGTTGCAGAATACAGATATAGCAGCAAGCTCCAGTGGTAAATTAGGAGTGTTAGCCCTCAGAAGCCATTGCTTGACAGATTGTTGAGGAGGATCTTTTTTTTTTTTTAATATTTTAGAAATCGTAGCCCTGATAATTTTTCTTAAGGTGAGGACATTAAGTGTGTGCTTAATTATTTGATTGAAATTGATGGGGCTTAGAACATGCCCTATATTCTCCATTTGAATTAGAGCAACGCCTCCTTTGTTATTGTCTAGTTTTAGTTTTACTATAACTGCAGTGTCCTGTTCAAACATGTATCTGGTGAAATAACAGACTGTATTTTGGAATTAAGCCATGGATTCTCTAAGCCAGGCCCTTTTTCTATTGTGAGGGTAGGGGGAGACCCAAAACATCATACAACACTTTAAGATACTAGCGTTTCTCAAGTGAAAGGAGGATTTCCTCACAATCTAAGTACCAGCTTCAGAAAAAGGCTTTCCCTCAAGACCACAGCAGGGGAGCGAAACATCCCCCTCCCTGCCTGTTGCAATCCTGTTGTTTGTAAGCCTGCACATTTTATGTTACATTTAGTTTAACCCTGAGGCCTACTGCTAGTCTGCCTACAGAGTATACCCAGCCCATTGGCAGCGAGTGGAGGCTGGTGGTGGGTCCAATTTCGGTGGAGCTGTGAATCCATTCCAGGGTTCAATCTAGGGTGACCATATGAAAAGGAGGACAGGGCTCCTGTATCTTTAACAGTTGTATTGAAAAGGAAACTTCAGCAAGTGTCATTTGTATATATGGAGAACCTGGTGAAATTTCCTCTTCATCACAACAGTTAAAGCTGCAGGTGCCCTGCCCTCTTTTAAATCTGGCCACTCTAGTATAGCTCCTGCAGCTTTAACTGTGGTGATGAAGAAGGAATTTCACCAGGTTCTCCATATATACAAATGACCCCTGCTGAAATTTCCTTTTCAATACAACTGTTAAAGATACAGGAGCCCTGTCCTCCTTTTCATATGGTCACCCTAGTTCAATCAGAACCAGCCAGAACTCTAAAGGAGCTATCCAAGATGCTGAAACCTATACCAAAAACATGTTCAGCATGTTGGATAGCTCTTTAGAGTTCTGGCTTATTCTGATTGAAACCCGGAATGGATTCACAGCCCCACTGAAATCGGAGCCACCAGCCTGCACTGCTGGCAGCCATTTCACCAGCTGGGGAATGCGCAGCATCGACACACACAGCTGCATCCATGCAGCCCACTGCTGCGTCAGTAAGGTTTTAGGTTCCATCCTAAAAGCTGAACAGTCAGGGAGGGAGGCAAGAAGCAGGATTCCAGTGAAGATGGCATTGCAGTGGCCAGGAGCACCCGTATGTTCCTTTCTTCTCTGCAACATCCATTATTAACACAAAACTTGGGGTGGCTGTAGCACTAAATTTCTCATTCTGGGGGAAAATTCACCCCTACACAAATTAGATGCCCTGCACACCTCAATGGGGGCCTGCCACACATGTTGAGAACCATTGCCATAGGGATGAAGCTGTTACCTTGGAGGCTACACCAAGTAAACGCTAAAGTAGTTCAACCCTTTGGTCTTTGTACCTACTACTTTCTCAGTCCACTTTACACATCTGATTAAGTAGGCTAGGACTTATAGAAGCTCATGGTATAGCATATCCAATAGTATTTATTGTATATGTTTTTCTTGCTACCAGATTTACCCAGGCAAATTAAGGATACTCTTTTGGAATCTGCCTCCATGGCAAGAAACCTCCTGGGTATCTACTTCCAGAACTGCACATACGATGAGCATGTCAACTTTTCATGCATCACTGCGAGGTAATGTGGGCTGACCCAGTGGGGTTTATCCAGCAAAAATGAGAACAATGACCAGTCTTCCTGTTCGTGTCCTGTTGTGTGCCAGAACACATCCTCTGCCGTAATGTTTACTCTGGAAACTAAATCCCCCCTCCAGTATATTGCTGATTAAGATTGTTTGTCCAGTTTCAATGGCTTGTTCAACATGTTCTACCACAGAGAAATCCAAATTCTGCAAGTTCAAAGCGGCCTGCCAGGAACAGAGTTTCACATGTGGTGGCATGGCCACCAAATAGCACAATGGTTCTGCTCCTGTTACTATTGACATCAGCGGTACAAGACTGATGATTCAAATGGAGTAAATGTCTCCCATCTGCAATGAGAGACCATGGTAGCAGGATCTTTCATACCTAACGATAAATATTCTTTTATTTATTTTTAAAATGTACTGTTTAGAGAGACTGAAGCCATGCCCCCCATTACTTTTTCCAGTTATAAACTGTAACTGTGACAATGCCAGGGTCCTTAATAATCCAGGTTTGTTTGTTTGTTTATTCATCTGGAGCCCTTTATTGTTAAGGAAGTTCTCACCCATGGACTGAATCTATGAGTACAGCATGCAGCCTGATTAACATAAAGACAGAAAAATGTACCATTTATATTAGTGTCATTTAGTACTGGGAAATGAGCTCACTTGTGACAATGAGCATGACCCAGCCAAAGTTATACACTACATCAAAGTTGATTGAAATAATTAGGAGAGAGCTAAGTATAGGTTTAAATATGCTAGTGAATCTGCCAAAACATGCTTAATTTTGTCTGAACGTGTCTATTTGTTCTTTGTGAACATTTTGGAGCTCAGAAGCCTGATCATTGTTCGTAATTGCAATATTCATGGCAAAGATTTGATGATGTTGATGATGATGATGAGAGATATACTGTGATCAACTGGTTTTGCATCATTTTGAAATTTTGCAAGCATTATGTAGAAGGTAGTACTTGGCCTGGGGTAAGTTTTAAAATGTCAGTGTTCTCCATTGTACAAATCTGCTCATAATTGTAATTGTTTCAGCAACATCCAAAATATTTGTCAACCATTTGTTATAAGTTATTACAAACGTGTCAGAAGTACAATTTTTCAAAATGTTGTTTATATGCAGTTAAGGCATCTGCTCATTAAAAATAGAAATGACAATAATGATGCAAATAAATAAATGTGTCTGCTACTGTTGATGTTAGTTTTCCTGTTACTCATTGCAATCCCATGAATAACCATGAATAATGACAATAGTAATGGCTTCACAGGAGATATACTGCAATGTTTGGTTGGAATGACAGATAAATAGTATCCCTGAAATTTTGTCATGCTAGAGAAAAACATCCCCAATGCGTTAACATAAGAACTGTGATTCATAAGAGTGCAGTGATGTTACAGCTTTTTTCCTTCCTCGTGCGACAACCACCGTAGATTTTTAAGGTCATCAGAAAATTAACAAAAGTTCATGATAAGTAAAGCCATTCAGCTGGAGCAGCAATGCATAGCTTCACTTCCACAAATATTATGGTCAAACAGCAATTTGTATAATATTTTGTTGAACATTTTAAAAGATTTTGGTTTTAATAATAAAAATATAATATGTGCATAAAGTGACGTGCATGTCTGTTTTTTACGGGTTTTCGTGCCCAACTTTGCTTGAAAAATTCCCACAGGTGCACTCACGGTCACAGCAAGCTCTTGTCCACTCACTGGGTAGGGTTGGCACTGCAGGCACACAAAAGGACAACGAAGAATGGACCACAGGTAAACTGCAGTGGAAATCTTGCCAGGCCAAGTAGAAGAGCATCTGAAGGTATGGCTCTCTAAGCGAGAAGAGAAGCAGTGCTACAGGGAAGATGTGCAGAGGAGCTGTATCTCTTTTGGCTATGAGTGCTTGTGTGCACAGACGTGTGTGTGTGTGTGTGTGTGTGTGTGTGTGAAAGAGAGAGAGAGAATTCAAACATTCGGAAAAAGAATCCCTGTGGGTAGGGCCAGCAACAGGCTCCAGTGTTTCAAGATAGTGCTGCCGATGGCCTGCTCACCACCACAGCTCCACAGCCACCACCAAGCTCCCCAGTCAGTCGCCAGACTGCCACCAAAGCCCCCCTTCCAGTGGCCTCTGCTGCCAAAGCTCTCCCCCTTCGAGACCTCTGTCACCAAAACCCCTGCCTCACTGGCCAGTTGGCCACCCACTGCCCAAAGCCCCTGCCTGGCTGGCTGCCACCAAAGCAGTTAAGAGACAAGGGTTGTAGCCTGGCTTTACCTATGGGAACTTGCTTTCTGTGTCCAAGGGCTTTTGATGCACCCTAGAGCAGCCTTCTCAACCCTAATGCCTTCCAGATGTGTTGGATTGCAACTCACCCAGCAAGAGTAATGCTAAACAGCACACAACTGCACAGCATCTGAATAACAGACAAGACAATGGGGTAAAAGGACTGATACAATATGAAAGAAATTATAACAAGAGTGAACTATGCAACAAGCTATATAACAATAACGTCAGTATACATATATACGTAACAGAGTAATAGTTCCAAAAAACAGGTTCATGAATAGGTAATGAAATTGCTGAGCAAGAGAAAACTTTACAGGATTCCGGTTTTCACAGCTGTATCTCCACAGCTTCCTCAGAACTTCACTATAGTTACACCACTAATAAGCTTGTGCCATGGTAGAAGGGTGAGGAAATTCTTGAATTGTTCCTCTGTCCCAAAACATCTTTAAATGTCCTCCAAACTGGATTGACTCAAATCCCAGGCAAGTTTCCAGAAAGCTTCAGGGATGTTGAGTTTTTTAAGTTTTTTAATAATGGGAGTTGCAGTCAAACATGTCTGGACTGGAGGGCACCAAAGTGGGGGTGGTGGCTGCCCTAGAGCCCTTCTCCCTACTCCTTTTCCACTCACATCCCATGAAAGTAGCCATGAGTCAAAACAATCAAAGGAGCAGATTTACTGAGCAACCTTGACCATCTGGTATTGCAGGCCAATATAAGCTACACATGACTAGTGATGGGCAAACTTTGCCCGAAAGAGTATATTCTTTCATCAGGAAATGATGAATTTATTTGCATGATCTTAGCTGAAAGTTCTCCTTTAATCTGAGATCTGAATTGCTAAGCCTTGCTATTGCAGTCCTAAGCTCAAACACTATTGGCTGAAATCACTGTTAGGATGGGAGGCTTAAAGATACACTAGTACAGTGGAGTTAGTTTAGCAGTTCCCCTTGGCTTGGAGCTGCTGAATCACAGAAGCCCACCTGCTAGTGGAGCCCCTTATTGCAATGCATCCCAGTGCACCCCAGCTGCTGCTATTGCTGCTGCCACCTGCTGGTACAACATATTGCAGTGCTCTTCAGTCTTGTGCCTGGAGGATCCGTACTCATTGGCCACATCCTTGGACTAATTGTGAGTAAAGCCAAAGGGCGCATCTAGACCCTGGGAGGGCAAAGGATGTGTTGAATAAAAATATATTGCTGTTTTCTATGTTGTTCTATTCTTGTTGATTCATTGTTGGTTTTCAACTTGAATGTGTGAGAGAGGTTGCTATTCAGACATCCTTAAATTGGTGTCTTAAGTTTCTTGGGTGGGGGCTTGAGCCAGAACTAACCATAAGGGAAGAACAAACAATCCCCTGGTTACCAAAGACATGCCAGAGCTTACCTGCTTCTCAGTCAATGTCTCCATCTCTTTCAGGGAAATAAAAGAGAAAGAGATGTTGGACACTCTTTTGGGAGTAAGAGAAAGAGGACTAAAGGAGAAAGAGAAAGTTGGATTTTATTGGCTTTGGCGCCACAGTGTGGCTACTTACTGCTTTTCTGCTAAAATATTTCTTTTGTTCTTGCAGAAGTTATTCCAGTCTCCAGTGACAATGTTTCTCCTGGAGGGAATCTACACGTCGATTCGAAGGCGCACTCCAGACGCAGGCAAGCGCCCCAAAGCTCCACGTATAGACCCTACCTTTGAGAGGCGGGAAAAGACGCCTTTTCTATTCTCCTCAGTTCTCAATGGGGAGATTCCCAGCTGCTGTTGATCAGCTCAGGATTCTCCCGGTTGCTGCTGCTGCAGCTCCCTCTCTCTCTCTCTCTCTCTCTCTCTCTCACACACACACACACACACACACACACACACACACACGCTGTTCAACCAGCCACCGCCGCTGCCCACCTCCTGCTGCCGGGGAAAGAGCTACCCAGGTCGGACAGCGCCTTCTTCCGCCGAGCTCTCCGACCAGGGTGGCTCTTTCCCCGGCAGCAGGTGGGCGGCGGGGAGGTGGGCAGCGGCAGCAAGGACGCGGCCGGTTCCCCAGCCGCCTCCTTCTCCTCCTCTTCCTCTGTCTCTTTTTTCTCCTTCTACACCATCGTTTTGAGGGCGGACTGGAGGCGCACGCAGGCGCCTTCAGTACGACGTGTAGATTCCCTCCTGGAAGCACAGCCTCCTTGCTCCAATCATGACACCATGCTTTGGATGCCACCACAAGGCCCAAGCATCACTTCTATTTGACTTCCATTCATTTTAGTATGCTTGGCCATTGTGAATCATTTCAGAGACTTAGGACATGTTATTCTAATGGTATTTTACTACAGAATGTCCCAAATTGAATGTATTAAAACAGAGGTGCCTAGAAATAGAAAGATTCATCTAGATCAGATGACTCCGACCATTAGACTACTTTCGAATATACATGAATCAGTCATGCAACTTATCGAGATGCAGGATATATCAGGTTTCTCATATTTCCCCTATTGGTATCCTTGAGCTTCATCACACAGGGGAAAATCATGTTTGCTTACCTTCGCTTCTCCGCCCACACATTTGTACCTCAGTGCTTCCTCTTTTGAGGAATAAAATGCTTTTCTGATGGAGCTCCTTATGACTTTTAGGGATGTGCTCTGCTCCACTTAGAATTAGAGAATCAGAAGCGAATTGGCCTGATCCGCCTTGCCCAGAGGCGGAGTAGAAACGAACCAGGGTCCTGGAGAAGCATGGCGAAGAGAAGCGACCATAGGAGAAGTGCTTCTCTTTTCGCGGAGCAATCCGCCCGCCATTTTGGATAATTTCGCCCATAGGATTGCATTGTGGAAAAGTTTAGGGGATAACTGTGTTGTTTTTAAAGCTATCTTTCTGAAATTTCGTGTGCTTAGAGAATCGTGGCTGGGGGTCATTTTGAGCCTACTCTCAGCACTCTGCGTGGTGCGGTTTGCTTGCTACAATTTTTTTAAAAATAGGGTAAAAAAAAGTGGGAGAGGTACCTTTTTGAAGTGCTGAGAGGCAGATTCAACTCCCAATCCTGATGAGAAGTGATGACCTCATGAAGCATCCTCCAATCCCAGCGTTGGAGGGGGGACTAAGGCAGAGCCACCCTGAGAGCTTTCTGCTTTGTGTCTCTTTGTGGGTTGGCGTTTGTGGAGAGAGGAGTTAGTTATAGGTGCTGCTGCTGTGTTTGGAGTTGGAGGAGATTAGATTAGGATTTAGCTTGGGTTGTGTGTGTATTTGTTTGCCTGACTGTGTTTCATCTTCCTTCTTTCTTCTATATATAAAAAATACAAAAAAATACAAAAAATATATATTCTCTATTTCTCCTCTCTCTCTCTTTCTCTTTCTCTTTCTCTTTCTCTTTCTCTTTCTCTCTCTCTCTCTCTCTCTCTCTCCTGTGTTACTTGGACTGTGTGTGCGACTGTGTGTTATTGTGTGAGTGTGCTGTGTGCACTGCTTGTGAAGTGCAAAAAAAGCCAATACAGTTTGAGCATTTCAAATCCAGTTTGGGCAAAGCATACACACTTGTCCCATTTCCCCAAATATATATTATTAGTAGTATTAGTAGTAGTAGTATATTATTATCATCATGAGAAGAGGGAGCAGGTGCACGTCTGTGGCTAGGCGTGCTGAAAGCAGTGGTGGTCAAGGGAAGGCTCAGGCTGGCACCAGTAAGCAGGCCGCCTCTCCTGCTGTGAAAATCAAAACGGCAAGTCCGTGGTGGGGCATCTGCCGGGACTGACTCCCCCATACTAGATCTATGGCGTATCTCTGCCTGGCTCTCTGCCCACCTGTCCTCCTCCTCTGTGACCGCCTCGCAGGGATGGTTTGCAATGCATGACTTACTGCTGGCTTTGAAACAAACCATCCTTGCATCATTTCCTTATGCCCCCAGAAATGCATGCTTCCTGCCTGCCTTCCCCCCAGGGTGCTGCTGTGGTGGGGCATCTGCCGGGACTGACTCCCCCATACAAGATCTTTGGAGTATCTCTACCTGGCTCTCTGTCCACCTGTCCTCCTCCTCTGTGACCGCCTCGCAGGGATGGTTTGTGTGTGTCTTGCTTTGACTCAGGGGATAAGTCCTTCCTGCATTCACTTAGACTTTTTGAAGTTCCAAATCAATTTTTCAAGTGTGGAAGAAGATTCATATTTAGGGTTATCTACTCCCCAATTCATGGCATGTTGGGATTTCCTTTGAAATGGCCCCGTCGTACTGCCTGCAGCTTTAAATCCCTGAGATACTGGGGTGTCCGATTTTCAAAAATTCCCCCAAAATCAGGGGAGGCTTGGATTGGCTTGAGTCTTGGCATGCATGTGTATACGTGCATGAGGTGTCACGGTGCCGAACTTGAGGTTTCTAACGTGAAAATTTACGGAGATATAGAAAGGGGTGTTGGAATTGGGGTTAGGGGTACTGCATTGGAGGTTAACCCCCCGCCAATTCAGGGGATGATAGAATCTGCTTGAAACTTGCCATGAATGCGGATGTGCCTGCTTCCAAGTTTTTATCTGTCAAAATGTTAGAGAACAGTCCATGTCTGAAAATGGGGTGTCCGATATTCATAAATTCCCCAATAATCAGGGGAGGCTTGGATTGGCTTGAGTCTTGGCATGCGTGTGTATACGTGCATGAGGTGTCATGGTGCCGAATTTGAGGTTTCTAACTTTAACAGAAAAAAAGTTGTAGGCTTTTTTGGATTTCAATGCAAGCCTATGGGGGGGAAAGCGGAGCTCCGATCCAGATCTGGAGCTTCGCAGCGAACTGGAGCGGACTATAGGCGGGGCGGAGCAGACCCGATCCGGAAGTTGTGGATCTGGAAGAGAAGCGGATCGGGGGGTCCGTGCACACCCCTAATGACTTTTCCTTCCTTTTTGCTTTGTTCAAAAGATACAGGCTTCATTATATTGTCATAGGACTTGCCTGTGATCCCCTTGATTAAGTAGGTACACACTGCAGCATGACATCTTTCGATCACAGGCCACGGCGTCAGATGTGGGGAAGACATCCTAGTTCCATAAGGGCCTGTGGATCTGGCAATGCCTGTTAAATGGGGACAAATACTGATATGCCTGAACTTAACCTCAGTGCAAAGTTGGTCATGGATTCTGGGGGTAGTGATCTGTTTTAAAATACTAGAAGTTACTTGACAGCTATTTCTATGATGTGGCCTTGACTAGACAGGTGTGTGTTGCAGTTTCTTCCTCAGCCAAAGCAGAATTAGCTTTACCAATGAATAGTTAAGCACAGATTGTACTTTGTTCAATATGATTTGCAGCCCCATAGATACAGATCACTAGTCAAAATAGGGAGGATAGCATTTGTGCATTGCCAAAAAAAAGAGTATTTGCACCACCAAAAAAGGGCACAATTTTGCACCAAACTAGCATATACCAATGTTTTCCATATGCTAATTTATATGTACAAATTTAGAATAATTAGTAGCATTTAATTTCACAAGTCAACCAATTAATTTCTCATTCAAATCACTCCATATAAATTCATCAGTTAATTTGCAGCCCACTTGTAGCTGAGTACCTCTGCACTTAATTTGTCCCTTTTCATATGGTCAGCCTATATAATGGGAGCCTCAGTAATAAATGTAGATGTAGTATAAGATAGTGGCTACGAGTTCTGAGCAGTGAGCCAAGAGGTCCTTACTTCAAATCTCACCCCTGCCATGACGTCACCAGGGGATTGTTGTCCTTCTGTCAAGATGTTGGACCAGAATTCCAAGTTTCTAATTGGTGCAGGGCACATCAGCAGATTATTTGCCAACACAAATGCCCCCCCCCCTTCCCTTTCATTAGTGGATTAGTCACCCTCTGCAGAGGCAAAGTGAAAAAGTCTGTGTGTGTACTGGAGGGGGTGAGGTAACTCAGTGCCTGCGCATATGTCATATTTTCTACCAATGCTAGTAATTTCTCCTCCTCTTTCCCCACTGATATCTATGAAATGGTTACACCCTCAGGTATTTGTTTGTTGTGGTATGGTAAAGCGCAACTGAAAGTTGAAGGAGTCAAGTAGGAGCTTTCATGCTGGAGTACCTGTGGCTACATCAGTTATTTGTATAGCAGCACTTGAACTGTAAGTTGTGATGATTCCTCTATTACAAGCGTGTGCTTGTTTGTTTTTAAAGTGTGTACAGAAGGGGCAACGGCGCTTCTGCCATTGTTTAGGTACGTTCCAAAGTTTTCCTGGGACAGATATTTCCAGAAAGATAGCCACTTAGTCTATCTTCTGGCACCTTAAACACTAACAAATTTATTACAGCGTAACCTTTAATAGATGTGGGACGGATGTCAGGCTGTTGGACTTTAATTCTTCAATTGTTCTTCCAGGGTCATTTTCTTTGCTGGATGTTTTTTGATGTAATATTATTTCCCCACTGGCAAGTGTTACATTACTATTAGAAGAAGGTATAAAATGCATAGAGAGATGAGTATGGATAAAATTAGGAATGTAGGTGTACTTTAAACAACATTTATACAATTAAGAGTTGGGGGGGTTGTGGCTTTACAAAATTATTAAGGCAAGATTAGCATGTTTCCTTTGCTGTTACTAATTAAGATTGTACTTTAATTTCTACGATGACATAAGGAAATAGTGCAGCTGGCAACGCACAATATAGAAAATAAATAAACAACAGCAAGAGCAATATGTGAAAAATTAAAAACCAATGGCATCACATCTCAGAGAGAAATGCCAGGATTTGATAAATCTGTGCCAGAAACTAACTAGCTGTGGCAAAAAATTTGATTCTTCTATTTTTGGCATTTCATGGGGTGGAGGGTTGGGGTGAAATGAAAATTCTGGCAAAAGAGACTGGGAGAGGTGAGAATTTTGAATATTTTTTCTCCTTGGGGAGGTCGTGGGCTCTCCCATACTAGAGGCATTCAAGAAGCAGCTGGACAGCCATCTGTGAGGTATGCTTTAAAGTAGATTTATGCAATGAGCAGGGGGTTATTATTATTATTATTTATTTATTTATTTATTTATTTATATAGCACCATCAATGGGTTGGTTTGATGGCCTTGTAGGCTCCTTCCAACTCTACTATTTTATTATTCTATGACAGGATATCTGCTTACCTTTTGAAATGCAGGGTGTGGCTGAAGAGATTTCTAATATTATTATTTTTAAAAATAGCACTTTCTGAACTCCCAGGAGACCATGTGACCTCACCCTCTCCAATAGGCATTCAGGAAAGGCTCTGAAGCTGCAGAAACTCTGCAAAGCAAAAACAAACAAGGCTTTTAGAAAAAAATCTCTTCTTCCTTGCAGCCACATAGTGTACACAAAAAAAGTTTTTTCTAAAGTTCCCAATGTCCCATTTATTCTTCTTTGCAATAGCCTGGAACTCTTTGCAAAGTTTCTGCAGCTTGTGAGTTCTTCCTAAATGTCTATTAGAGAGGAAGTTCTCACATGGTCTCCTGGGTGTTCAGAAAGAGCTGCTGAGCTCTCTGCAAAGAATCTCATGGTGGGGCCTTTTTTGTGTGTAACATACAAAATGGAAGATCCTTCAGCCAGCTCCCAAACTTTAAAAAGTATGTGGAAACCCTGTCCCCCTCCCCAACAAGAAAATTCTCCCCCTCTGAAAAATAAAAACAGGCCTTTCACAGGGAGAGAAAACAATTTGCACAACACTACTAACTATAAGCAATTTAGCTTATAGAGAGCTTCGGCTATTCGGCTGTATAAAAATGTAATAAATAAATAAATTTGGCTCAGATCAGAATTCCCACGAGCAGTCTTCTGCTCATAGTGTAACAATATGAAAGAACTGCTGGACTTGAACTGGATGGGTTGTGCTTCCCGGGAGGAGCCAGGCAGTAGTTGAGGACAACACCCACTGCTTCTGGCCTGAGGAGAGAGAGACCATACCCTGAGAGAGCTCTGAAGAGGGGGTCTTTGTTTAATTAAAACTTGGAGGTTTGTTTATAAAGCCAAGTCTGTTTTGGTCCATGGGGTGCAGTCCACCAACTTTGAAACACATGGAACACTCTTGCTGGAGGAGGTGGGGGGAAGAGACAATGGCCCAGTTTGCCCTAAAACCACCATGGCTTGTGGGTGCCAACAACCTACTCTTGCCAGATTCAGATGACATGATAAGCCATGGCAACCGCCCAACACAGCTTAAATATTCAAAATGGCCACTGGCATGCAACACAATGCACTGAGACAATCCTACAAACCAACCCAATGTTTTCTAGTTGCTTTGTCCCTTTGCAGTCCTCTATGCCACCTGAAAAGCTACTCTGGAGGGTTAGACATTTCTCCAGAACAGTGTGGGAAGTGGCCTGGGGGTTGAGGGGGAAAGGGGGAAACAGGGAAAATGTCCTTCCCCTCCCCCACTTGGAGGAAGTCTCCTGTTGGAGGCTTTGCTAGAAGTCTTTCTTTTCCAAGCTATTCCTCCATTTGGGGAAGAGACACTCTGGATCCAACACTTCATTTTCTGCATATTTGCGTGTGTGTGTGTGTGTGTGTATAGTTGTTGAACATGGCCAGATCTACACTACTGCTTTAAAGCGCTTTATAACAGTTATAAAGCGCTTTAACTGCTTTAAAGCGCTATAACCGCAGCTTTTAAAGCTCAGCTAAAAACTTTTCTTTTTCCTAAAGCTTTTAAAACTTGATGTTGTGCAGACTTCTACTGTTACTTTCTACTGTTAGTTTTTCCCTACCCTGTGCCTGCTTACCCTTCCCTGTGCCTGTTTGCATTCTCTTCCCCTCCTTATTGTTTTACTATGATTTTATTAGATTGTAAGCCTATGCGGCAGGGTCTTGCTATTTACTGTTTTACTCTGTACAGCACCATGTACATTGATGGTGCTATATAAATAAATAATAATAATAATAATAATAATATAAAACTGTTATAAAGCGCTTTAAAGCAATAGTGTAGATCCGGCCCATGTCTCTTCATGTTGCTATCAGAATGATGCATTGCCAACCCTGGCAGCAATTAAACCAGGTATCAGTGAGGCTGCTTTTGCTTTTACTTGAGTCCAAGTATTCTGACTCAACTTTGTCATCTCGGTCAATCCTTCTGACTTTTTTTTTTTAATTTAAGCCAAGAAAAAAAACCTATGTCTAGTAAAAATGTCCCCACTCAGAAAAAAATCCACGTGGCACTGCCCTCTCTTAACTATCAAGCAGCTATGTGTCCTTCTAGGAAGTGGTCCAACCATTTAAAAAGGTCTCCATGCTGAGTGGCTGAACAGCCCTAGGGGCACAGCTATATAGAGCAATCACAGATCTTCAGGCACACCTCCAGCAACAGCTGCATTTTCTGGCAACAATAATGTGGGAGAGCAACAGCAGATTCTGGCACATAACTGGATCAACAGGACGTCTTCCATGTGACTGTTTACCTGAACAGGGGCACCATTTGTGAGGGATGGGGACAGTAGCCTCCCTTGCGCTTCAAACTGCAAGGTATAGTTCATCAGGAGAAGCACTTGTATTTTCTGCCCACCTCATTGATACCATGCCCAGAGTAACTCTTGATATGAACTGTTACATAAGCTCATGCCCAGGGTATGCATGCAAAAAGATCAAATCCCTTTATTTAAGGAGGAAAGTGTGACTGTCTTGTATAGATAACCTTGCTAGAGTTATTGCGAGATATCAAAAATTAATTACATGAAATGCTCTTAAAATACACTGCTTTGTTGACTTTTGATTGTGAATATATCCAAGAACAGGCCTCTGGAGCTTGCTGTGAGTCTCTCCCCACCACACACACACACACACACACACACACCACTTGGATCTGAGATGGTGCCCCTATGCCCAGGGCATAGCCATTCCTGATGGAGAGATTCCTAATGTCTATACAAGGGAAGTTAGAGGAAGTGGATGTAGGGTGGCACAATCATATGTATGCTTACTTGGATATCCCATATGTTCAATGGGGTTTACTCAAAAGTAAGATCATATAGTTGCAGCCTTAGTGTCATTTCTGGGTCCATTTAATGACTCAGTGCCAATTCTGAATTCATTTGATCAATATTAAAATACAGTAGTAAGGAGGACAGAAGAGCTACAGGGATAACTTTCATTTGATAAACTTCCATCCAAGGTTGAGCAAATCTTGGGAGTTTCCAAACAATAAGAACATAAGAAGAGCCATGCCGGATCAGACAAAGGGTCCATCTAGCCCAGGATTCTGTCCACACACTGGCTAACCAGTTGTTAGCCGGGAACCCATAAGCAGGACATGAGTGCATTAATACCCTCTCAGCCATGTTCCCCAGCAAAAGGTGTACATAGGCCTCCTGCCTCCACTACTGGTGGTAGCACATAGGTATCAGGACTAGTAGCCATTGATAGCCTGCTCTTCCAGGAATTTATCTAACCTAGTGCTTGGCTGAATCCTGGCCCCTATTTTCAGGAACTTTCTCTCTCCCTGCAAAAGAGACATTGTTTTTCCTGCCTCTTTTGCAGGGATGGTGGGGGAAATTCGGAGAAATTTATCATTGGGGATGGAGACAGGGTTTCCTCATCGCTTTTTTAAGGGTAGCTGGTTGCTGAGGGACTTTCTTCCTATTTTTTAGTTTTTCACAAAAAAAATACCCCCCTTTCCTCCAGGCTTTGGAGGAGCCCAGCAGTTTTTAGTCAATGCTTGTTGGAGACCATGTGACCTCGCCTTCTCCAATAAGCATTCAGGAAGAACTCCTGAAGATGCTGGCGGTGTTTTTTTTAAAAAAAATTAAAAGAAATAAAGAAGACTCTTCAACAAGTGGCTATGTTTAAAAAAGTATGTGGAAACCCCATTCCCCTCCCCAAGGAGAAAATTCTCTGAATTTCTCTCCTCTCCCAGCCTCTTTTGCTCAGGTTGTCATTCCCCACCCCTCATGACATACCAAAAATGAAATGGTCAGGCACAGCACTAATCTAACCCCCCTTTAATGCCATCCAAATTGGAGGCCATCACTATATCTTGTGGTAGTGAATTCCATAGTTTAACTATGTACGGTGTGACGAAGCACTTCATTTTATCTGTCCTGAATCTCCCACTAATCAGTTTCATGAAATGACCCCACGTTCTAGTATTATGGGAGAAGGAGAAAAAAAAGGCTCCCTATCCATATTTTCCACACCATGCATATTCTCTTTTTACCTCTCTCTCTCTCTCTCTCTCTCTCTCTCTCTCATGGCACCCTCTAGTGGATTATTTTGCTTATTAAATTTTGTTATTACAGACACAATGCTATGCATTTTTAGACAGAAAGAATTCCTACAACCCAGGCAGATCTTGCGTTATTTCTTCTGTTTACACCAAAAAACCTATTTAGTGGTCTTTAGGTTATGATAAATATTTAACTTGCCCCTGCCCTGACACACAAGAAGTAGGAATGAGATTACTTTGGCCTGTTTCATATAATATGCATAATTTTTTATGAAAGTTTTCATAAGTTTCCAAGTTTCCAAAGGCCCAGCCCACTTTTGTCTGAGTTGAGCCAAAACCAGTGCCATTGTCCTTCTTTCCTGAACATGCGCACCTCATGTGAAAAGCCCTCCCCATTTAGATCTTTTCTCAAAGGGACTCTAAAGGCACAAAAGCATCTGTGCATTCAGCACCTCACTCTGAAATGTTGAAGTTTGCCCTCAGTGTAACGTAAAGTAGATCAGTTCCGAGGAAGGTGGGGCGGGAGGGACAAATTAAAAAGAAAACCAGTGCCAAAGTAGCCACAGATTGGGAATAAATAGGGGCGGAAAAGCAAAGTAAGAGTTTTTGGGTATCCTTATTCTTTCCAAAATAGAAAATGATTCATCATGTTAACTTTTATCTAGATTTCTTTGACATTTGGCTTTCCTTCAAGAGTATAATACTACAGAGCAATGAATAACTTTGATTTAAAACAATGTAACTATGTTGATGTCATTTAACAACCGTTAATTCATTATTCCTGAAGGCCAAACTAGGGCTTGATCTACACTACTGCTTTATAGCAGTATTGAAGTGCACTGAAGTACACCAAACAGGATATTGCACTATGAAAGCAGTATGAAAGTGGTATATTAAAGGCAGGAGCCACACCATGAAGGATATAGCAGTATGAAAGCAGTATATGTATGTGTCAATGGGCCCCAACAGTTGTCAGTGCACTTCAATACCGCTATAAAGCAGTAGTGTGGCTCATGCATTTTATATACCGCGTTCATACTGTTTCCATAGTGCAATATCCTGGGCAGGATCTACACTACTGCTTTAAAGTGCTTTATAACAGTTTTGACAACTGTTGGGGCCCAGGACACATTCCATATACAGTTGTCAAAACTGTTATAAATTGCTTTAAAGCAGTAGTGTAGATCTGCCCCTGCTTGGTGTAGATTAGGCCAAGGTGTAGATCTATGTGATGCTAGAGATCCTCAGTTGCAATCTTCAGTGCTTTTTGCTAATGGAAAACCCAGCCAGGCTTTTTAAAAAATCAGGAAAGTGTAGTGCGGCAATATTCCATTGCTACCAATGTGGATAGCCGAAATTAAGATCCTCACTCCAATTTCCCATCCCGAATCAAACCTCTCAAAGTTGCTTGATAAGAAGGAAAGAGATGAGTCCTCTTAGATACTTTTGTAATATATGTTATTAAACTTTATGCAAACTTTACCCTAGCCCATTTAGAACCTAAACTACGATTCTCACTTGTACACTGTACTTTAAAGGGGTTTTTAATCAATTTTTATTGTGATTTTTTAACAAAATAAAACCATAAAATAAAATAAAAAATAATAAAAAGTGGATATATGCAACTACATACTTCAAAAGCCTCCGTTTCAAATATCACAACATTCTAAATGAAAACAGGGAAAATAGTATAAATTACATGTAAACGTCCATGAAGGCAGACCAAATGTCTGAGTATAAGTCCATTCTTAAATGGCGCCTCTATAGCACCCTTTAAAATGTTGCTAATGCTTCACAGGCCTTAGCTAGACCAGTGGTTATCCTGGGCTGATACCCGGGATTGCCCCTGTGTGTCCAGATGATGCACAGGGGATCCAGGGCTCAGGGAGGGATCATCCCTCCCTGGCCCGGGGGTAAAGCCCTACACTTTGGGCCCAGTTTTTCCCACGGTCTCGGACGGAGTCCGAGACCACGAGCCTGTGACCCATTTCCGCAGCTTTTCCCAGCTCCATGCGAGCCAGGAGCTGCGCCCATTGAGGCTAGGGTGGGAGGAGTGGGGAAATCTCTTTTTAAAAAAAATCCCTACCTTTAGTTGCTCCAGCACTTGTGTGCAACCGGCCCTTTAAAAAAAATGGTGGGTGCAACGCCTCTCTTCTTGAGGCCGTCACGCCTTACGTGTAAACGAGGGTGAGATCTCTCGTTATTCACAATGCGAGATCTCCCCTTCCACTCCCCCGGATTTTCAGGTAGGTCTAGCAAAGGCCTCTGTCTTCAATACATTGCATTATAGGCAGTGTGGTTTTATCTTTCCAGGTTGTAGAATCAGTCTTTTGGCAGTCAAAAGGGTATGATATGTCTCTGTGAATTATTATTCTCAAATAAGTAATGGAATCAGGGCACCAGCGCAACTGCCAGTTAGCTAGGATGAACTTTATCTCCATTCGGCATTATTTCCAGCTTTGACCAGTTAATGGAATAGCCAGAGAAATCACCAAAAGTATTAATCAGTTTCTTCAATGCCCCCTGTAGCTTCACATCCTGTGAACAGGATGGTGAAGTTGGGGTGCATTTCAACTCAGCCATAATGTACTGCAATGAATATAATATTCCTGTAACCAAAGTGCTTCCTTGAGGGAAAGTATCTGGCTCTCACTACTGTAAAGGATCATGTGAAAAAGTCTTAAACTCTCTTCTCTCTTTAGTCCCATGACACAAAAGATTTGAATGGATGTTGTGATCTCAGCTATTGCATTATACAGGATCTTGGGGTGAATTTTCTCCACAGAGGAAAGAAAGGACTTTATAGAGTTAAAGTGCTTGGCAGATTTGTCTCTGGACTGCAGCAGGCATTCAAACCAGAGCCTGGCGGTTTGGCCTACATGCAAGACCTGGCGTAGAGACAATTGCTTAATTGAACCAAAGGGGAAAAGTATTTAAGATGTCCCTGTTTAAAGTTGTCAAGTTTGTCATGTTGTCAGGTTGTCATGCTGTCATGTTGTTGGTGAAGTTTGCTGTATATATCGATGACCATATGTAAAGGAAAGTTTGTTTCAGTAAAGTTATTCTTACTGACAAAATCCTGTGAGTATTGATTTTTTTTCCTCAGTAAGCCTCTCAAGTCAGAAACTTAGTGCTTTTAGCTATCGCGTATGCTACGCACTCTGCAAATTAATCAATTCCACGACAGTAATCACCAAACAGGATTTTCTTGTCTAGCCCCAGGATAAGTAAATAGTATTCCTAGATGTTTCTACAAGAAATAGAGATAGTTCTGTCCGCTGCAGAAGCACCTTTACATCATAGGAAATGTATACAGTCTCACAGGTTGTTATTTAATTACACTGTCCTTTAGGGAACTTCGCTCAGTGGCACTGCCTTTGGCTTATGTGTGTCAACAACAATTCTCAGGCCTGGCAGAGTACAGCTTACACAATAGCCATGTTATTCCCTGTTCTGGGTGATGAAGATGAGGAAAGACCCTCTTTAGCTTCCCAGTGAGAGTGCTAGCAATATTGGTTAAGGTGCAAGATAGAGCTGGAATAAAAATATGAACCTAAAGGGACCAGCTTTGAGAGTTTATTGGTGGAGACAGAGATGAAAATCTGTGCTAAACATCTGCATTGACAGTATCTGTTCCCTGCCTGAGCTTAAGATAGAGCCTTATTCTCAGAGAAATATAAGATCTGCCTTGCTGGGACAAACCAAAGTCCATCTAGTCCTGCATTCTGTTCTTCAGCAGGGGCCAGCCTCAGGACATTCACAAGCAGGACATGAAGGTAATGGACTTCATGTTGTTTGTCCCTAGTATCTGGGAAAAGAAACTGAGGACAAAATCTTTTGCATGTTTAGACAGAAGAATGTCCTACAACTCCCAGCGTGTAGGAATTGCAGGACATTGTTCCATCTAAACATGGATAAAATTGCACCCAGGCTTCTTAGTGGCTGTCGCTATGTTGTCAACTAAGAAAAGGCCCAGATGGCCACATAGGAGGGGTTTGGATGGTGCGACTTTCCAGACAATAAAATTGTGAAATTTCTTTTTCCCCCCCCGCCCCCAGTTTGGCTCCACCTTTTCCGGACCTGTCCAGGCCAAACCAAACAGTTGGTCACCATACTTTAAACCTGCTTCAGCCATCTCAATATCATAGCTAGTTCATAAACCCAAGTGAAATAAATCACAATAAGATTAAAGCTTTGTATACTTCCCCTACCCCACCTCATCCTTTTAACTTGAAAAGCCCTTAAGGCTACTAACAAACAGGCTAATCAAGGACATCAGTAAATTAATAAAAGAAAGCAGCAGACAACAGCAACACAATAACAGCAACAAAACGGTAACAATTGAAAAAGCTGCTAAAAAAAAACAAAGTGGAGGGATCCAGTACTATAAATGAACATATGCCTGGCATCAGGGGTCAGCAAGGCCGGGCACAAACTTAGGGCCAATAGGATCAGAAGGTCCTATCCCTGCCGACCCTCCACTCACCTGGGCGGAGTTGCACTATATGTTAAAAATACTTATCCCTACACAGAAATACAGGAAGATGAGCCTGGGACCCCCATCGAGAGCATCTGGATTAAAATAAATGGGGCAAGCAATAAAAGGAGCATGGTCATCAGAGTCTACTGCTGACCACCGAATCAAGGAGAAGACAAGGATGAAACTTTTGAAAAGTAAATTGCTAGTGTTTCAAGGAAGTGTGATGTAGTAGTGATGGGGGACTTCAATTACCCCGATATCTGTTGGGTGATAAATTCTGCTTTTCCGCAATGCAATCCAAAGGGCGAAATTTTTCAAAATGGCGATCGGAACGGTCCACGAAAAGAGAAGCGCTCCGTGTATGGACACTTCTCTTCGCCGTGCTTCTACGGGTGCCCGGTCCGCTTCTACTCCACCTCTGGACAAGGCGGAGCAGGCCAATTCGCTTCTGATTCTCCACTTCTAATCGAAGCGGAGCACATCCCTACTAAGAACATTAAAACCACAATAATCTTTTCAGGATGATTTTGGCAGATTGTGGCAGGCAAAGCAAAAACTACTTGTTGTACCCCACCTCATTACAGAAGGAGAGGCGGGTAACAAATAAATATATTATTATTATTACCTTCCCCTCCCCCTGTGTCCTCCTTTTCCTCATCCCTCCACCATGGCCCCCTCTTCCTCCTCCCTTCCCCCCACTCCTTTTCCTCCCCCCTCTCCCCCAAGAAGCACCCAGTCATTCACCCATGCAATCAAGTGTGGGTCCAGGCGCTGAGCTGGGGCGCCGTAGGTAGGTGGCTGGCTGCTCCAGCGGCTGCTGCTGGTCCTCTTCTGAGCTGCCCGTGTGCCCCACGCTTCTCTCAATATGCACAAGTCCTTCCCATTTGTGAGAGGCGAGGAGGGCGTGCGGGGCTTCTATGTCTCCAGGAAGTGTTCAGATCAGCTACGCCATTTGCATAGCAGCCACGCAGATGGCGTAGCTGATCTGAGCACCTCTGGAAGACACAGAAGACACGTGCTCGCATGCCCTCACCCCCATAAATCTCATGCCCCCACCCACCCAGTTTGGGCTCTTCTCTAGATGGCCAGGGGTGGGTCAGGCTGGGCTGGGCTGCACCAAGGACAGCGGGAGTAGGGGAGATACACCTCCTCCTCCTTCCTCCCACTCCCCTCCCTAAGCAGCAGCGGGGAGAGGCAGGCAGGAGAGAGAGAGAGCAGCAGCATCGGCGCTGAGCAAGGAAGCAAGCGCTGGGCAGCGCAGCCTGCCTTCTCTCCCAGCCCTGAGAAGTCTCGCTGGAATGCTGTCTGCGCGCCCCCATCAGGGTTGGCGCCCTAGGCGATTGCCTTGTTCGCCTAATGGATGCGCCAGCCCTGGGTCCACCATGAACCATCCTTGCAGGCTTTTAAGAAGGCCTTAAAAATGTTTTATTTTACCATGGCCTTCTTGTGATGAGTCCTGTTTTGCTGCTATTGCCATTGTAGTTCTTGATGATTTTAATGTTAATTTTTTATTTTGCTGTGTATGTTTTTATTGCTTTTAATGTTTTAAACTGTTTTTATGTATTTTATTGTTGTAAACCACCTTGTGAGGGCTTCTGCCCTGAAAGGCAGCCAAGAAATATTTTAAGTAAATAATAAATATGTACTGGTGACTCAGCCCGGGCGGGGGGGTTGAGAGAGCTGGGGCTCGCCGTCGTCCCAGATCAGGCCAAAATTCTCTGAAGTGCTTTGAGCCTGATCAGATTTACTCCAGACTCCTTCAGCCCCAGTCTAAACCCAATCTGGATTTGGACTGAAGCAATCCAAATCAGCCCACTTCAGTTCGAGATTTGGATCCAAAACCGAAGCGGTGCACAGCCCTAATTTTTAAACAACTTCTAATAGCTCTTTCCCTATATTCCAATAATTGTTCTTTTGCATCCAGTGCTAAATAAATTTGTTCCATGGATATTAAGAATCCTTTTCTTGTAACCTTACCTTGTAAGCTTTTCTTGTTTTGTTAATAATAGAAGATCTTTTGCATTAATATTATGTGCCAAATGTTATTTTCTCATTCTCTTAGAGCAGGCATTTCTTGTTTGTCTACTTAGCCTAGACTGAGGTTGCAATAGGTATTGACCTCATTAGGTCAGAATGGAGTTTCTCTCATACTTAGTTTCCTTTACATTGAAAACTGAGATCCTTACATCAGTAGCCACAACACAATACTTCCCCTTGCATTTGGTATAACTAATGAGAACCTCTCTGTATTAAAAAACACACCACATTCAAACACATGCATGTTTCCCGCCCCCTCTGGTCTAGAAAGGAAGTTCTCATCTGACCCAAATGTATCCCTCTATGCAAATTTTTCCAGTGCAATGAGGAAAGCGGGCAACTTCCCAAATTATATGGATTACTAAAGTAAGGAAGACAACACTGAAAAAAGTTTCAAAACTGCAGGATCTCTTGCATAAGAAAGTTCTCTCAGAAGTTAGAAATGAACATAGGGTATGATTCAGTTTCAGTACTTTGAAATTCCATTGATTTCTATAGGAGAAATGCAGCTACAGCATATGTGCTGAATTACCCCACAGAAATCTATTGAATATCAAATACTGAACGTTGGACCACGTACATCATCTTATCAATAGTTGCTATGATATCACTATAAAATATGACAAGAAGATGGAGTGGGGGGGGCAGTTAAATAGGAAACTTCTTCTAAAGAAAAAAATATATAACCATAAAAAGGAACCACACATTTTCCAGTTCGATTTTCAGTGATCTGCCACATTTTTATATGCAATTTAAAAAAAGTAATTAATGATCCAAAGACCTTTTCCTTAATATGGTGTGCATTTTTTCTTGCTTCAGTTAGGACTTGCCTTTCTGACCTGCTCTGCCATGAACATTGTTTTATTCAATGAAAGAATTGGTGCATTAACGAATAGTGCTACACTTAAGTGTATAAACATCTGGTGGTTAAACCATATAGCACTGGGAAAATATTATTTTCATACAGTAGGAAATATGGATCCAACTCATTTTGACGTTTCAAAATGAGTTGCATTCATATTATAATTGGAACAAAAAGTCAAACTGGCCTTGATAATATAAGACAACAAAAAATCCAGGGAAAGGTGAATATGAAACTAAGGCCTTTGCTAGACCTACCTGCAAATCCGTGTGGGAGGAGGGGTGATCTTGTGTTATAACTAACACAAGATCCTGCCCTCATCTTGATATCAGGTGAGGCGACTCTAGTAGAGAGCTGTCACGCCCACCATTTTGTTTTGGTGTTTCAAGGGGCCGCAGCGCACGAGCGCTGTGGCGACAAAAAGTATGTTGTTTTAAAAAAACTTTACCGATTCCCCCCCGGCCCTGATCTCTCCCCCCAGTCCTGATCTCTCCCCCCAGCCCTGATCTCTCCCCCCAGCCCCGATCTTTCCCCCCGATCTCCCCCCCCGGCTCCGATCTCTCCCCCTGCCCCGATGGGACCAGCGCTCCTGTGGAGCGCTGCTCCCCGTCCGGGAATTCTCCTGGCTACTTGCGAGTAATTGCGGTAGCCAGAAAAAGCGGCAGAACGGGCTACACGCTTGCAGTCTCAAGCTCAGCCCAAGACCACGGGAAATACCAGGTCAAAAGTGGTGCCCATTATCCCGGGCCAAGGGAGTGTAACCCCTGCCTGAGCCCAGGATCCCCTGTGCATCATCTGGACGCACAGGGGCAAGCCTGGGGTTCACCCCAGGCTAAACTGTGGTATAGCAAAGGCCTAAGAATTAAAACTCTGGGGTAGATATACTAAATTATACCATGATGAACACAGCTGGCAGATTGGGCTATTCTTGTGTTCTGGGGGTGACTTGTTAACCACAGCAACAAGCCATCTGGCCTGAGTTGACACAAAATGATAAGCTATGATGACTGCCTGCTGCAGCTTGAATACTCACATTGGTGGTTGTCATACACCGAAAGCCACCGTGCCTTGTTGAAGCTATGCTGCTGGCTGCTGATTGTGCGAACCAGCCCAGTGTCTGCCATATGGCTGGTCCACATGTGCAAGTGGCAGGAGCCCCTTACACATGTTCAAACTGGGTATAATGAACACATGGTCGGGTGGAAAGGATGACATCAAGGTGGGAGGCTAGGCTCCCAACCTGCGTTATAAAGTGTATAACAGCTGTATACATCGCTGTTCTCTGCCAGAAGACAGAAATAATGCACATGGGTCTGGGGTTCAGCTTGCTACCACAATGCTGCTCTCCCTCCTATTCATACATGTTCCTTTTATCCAATTGAATATCTCTAAGGGACTCATCTGCTATGTAGATCAAAAACTTCTTAGAAAAACATTTAGTATGAAAGAGGGTAGTGGGTATTTGCATGGCTTAAAAGATATTTAGGGCATGAAATTTTTGGAACCTAACATAAATTGATGACATCTAATTCCTTTCTATTTACATCTAAAGAGCTCAAAGTGGCACACATGGGGTTTATATTGCTGTATTTTCACAACAAACCTGTGAGGTCAATTAGGCAAAGAGAGCAGAGATTTGGGCCTGAGTTTCATACACTTAACCCCCCACATACACACACACACTGGCTGTCAGCCGTTATGCGCTCTGAAAAGTGACTGTATTTCAGGAAGGCTGGGTAAGAGCAAATATTTAAAACATGATACTAACCCCATAACTTTAAAGACTGGTATTTCCTTCCATGTATAAAGGTGGAAGCAAATTCACAAAGGGAAATAAACATGATGTCCCCATAATTTTCAACAGTTCCATATTGAATAGGAATTTACTGATTTATTTCATCAAACTTTGCTGTGTAAATAATGGCATGGCTCATACTCTGTGGAAGAATGCATCCTTAGAGTTGTTATCTCAGGATTTAACTACCATGATGTAGATGAACTAACCTGAAGTTATATTGTTAACACCTGATGACAAACAATTAGTGTCACCTCTGAAAGGGAAGTCCTTATTGAGCTTGCTGCTTCCGTCCCTCTTCCTCAAAATGATCTTAGAAGTGGTAATATTGTAGAAATTTCAGACAATCTTAATGGCATTTCCAGGGCCAGCCCAGGGCATTTTGCTGTTTGAGGCAAAGGAAAACATGCCCCACTCCTTCCATATGCAGAAGCTGACCAGACTAGCAGTTGACTCTTTCGTCAACACCGGCAATAGGAGAGCATTCTCCAAGGGCAGAGTGCTAATGGGGGGTGGGGGGTGACAGGCCATGACACATGGCATACACAAAGTTCTGTCCTCCAAAATCTCATCACCACCACTGCTACCACTTCTCCCCTGTCCCACCATGTCTAGAATTTGCTGCCTGAGACTGCTGCCTCACATTGCCGAATGGTAGGATCAACCCTGGCTATTTCTAAATGCCAGTGCCTGCGACAGAACTGCTGATTATCTAGAGAAATTCCTAGTAATGATTTCCATCACTACTGCTGAATTTACATAATTAAAGTGGGGGAATGTAAGCAGCAAAGAAGGAAGCACTCCTCATCTCAGAACAGAACAGGAACATTATACAACCAGCCACAAGGGCCCATATACTTCCTCTGAAAACATTTGTAAGTTTCCATTCTCTGACCACAGAATCAGGAAGCATGAACTTGACTGCTAGAAGTCAACAAATACTAACCTGTGCTAAAGGTACATGGCTACCATCTGTAACAATGAGTTTAACTGTACATAAGTAAAGTTATAGACACTGTGCATTTTCTTAATTAGTTTTAAATTTTAACCCAAATATATGGACTGTTTAACTGAAGAATTTTTCAAGGAGTCCTTCAAATTAGAATCATAGAATAGTAGAGTTGGAAGGGGCCTATAAGGCCATCGAGTCCAACGCCCTGCTCAATGCAGGAATCCACGTTAAGGTATACCTGACTGATGGTAGTCCATCTGTCAGGTATGTTTAAGGTGGATAAACACATTAAACTATAACACATTAAATTATAACACATTAAACTATTTATTGCTCTTATTTCTTGCCAGGACAAATGTAAAAAGTTTATGTTGACAAGTGGTTTTTGGGAGGAAGGGGAACTTTGTGTGTATATCTTGTTAGTTCCTCAATCTGCCACTCAAGCCGGTAACAACTTCTGCTATTTCCTCTCAGATATTTAGTGCATTGGCTCCACAGCCTGCCACTCAAGCTGATACCACCTCTCAAGTATTTTACACATGGGACTTAGTTGTAGCAGGCCAGGAAGAGTCTGTGTGGGTGCATGACCCATTGGCTCCCCAGCCTCCCATTCAAGCTTTTGCTGTTTCCTCTGACATATTTAGGATGTGGTAGCTGGGGCGGGGGGCGGGGGAGAGGTTTATGCATGTGTGCACCCTATTGGTTCCCCAACCTGCCACACAATTTCATACCACCTTCTGCTGTTTCCTCTGAGGTATTTAGGGCATGGCACCCAGAGACAGCAGCCTGGGAGGAGAGGAAGGTTTAGTTATGTGCACACTCTATTGGTTCGCCAGCCTGTCACTTAAGCTCATACCACTTTCTGCTGATTCCCCTGCATGTCTTGCCATCATGCAAAGTGCAACACTATACACCCTTACTGTTACACTTGGAGACGCATGCAGGAATGCCCAATGGATGGCCTCCTCTATATTCCACAGCAGATATTTCTCTTGGAATCAATACAACCTATGAATGAGTGGATGATCTGTTAACTGAGTCCAGGGTATTTCTGTTCTCTACAGAATATTATTTGTTCTAATACTGCAGGACTTTTGTTAGCTAAAATGTACATGGAGGGGAGACTCAGTTACTAGTTCAGCACCTGACTGTTTATTGAGGACCCATGTTTATAACATGATTTAGCCTTGGTTTAGGTTTCAGGATTTTTGTGTGTTCATGTGCCCAGTTAGTTCCCTGGCTTGCCACTCAACCTTTGGTGCATCTAATAGCATGCCTGGAATTGTTTGCCACTGACTAGTTTGGAGTTGCAGTAGTGAATACTAAACAAGCAAAGAAATCTAACCAAGTTTGCTAGTTTTTGCTATTACCTGTTATATTCTCAAGATGGGTAAATCAAAACCTACTGATAGCCCCGATGCTGATGCTCTAAAACTTGATTCTAAGTAGAGCAAGATTGACTCCTATTTCACCTCTGTTAGCTCTGCTGAGTAACCCCCTGAGTTTAATGTTCCATCAGAAATTGCTATGCTATATTAGAACCTGTGGATTTTGGATCCTTTACAACTTGAATCCTGTTGATACTGATCTCTCAATAAAAATATATATAGGCACGTACTGTTAAACCAATTTCAGAGCAGGAATTAAATGTGTCTGCATGGAGCAATACACCTGCATGGCCAGGACTCTTTCACTAATATTTTCCTAATCAAAAGCAATCAAGCAGGACCTAGAATCATAGAATAGCAGAGTTGGAAGGGGCCTACAAGGCCATCGAGTCCAACCCCCTGCTCAATGCAGGAATCCACCCTAAAGCATCCCTGACAGTTGGCTGTCCAGCTGCCTCTTGAATGCCTCTAGTGTGGGAGAGCCCACAACCTCCCTAGGCAATTGGTTCCATTATCGTACAGCTCTAACAGTCAGGAAGTTTTTCCTGATGTCCAGCCAGAATCTGGCTTCCTGTAACTTGAGCCCATTATTCCGTGTCCTGCACTCTGGGAGGATCGAGAAGAGATCCTGGCCCTCATCTGTGTGACAACCTTTTAAGTATTTGAAGAGTGCTATCATGTCTCAGCTCAGTCTTCTCTTCTCAAGGCTAAATATGCCCAGGCTAAACCTTTCCAAGCTTCTCTCTAGTTCAGCTTCGCAAACTGTGGACAAAAGCTCCATTACACGTAATGTTTTCCCCTGCTTTGTCTCTGCTTGTTTTTAACCTCCGATGCTCTTTCGCTTGTTTGCTCTTCCACTCCACCCCACCCCTTCTCTTTCTCTCTCCAATTCATTAGTTGCTCCTCCCGCCACACTCCTCCTGCCCTGCCAAAATGGAACAACCCTTTAGTCAACGCCGTACAGTCCTGTCTCTGCAGAGATTTGGGCGTTATACGGATTTTTTAAACACACACACACACACTTTTGAGCCTGGGATGCAAGGTTTGAGTTTTATATTGAGGCTTGGAGCTGGCTGCTGGGAGAGATCGCTTTTCCCTGCCAGGACCTGATACAATCCATACAAGCCAACAGCAAGACTCCTGGCATAGCACACGCCCCCCCCCCCCAAGGAAAATGCACTTAGGGAAAATGATCCAGACTTTAGGCATTCTAGGAAAAGATGGTAAAGGCTGGGGAAGAGGCGGGGTGTCAGCAGGACAGGCATGGCATCATGTGAGTACCATGCTGCAAATCCGCACACCAGGCATGGTGAGAGTGCACCAAATAACTGGAGCAAAGAATGTCTGACTCGCAAGGAGCTGGGACGAAACTGGGACGGTGGCCCACACCTCCCACGGTCTCAGAATAGAAGTATAGGGCCATATCCCAGGGAAAGGGTGGGGTCATCGCTCCCTGCTCCCGGGATCCCCTCGATTTAGATGGGGCGATCCCATCTAGCTATGCTGCATATTACCTTCACAGGTTTGATATCATCTTACTCCAAGAGACATGGTACTGTAATTGTGTGTGTGTGTGTTATAATATATTTTGGACTTATTTTCTACCTTCACTTCCTCCTAAGGGAAAGAGTAGGGCCAGTCAGGGGATTGAATTTTCAAACCTCCTCCTCATTAGATGTCACAATAACAGAGTTACCCAACTATGATTCATTTATGTCAGCATTGGTCCTGGAAATAAGGCCCATCCAGCTGACTTTACAAGTCACAGGGGCTAAACTTCTTTTTAGAACCAGTGGGATACTGGAGAGAACCAGTGGAATACCGTCATCCCTGGATATAAACTCTACAGGAAGGACAGGGAAGGGCATACTGGGGGGCGATGTTGCTCTCTGCGTCAAAGAGGGTATTGTGTCAAGTAGACTAGAGCACCTAAATGGGGAAGACTCTTCCACAGAAGTGCTGCAGGTGACAATACAGGGCCCCAAAACTAATTTAGTGCTATGAACATGCTATCATCCCCCAGACCAAAATACTCAGGGTGACCTTGAGCTGGAAAACGAAATAAAGGAAGCCTCAAAAGGAAGGTGTTGTAATAATGGGTGAGAAATCCAGATCTTCCTTGGCATTTTGAGACCTTTGGCTCTGTGGGGCTCTTTAGACTAAAGCATCACAATGAACACTTAGACCCTCCAAGTGGCAAACCTCAGAGGAATACCAAATCCATTTTTTTTAAAAAAAAAAGAAAAGAAAATATGTTATATGATATACTTCACCTACACTTCTGTAAACATGGACAGAGCAAATGAGAAAATTATAATCAAATTCAAACTTCTAATGGGAAATTAGTCAATGGAAAATAAGTCAATGGTTGAAAGCACCTACAACTTACACTCCTGGATAGTTTCATTATAAGTCAAGACCCCAAAGGTTAATGAGACTAAACGTCTCTGTCACCCACTCATATTTCAGCCTGCCTTAAAGTCAAGAGTACACAAGGGTAGAATGGGGAACCTTCTACCATTACAGCCTGCCCACGCCAGACAAAGTATGCAAATAAACACAGCATTCCTAAACAGCAAATCTTTTTCAAATGAAAGCAAAAGTTCACTTCCAAGGGAAATTTGAGAACATAGGGAGAAGTTAATTGCATCACAAACATAGAGTAAGAGCTTCATCACACCAGTGTTATAATGTGAATTCACTGCAAATTACATGCAAAAGACTCTGATTTTTTCTCCTTTATAATCTGCTTTTATTGTGAAGTACTCCGATGCATCCTGCTGTGATTGCGCTGCTTCCCTAAAAGAAGCGCTGAAAATAGAATCATGGAAAGAGCAACTCTTCTTAGCCCCTCACAATCCCAAGGCTAATTTTAACATACTTCCTTGTCCTTCTTCGAGCGGCCACTGGGAGAGCAGAAGGATGATTTTTAAACTTCAAATTAAACAAATGCTTACATCTGCGTAAGTTTTAAAGATCAAGACATCAAAATTGGCACAGTAATAGATACTAAGGAGGGCTTTCAGTATACCAAATTTGAATCAGATTGGGTCATTTGTTGATTTTTTAATGATTTTTTTACATTCCCCCCCCCTTAAACCTTTTTCCTGGTATGCAAAGCATCTTAGGAGCGCCGAGGCCCAGGGACTGATTTAGCTAACAACAACAACAACAATTTTATTCAAGGGGATAAAATGGGGATACTATGGGGATAATTCAAGGGAAACGGGTACGTGGGATGAAGCTCCTTTTCAATTTATTTATAAATGATCTGGAATTAGGAGGGAGCAGTGAAGTGGCCAAGTTTGCCATTGACACCAAATTATTTAAGGTTGTTAAGACACAAAGGGATTGTGAAGAACTCCAGAAGGATCTCTCCAAGCTGGGAGAGTGGGCATCCAAATGGCAGATGCAGTTCAATGTAAGCAAGTGTAAGGTGATGCACGTTGGGGGGGGGGGAACCCAACTTCAAATATAACCTAATGGGATCTGATCTGGCAGTGACCAATCAAGAAAGAGATCTTGGGATTGTGGTGGACAGCTCAATGAAAATATCCACTCAGTGTACGGCCGCTGAAAAGAAGGCAAACTCCATGTTAGGCATTATAAGAAAAGGAATTGAGAATAAAACAGCCAGTATCATAGATTATAAAAATCTATGGTGTGATCACACTTAGAATACTGTGTACAGTTCTGGACACCACACCTGAAAAATGATATTATGGAGCTGGAAAAAGTGCAGAAAAGGGCAACTAAAATGATTAAGGGGCTGGAGTATTTCCCCTATGAGGGAAGGTTACATCAACTGAGATTGTTTAGCTTGGAAAAAGGAACACTAAGGGGAGACATGATAGAGCTGTACAAAATTATGTCTGGTATGGAGAATGTGGACAGGGATACATTTTTCTCCCTCTCTCAAAATACTAGAACCCGGGGTCATCCCATGAAGCTGATTGGTGGGAGATGCAGGACAAATAAAAGGAAGTACTTCTACATACCACACATAGTTAAATTATGGAACTCACTACCACAAGATGTAGTGATGGCCACCACTTTGGATGGCTTTAAAGGGGGGGTTAGATTAGTGCTGTGCCTGACCAGAAGTCTTCCATTTTGGGGACAACCTACAAATGGCTCTAAGGAAAGAACTGATTTCTGGTGTCAGAGATAAAACTATTCAGAAATTCCTCCTAATCTTTAAGAAGGCCATGGAAATAGCTACTTCCATAAAAGCTGCAACCTGTGCGTCACAGGAATTTCAAGCTATGGGCAGAAGTGAAAACCCCATTCACAAAGAAGGTTAAATAACAAACAAACTTGCATCTCTATTTGCAGAACAAAGCATTTTAAGAAAGAGACAATATATTCAGACTAAACTGAAAGTTCTCTTTACAAGCTAATCCTATACATGTCTACTCAGAAGAAAGTCCGACTGAGTTTAATGGGCCTTACATCCAGTTATGTATGTATACGATTGCAGCCTTAGAGAATTTCATATTAAAAAAATTGATGTTATCAGGCGGTGAAAGTTTCCCCACTCTGCTGCTGCCACCTGTTTCATGGTCCTGATGAGAGTGCCCCATGCTGACTTGGAGATATGTGTGTGTGTGTGTGTGTGTGTGTGTGTGTGTGTGTGTGTGTGTGTGTATGTATGTATGTATGTATATATATATATATATATATATATATATATATATATATGAGATACTGAATTCCTTCTGCTGGCAGGCGAAGACTGGATTCCGACAACATGAGAACCAATGTTTTTAGAATGTTTTTTTTAGGATGTTTTTAACAATGTATATTATGTTTTAATTCAGTTTTATGTATTTTATCGTTTATTGTTGTTCCCTGCCTCAATCAAAATGGAGAGGCGGGTAAAATTATTATTATTATTATTATTATTATTATTATTATTATTATTATTATTTTCTCAACAGTTGGTTATTTAACCCACAGTGGCTTATCATGTTGCATGGAGGGTGTGTTTTTTAACAAACGGTTTGATATTTGGCCAAAATAACCCACACAAAGAACCAGTGCTATCCAGTTGGCTATTTGAACCACCGTTGGTTATCATGTTGTGTGGCAGCCTTGATTGGCTATTTTGTCATGCATTGTAGGTTATTTTCATCAGTTACTGAGTCGCAAGGCAAGAGCGGTCAAAGTGGTGGCTGCTGTTCTAGTCCAGTCAGCAGGATAGTTTTTCAGCAGCAATGGCTGATGGGATACTAGCAGGTGGACTAGGGGGGAGAGCATGGGATGAGTGAGTCAACTCAGCATGGATTAATAGTCAACTCAATGCTCATCCTATAATCAACACACAACAGGCAAAGAATGTTTCATTCAATTACATTGACTGGCTAATGCCGGCATAGAGGAACAGCCACCAAGGGATTCCCCCCTTTGTGGATTAGATTTAATAAGTGTGGCCCAATTTTCAATCCATACAGTTGTGTCGTCTGTTTATTGCCTTGCCTCTTTCACTCAGAATAAGTTGCATTGAGTGCCATTTTTGGTAAACACACACACACACACACACACACACACACACACACACACTCAACATGTGGGGTACAAATCAAATAAATAACCTGCTACTTGAGAGGAAAAATATTCCATTTATGCAGGTCTGGACCTCGGCACCAATCCTCTTCAAACAAAGCACACATCTAGAAATGCAACTGTGGAAGAACTGCAGTTGTTGTTTTTGGAGCCTCCATTGTTGGGCACAATGGAGGCTCAGGATGAGGGTGGACATCTGCCAGGTGCTCATCCAGCTGTGCCAACATTTGGAGTGTGGGCCTGCGAATGCACCACTGGCACCCAACTGGATCCAGGGCAGGGGTGGACATGGGGGAGTCCATCACACTCCTGGACCCAGTCAGGCATCTCCAACATCCTTACTTAGGAAAGACTAGCTGGAAATAGCTTACATGTGACTCCATGCAGTTAAATCCATAGTTATTCACAGTATAGAGGTTTGAATAAACAGAAGGCGCCATGCCTGGATTGTTTCTTGAGGTTGCAATTATAAACATATCTACAAGGGAGTGAGCCCCGCTGAATACAACGGGACTTGCTTCAGATAAAACAGGCAAAGTATTACCACTGTAAATTACTAGAATGGAGGAATTAATTGCAACAAAAACCTGATCCAGTGTAATTTTATTTGGAAGAATGAGAGTATTCACTAATCTTAAGCTTCTGAATGACTGGTAATACTGTCTCTCATCTGGCAAACCTCACAGATTAGTCATTTTAACTACTCTCAGTCCAGAAGGCTAACCTGGGTTGTATTAGGCACTGGGATCTCATAATTCCAGAATTCTCTTGGAAGCATTTGATTATAGAATTTCCTAATTGAACAGTAGGGGTAAGATGATACAAATATGAAAGATTTGCTTGTTCTACCACAGGAGGTTAAAAAAAAGGGTCAGGAGATACAAAAATCCATTAATTAAGGAACATAGGGAGCTGCCTTCTACCAAGTCAGAGCATAAAACTCAGTATTGTCTACACTGAAAGCAAGTGGCTCTCCAGGGTTTAATGGGTCCCTGCCTTGAGTGCAGGGCATGGAATAATGGGCTCAAGTAACAGGAAACCAGATTCTGACTGAACATCAGGAAAAACTTCCTGATTATAAAGCAGTGTGCCAATGGGACCAATGACCTAGGGAGGTTGTGGGCTCTCCCACACGAGAGGCATTCAAGAGGCAGCTGGACAGCCATTTGTCAGGGATGCATTGATGGACATTCCTACATTGATCAGGGGGGTTGGACTCAATGGCTTTATAGGCCCCTTCCAATTCTACTATTCTATGATACTGACATTCTATGGTGGGGACTGAACCTGGGACTTTTGACACATAAAACATGCACTCTGCCAGTGAGCCACTGCCCTTCCTCTTATGCTTCAGCAACTATGCAAATTTAGGATACTATTAGAAAATACTTTATCCGCTCACCCACACTGCACTTTCTAATGCAATTGCCAATAAAGACTCCTTTTGGGTGAAGAATGGAATAGTAAGACTTTGGAACATCTTGAAAAGGCTACAGTGCAGCAATTGGGATGATGATGATGATGATTTTTAAAAAGTTTTGAATCTGAGCAACCACAATAGTTTCAGTTTTTACCATTAGGAAACTATATTAGTAATGAGATTACAAAATAAAATAAAAAATCCCATAGCACCTAACTCTCAGAATTTGAAAAGGTGGGAAATGATTACTACTACAAATTCCAAAGAATTATTTTCAAATAATTATCAGAAATTGATAAATAAAAGTTTGCAGAAAAGAGATTTGCTTTAGGGAAATTTGGGAAAGAATTATAGACACAATTAGTGAAAATAGGGATTGGGGAGAAATTTGTTCAGTTTTCAATTTAATGCAAACTTACCTAATTCACACTTGTCTGAAACTAGAGTGACCAAAACAATACACAAACTGAAACACAGATATATTTCGATATTTGCACTTTTTTGAATTTTCCATCCAGTTCGCCTGTTAAAAAATGCTTATATTAGAAGAAAATGCACATGTATTGATGAAAATAATGTACAAAAATGCATTAAAAGAGGAAGCATTCCTCACACACACACCCAAAAAAGTATATTAGGAGAAGTGTGTACAAAAATGCATAAATTAGGGGAAATGTGTGTGAAAATGTGTAGAAATCTTTGTGAAGAGCTTTTAAAAATGCAAATTGATACAGATGTGGAATGAAACAAAAAATGGGGGGGACGGGGACTAAACTATGCAAAACCAAATTTAACAGATTGTCCATCCCTACATGAAAATGAATAGAACCTGGCTTCCTTGAAAGAAGTGATTATCTCCATATGTGTCCATTTAAAAGAGAATTAACATAAATGTATATATTGTTGGAACGTATTATTCATACATTGAAAAAATGAATAAGATCTTTTTTAAAAAAATAACAATTATGCATGTTAGATGAGTGATTTAATAGCAGCAGATTATTGTCACATACAATGGTTGTGTTCAGGTATTATTTCTGGACTCTCGTTATTCAAAGATTGGGTCTTTTGTTACTGTTAGAAATTAAATTTTATATAAACTGCATCACCCAACAGTTTCTAATCTGTTAACAACTGCAAAACTGCAATTGCTAAGAATTTTTGTAATTTTGTAGCTTTGTATATATTCTGTCCCCAAGTGGCCTGGGGAAATCTGTAGCAGAAGTTTAAAGTGGCTGGCAGGATAAATTACATTCTCCTTGTTAGCTAGTCTGGCATGCCAAACCAGTGCAGTGAATGCCTTCTTTTTTAAAAAAAAGGAATTGGAGATCCCACTGTGGAAGCCTGTTCTCTCCTTCCTGTTATCTATGGACACTTATTACATATACATGGAAGATCAGGCTATTACTGGCTACTAGTCATCAGGCAATATCTTACTTCCAGCATGAACTAGCAGGAAGACGAAAGCCTGGGATTTTCCTGGGCTAGTGATTTCCCTGGGATTAACAGGAGACATCTGTGACTTTCTGGAGTAATTTAGGACAGTTGGAGAGCAGTCTGTAACTTCCAATGAGATTACAAAGAGATTTGGGGAAATTATGAACTGGATATTTGAAGAGCAGTCATACAATCCAGTTTCAGGAAGAAACTGAACCAGGTGGCAGACTAAACAGAGATCTGGCTGTCTTCCCTTTCATGAAGAAAGGAAACGCCTCACTACAGCGTTTGTAAGGCTACAGAGGAGCTGACACTGGGGAGAATCATGGGGCAGAGCTTGTAGATTTCATGAAAGACTCCCCTTCCTTTCTCCCCCATAATTTGAACACTGAACTGAACAAGACCAAAATTAATGGAGATTTTCTATCACTTTAAAACACTCATAATTTTAGACTTTGACAGGCACGGAATAACAAGGAGGGTCAGGTGGGCCCACACTCTGGCAAGACTGAGGCAAGGAAGACTATCTCTTTTTTATACTGTATTTATATCCCATACTTCCTAAAAGAGCTAGAGTTGTATGGATGGTTCTTATCCTCACAACAACCCTGTGGTAGCTGAAAACTAGTGACTGGTCACTCAGTGAGTTTCTTGGCTCAGCAGGGATTTGAACTTGAAGCAAACCATAAAAATCATCTAATTTTTTTTTAAAAAAAATAGAATTTTTTAAAAGTTATCTGGCCGACTTAAGAAAGTTATCTGGCTGGCACCTAAATATTTTTAAAAGTTGGCATACCAGTCAAATATCCCTGAGAAGGATATACATAATCAGGATGTCATCACCAAGAAAGTCCTGCCACCTCAGATGGTGGGAGTGGCACACAGGTCAAGGCCACCAGCAATGACCTCAAAGATCAGGCAGGTTCTTTAAGGGACAGTAGTATATGAATGACTTTCTAGCATCTTCTTAGGATCAGGAAGATTCTAGTCTGTGGTATCTGTATTTCTGATCAAAATGCCCAAGTTCCCTCCCACGGGAATTCAGGAGGCTTCCAAAGCCCTACCCCTTCCAGCAATGAGCATTTCCGGTCATTTCAGGGTTTGCACTCGGAAGCTCTATATTGCCCCACACATAAACTGGAATCAGTAGGGCTGCCCGCACATGGAATAATAATAATAATAATAATAATAATAATAATAATAATAATAATAATAATTTTATTTCAAATCCGCCTCTCCATTCTGATCGAGGGGGGGAACAACAGCAAGTATAAAATACATAAAATATTAATCAAACACAGTATGCATTATTAAAACTTCCTAAAAACATACTAAAAGCATCCTAAAATTCCACTGGATAGGCCTGCCGGAAGAGATCAGTCTTTATAGTTTTCTTAAATGCTAAAAGACTGTTAAGTTGACGAATCTCCTCCGGCAGGCCATTCCACAGTCTGGGAGCAGCAGAGGAAAAGGTCCTCTGGGTAATACCTGTCAGCCTAGTTTTGGCTGGCTGAAGGAAGTTCTTCGCAGAGGACCTGAGTGTGTGGTGTGGATTGTACAGGAGAAGGCGATCCCACAGGTAGCCTGGACCCAAACCATGTAGGGCTTTAAAGGTGATAACCAACACTTTATACTTCACCTGGAAACTAATCGGCAGCCAGTGAAGAGATTTTAAAACTGGTGTTTTAAAACAGTTGGAAGGCCCCAACTGGATACTGTAGGCAGACCATAGACTTTCTGCTCCCTGGCACCAGTAGAAATAAAACAGGTTATATTGGCTCTGTCATTCTTTGGGTGGGGGTGGGGGGTGATCTCTGATCAAAAGAGCTGATAGTGGGAGAAAAGAATTGGTTGTGTCATTGTAGTGGCCACTTATGCATTCCCAAGAGGAGGAAATGCATCACACCTCCCAAAGAGGACACTGATTTGCATATGCTAATTTACATGTATAGAGGCAAATTTAGAAATAATCATTATAATTTAAATAGAAATACAATTTCATATTAGGGAAGACTGTGAGCAGGTAACCTGTGTGCTTACTCAATCCATTGTCCAGACTAACTTTTGATGGGCAGCTTCAAGGCCTCCTTCTTAGGGTTCTTTATCTTTAAACTGGACTTGGACAGGACAGCCCTTGAAATACATACTCAAATAGGTATTCTGGCAGCCCTTTAAACAGAGGATTGTTCTGTGTAAAAGAGGACACCTGGCTACCCTAACATCATCCTTTAAAAGTATTGTCTAGAGTTGGTGTTTTCTGAGGTGTGAGTGTGCTGTCTTTCATCACACAATCTCTTCTCCTGCAGTCGTCACCCCCACCCGCTGCTTCCTGTGCTTCGATTAAAGCCCAGAGGAAGAGATCACGAGATAACTCTTCATATGAGGTTTTTTCAGGTCTGCAGACAGCTGGGCAGAGTGATGGAAAGATAGAAAGGAGGGGAAAACAACACAGCACACTTGGTCACCGTGCTTCAATAAGGGAAGCTAAAAACAACAACAACCAAAACCAAACTAAACGAAATTCTAAACCACTCTAAGAATGAGGCCAAGAGAGAGAAACCTCTTTTGTCTGGGATGAATTTTGGGGGAAACTGGAGGACAGATTTCATCCCAACACTGTCCCATAGTGTTTCCTTTGCCTAGCTTTTCCGTCTCTGTATCCATCAGTGCAACTACCTTTCCTTCTGGGAGTTCCCATTAAAGCATGCTTCTTCACCAAACCTGTCTTCAACATCTTTCTTCAACATTTCCAGCTGCTACCAGATAGCCACTCCCTTCTCCCCCATGACCCTCTTTCTTTATCAAACCTCCATCTTTAATTTTGTCTCATCTGTTACTTAGGAATGGGTATCAAGGCAACATTCCACTGCAGCTTCATTTTGTCGTTTGTGACTGCCTCTTGGTCTGAGAAGCATCTGAGTCATCAAAAAAAGATGCTTGCACGTGGAGAAGGAAGTCCCAGAAATAAAACACGGACACCAGAGCTTGGGATAAACTAGGGCCTCTTTATTTAAACAGGGAAATTCTCCCCTCCATGGATCTGTGCGTGGACGTGGGGGAATCTAGCTCATTGATCATCAGGCAACTAGCCTGCCCATCAGGGCAAGCCACTCAGTTGAAAACAGGGAGTCAGGTGACCCAGGCCCCTCTTCCAACTACACTTGAGTGTTTGGGGAGACTGACCTGCATCATCCCCACTCAGGGATGCACAGCACCGAGTAGATGAGACAGTCCCCAAAGGCAAACCATATCCTGACACGAAAAGCTACAAAGCCCCCGAGGAGCAGGACCTCTGGATTGCCGATCACCATAAAGGTGCCAGAGTGCTTACCGCCCCTATTCTCACTTCCCAAAATTCCCACGTAACCCTGCCATTCGTAATTGACCTATTTATCCTCCACTTTTAAAGATTAGATCCAGTATGGAGTAGGCGGAAACCTGTACATCACTAAATGACAGGGAAAATTCCTACTCAGCCCCCTCTACAAAGGGGATGACTGGTTATTCCCAGATTGGTTGATAGGGAGGGAGGGTGGGGCTGAAAATGAAAGAGGCCAAGAGTCGCATGCGGCAAGCCTTTATATCCTTGGCTCGCCCCCCACCCTCACGTTCAGGTCTTCTTACTTCTGGCTCCCTCCCTCCTGCAAAAGCCGACACACACACCCAAACCATACTGGCTGCATGGGTATCGGGCTTCCTGCCTAGTGCTGTTTTTAGATTGCGAGGGTACTTTTCAGCAGAGATGTAACAGCATCCTCGCAAGACCGTCAGTCAGAGAGTGTGTCATCCTTCTGCCACTGTTGGCATGCAATAAATTTTGAATAAAAATGAGGTACTTGATTTTTTGCTTACCCTTTCCTTCTCAGCCAGAAATATTCATTTACACATCTTTGTGTAACATTATTAACACACTTCATAATTCCAGGAGTGCTAAGATATATTTTCTGACTGAGCATATTGTTTTTGTTTTAGTAGAAAGGTGTGCATCTGAGAAACGTTCCTTATTGCAGGAGGATGAAGTAACCAATTCTGCATATTTCGCAAAACAATTCTTTATACCATTGAATGTCAGTTATGCTTTGATTCAGTTTGGCAATGCCGTAGGGAAGCAGAATAAAATGGAAGCTTCCAGTGCTGTAATCCAAATTTCCCCATAAAGAAATTATGACATCACAGTGAAAAACCAATCTGTCACATGGAGAGTTTAATAAGAAACATGCTTTCATATGTAAGAAAATTCCACAGCCTGGATCACAACAAACTTTCTAAGAATCTCAAAAGTTCCACTTCATTTCATTCAATTTCATTTCATTCTTCCCCACAATCCCTTTTGGTGATAAGAGAGGGCAGAATGGCAAGCTAGTCAGAAACAAGTACCTAAGGTGCTCTATGTGTGACTATGTATGTCCAAGTATTCCTCCATATAGGATGGACCCTTTTACTATTAGTGGAAGATTGGTTAGATTCCAGTCCAGGGCAATGATCCAGAAATATATGTATGTATATATATATATATATATATATATATATATATATATATATATATATATTGAAATGCCTAAATATTATTGAATTTGACCAGTGCAGGATTTTCTTTCAGTTCAGTTTTGATAAGAATTTACCAAAATTCACAAATTGCTTCATATTCAAGAAAGAATTTGAGATTACTCAAAAATTAGAAAAACAAGCTGAATGCAGGAGAAAGAAGAACTGACGGATTCAAGATGGAGCTGGACTGCCATCTGTCAGATATGCTTTAAGGTGGGTTCCTGCATTAAGCCGGGAGTTGGACTCGATGGCCTTATAAGACCCTTCCATAGGGTGACCATATGAAAAGGAGGACTGGGCTCCTGTATCTTTAACGGTTGCATAGAAAAGGGAATTTCAGCAGGTGTCATTTGTATATATGGAGAACCTGATGAAATTCTGGCTTCATCACAACAGTTAAAGGTGCAGGAGCTATACTAGAGTGGCCAGATTTAAAAGAGGGCAGGGCACCTGCAGCTTTAACTGTTGTGATGAAGAGGAAATTTCACCAGGTTCTCCATATATACAAATGACACTTGCTGAAGTTTCCTTTTCAATACAACCGTTAAAGATACAGGAGCCCTGTCCTCCTTTTCATATGGTCACCCTACCTTCCAACTCTACTATTCTATGATTCATCCATCCCTAGTAAAAAAAAAAAAAGGTGGCTGACAACATCCTGAAAAGTAATGTGAGTAGTCCAGTCTCCTCTAGAACATCAGGCACACTTATTTCTCTTTCCCCTGCCATGGACGCGTCCCACAGAGCCCACTGCTATTCTCTGTATAGCTATTAGCAATATTTCCAAGATGAAGGAAATCATTCTAGAATATGGGGACCCCTTTCCAGGCAACTTATGTGAAATTGTCAACGTAATAAGAGTGACATGCCACCAGAAAATAACCAACATGACATTCTCAACATGGACGTATTCAGAGAAAAGTTTGTGTCTGAAACAATTTTAAGAGGGGTAGCTATGTTAGGCAAGGTATACACTACTGCTTTATAATGGTTTATAATGGTATTGACAACTGTTGGGGCCCAGGATACACTCCATATTCCATTGTCAAACCACTTTCAAAGTGTTATATCCTGCTTGGTGTAGATCTGGCCTAAGTCTTGGGCAGCAAAAACAACGAGTCTTGCAGGACCTTAAAGTCAAACAAAAATATTCTGGCATGAGCTTTTGTGGACACTGAAGTGGACAATATCCATGACACCTCATGCCAAAATAATTGTGTTTGTCTTTAAAGTGCCACAAGACTCTTCATTATTTTTGTGTCTGAAAGTATCAGAACAGAACAGCAGCCAGGCTAGTACCCAATGAGAAAAGCCTCCTTGCAGCTAAAGAGCATTGCCAATGCAACAAGACAACACACAGGGTAAAATCATTGTACTTGGGGAAAGAGAAATCTTCTAACAAGATGTATCAATGTAGTGACAAATCAGCTCTTTATTGATCTTGAAGAAGCATTAGGGAAATAAGCTGAATATGGCTCTAAGCATGAAAGCACGCATGCACACACACAAGGAAATCCACACAGCAGTGCCCCTGTGCGCAATAACACACCATTGGGCAACATTTCCTTTTTTAAAAAAGTCCTAATAGGGAAGTCACAGTAAGCATTATGATTAATAATACAATTTGTTGTTGTTGTTTATTCGTTCAATCACTTCCGACTCTTCGTGTCTTCATGGAGCAGCCCACGCCAGAGCTTTCTGTCACCCCTAGCTCCCCTAAGGTCAAGTCTGTCACCTCCAGAATGTCATCCATCCATCTTGCCCTTGGTCGGCCCCTCTTCCTTTTGCCTTCCACTTTCCCTAGCATCAGCCTCTTCTCCAGGGTATCCTGTCTTCTCATTATGTGGCCAAAGTACTTCAGTTTTGCTTTTAGTATCATTCCCTCAAGTGACCAGTCTGGCTTTATTTCCTGGAGTATGGACTGGTTTGATCTTCTTGCAGTCCACGGCACTCACAGAATATATCTATTGTGTATATATATATATATATAATACAATAGTTTTTGAAATTATTTATGTGGTATCCTGTGAGTGATTAGGGAAAGTATTGTATAAATATGAAGTATCATTGATTCTAACCTACTGAGGTGCTCTAATAAGAACATAAGAAGTGCCATGCTGGATCAGACCAAGGGTCCATCTAGTCCAGCACTCTGTTCACACAGTGGCCAACCAGCCATTGGTCAGGGACAAACAAGCAGGACATGGTGCAACAGCACCCTCCCACCCATGTTCCCCAGCAACTGGTGCACACAGGCATACTGCCTCGAATACTGGAGACAGAGACAACCATCAAGGCTACCAGCCATTGATAGCCTTCACCTCCACAAATTTATCCAATCCCCTTTTAAAGCCATCCAAATTGGTGACCATCACTACATCTTGTGGTAGTGAGTTCCATAATTTAAAAATGCGCTTATGAAGAAGTTGTTGAGAGGTCTTCATTCTATTATTATTTTTTAAACACCTCTGGCACTTACAAGAGCCCAGGAGTTCTTCTTGAATGTCTATGGGAGAGGGCAAAGTCACATGGTCTCCAATAGGCATACAGGAAGAACTGCTGGGCTTTTCCAAGTGCCGGTGTTTGTGTCTTTTAATGATAATAAAAATAGAAAGAAGATCCCTCAACAACTGGCTACATTTTAAAAAGGCATGTGAAAATGCTTAACCCCTCCCCAAGGCAAAAACAAACAAACAAACAATGTCCCTTTCACAGGGAGAGAAAAAGTTCCTGAAAATAGGAGGCAGAATTTGGCACAGCACTAGTCATTTTACTTATATCTTGGTTGCAATAGGTTTGATAACTAGGGCCCAATCTACTTTGTGGTGTCTTCCACCACTGATACAGTTTTAAAAAACCATTTTTTTAAATTCACATCTAGTCCTCCCATGCCACACTTAGCCAATTAATGCAGTGTAGACTTGATGTAAATCTTGCTTTTGTGAGGCAAATGTAATCTGAAACGTCATTAATGTGGCTATGTAGGTGGAATCTGGGGACATCAACAAATTTCCTTCCTCCTTTTTTTTCTTCTCCCCCCCCCATTGTTTTACATCCATTTAGCTAATGCACAGGTACAATGGTGTGATGGAGTAGAGATTTTTTAAAGAAAAAAGTCATCCCAAAAGCAGTATGCTGATTTTCTCAGGAGTAAGCCTCACTGAAGAAAATGTGGTTTAGCTCTAAGCATTCCAAACTCTCTTTTTTTTCCTCAAAGGAAGGGGTAAGGGGAGCAGCATTGCATTTACTCTGCAGTTCACTGGGTAGTGCGGGAAAGAAGTGAGCAGAAATGTGTGTGTGTTTGTGTGTGTGTTTGACAGATTCACACCTGCAAAGGTGTGTTTGTATTAGCAAACACTATTAAAGAAAAAATATCTGGGTCAGCAGAGGGTGAAGCCAACAGGAATAGGTTAACTCCTCTCCTCCATCTGTTAACCCATTCCTGTTGGGTCCACCCTTCCCTGGTGCAACTTTCTGTTCCTCCTCACAGAACTACTCCCCCCAGTTGGTGCTGAAGCCACCCCTCCTCCTCCCAAGAGTACTACTGCTAGTTTAGGACACAATGAGTCCTAAAAAGCAGGGAAGTTGAAGTAAAGGGAAAATCCATCACAAAAGGACTTTGTGAAAATGCAGTTTTTACTATAAGAAAACATGGAACTGATACAGATTGGCGGTAACATCATGTGTCATACTCGTGTGTGAACACTGCAGTTAGTTCCCCATGTAGATTGGGCCTAGATTTTGTTGTTGTTGTTGTTCTTCATGAATGGCCTGACTATCCATCAATGACATAGAGGTATGCATCCCCAAGAAGCAAGGCTGCATAAAGATGGTGTCCAGTGCTTCTTGGGTCGCATTGCTCTTACTCTAAATGGGCAGACAGTTTTGCCCCCTTTCATCATTGCATTTTGAAAATTGCCAAAAGGAGAGGGAGGCTTCAGACACTATCAAAAGTATTTGGTGAAAAGGAAAGGAACCTCTTGTGCAAGCACTTGAGTTGTTGCTGACTCCTAGAGGGATGCCTGCTTTTGTTGACGTTTTCTTGGAAGATTTTGTAGCGGGGTGGTTTGCCATTGCCTTCCCCAGTCGCAGTTACCTTTCCCCCAGCTAGCTGGGTACTTATTTTACTGACCTCGAAAGGATGGAAGGCTGAGTCGACCTGAGCCGGCTGCCTGAGAACCAACTTCCGCTGGGATCAAACTCAGGCCGTGGGGAGAATTTCTGCTGCAGTAACTGCCGCTTACCACTCTGCGCCAAAAGGACCTCCATTTAATCTGAGGCCTAATAAACACTGATGTAGCCTTTAAAAATGATGAAGAGGAAGATGAAAGAAGGAGAAGAAGGTGCGAAAGGCTTTCCCCTCTGCTATTCAAGAACATTTTTCTCCCTAACCCTAACCCTTTCTCTCTCTCTCTCTCTGGGCATGTCTACATTGGGCAATATCCCGGGGATCATCCTGGGATCGTCCCCACATGATGCACAGGGGATCCCAGGAGCAGGGAGTAAAGATACCTGCATTTCCCTGGGATATTGCCATACCCTTTCTTCGCGGCTTTTTCCTGGGATGATCCTGAGGAGCATGGGTGGTATGGCCAGCTGTCCCAGCTTCTTCCTTTTCCCCCGCAAGTAGCTGGGGTCATAGAATCATAGAATCATAGAATAGCAGAGTTGGAAGGGGCCTACAAGGCCATCGAGTCCAACCCCCTGCTCAATGCAGGAATCCACCCTAAAGCATCCCTGACAGATGGTTGTCCAGCTGCCTCTTGAATGCCTCTAGTGTGGGAGAGCCCACAACCTCCCTAGGTAGCTGATTCCACTGTCGCACTGCTCTAACAGTCAGGAAGTTTTTCCTGATGTCCAGCCGGAATCTGGCTTCCTTTAACTTGAGCCCGTTATTCCGTGTCCTGCACTCTGGGAGAATCGAGAAGAGATCCTGGCCCTCCTCTGTGTGACAACCTTTTAAGTATTTGAAGAGTGCTATCATGTCTCCCCTCAATCTTCTCTTCTCCAGGCTAAACATGCCCAGTTCTTTCAGTCTCTCTTCATAGGGCTTTGTTTCTAGACCTCTGATCATCCTCGTTGCCCTCTTCTGAACACGCTCCAGCTTGTCTGCGTCCTTCTTGAATTGTGGAGCCCAGAACTGGACGCAATACTCTAGATGAGGCCTAACCAGGGCCGAATAGAGAGGAACCAGTACCTCACGTGATTTGGAAGCTATACTTCTATTAATGCAGCCCAAAATAGCATTTGCCTTTCTTGCAGCCATATCGCACTGTTGGCTCATATTCAGCTTGTGATCTACAACAATTCCAAGATCTTTCTCATTTGTAGTATTGCTGAGCCAAGTGTCCCCCATCTTGTAACTGTGCATTTGGTTTCTATTCCCTAAATGTAGAACTTGGCATTTATCCCTATTAAATTTCATTCTGTTGTTTTCAGCCCAGCACTCCAGCCTATCAAGATCACTTTGAAGTTTGTTTCTGTCTTCCAGGGTATTAGCTATCCCACCCAATTTGGTGTCATCTGCAAATTTGATCAGCGTTCCCTGCACCTCCTCGTCCAAATCATTAATAAAAATATTGAAGAGCACTGGGCCCAGGACTGAGCCCTGCGGCACCCCACTCGTTGCCTCTCCCCAGTTTGAGAAGGTTCCATTGATAAGTACTCTTTGAGTCCGATTCTGTAGCCAACTGTGGATCCACCTAATAGTTGTTCCATCTAGCCCACTTTTAGCTAGTTTGTTAATCAGAATGTCATGTGGTACTTTGTCAAAAGCTTTGCTGAAGTCAAGATATATGACATCCACAGCATTCCCACAGTCCACAAGAGAGGTTATCCTATCAAAAAATGAGATCAAATTAGTCTGACAGGATTTGTTCCTGACAAATCCATGTTGGCTTCTAGTAATCACTGCATTGATTTCAAGGTGTTTACAGATTGACTTCTTTATAATCTGCTCCAGAATTTTCCCAGGGATGGATGTCAGGCTGACTGGTCTGTAGTTCCCAGGTTCCTCCTTTTTGCCCTTTTTGAAGATAGGGACAACGTTAGCCCTCCTCCAGTCGTTCGGCACCTCACCCGTCTTCCATGATTTTGCAAAGATAATAGACAAAGGTTCTGAGAGTTCTTCCGCTAGCTCCTTCATTACTCTTGGATGCAGTTCATCGGGCCCTGGGGATTTGAACTCATTCAAGGAAATTAGGTGTTCTTTGACCATTTGTTTATCAATCTCAAACTGCAATCCTGCCCCCTCAACTTCTGCTTCACTTTTTCCAGGGGGGTCATAGATCCGCTTTTGGGAGAAGACCGAGGCAAAGTAGGAATTGAGCACTTCAGCCTTTTGTTTGTCGTCTGTTATCAATTTGCCATCCTCATTAAGCAGTTGAACCACCATTTCTTTCCTCTGTCTTTTACTACTCACGTATCTGAAGAAAGCCTTTTTATTGCTTTTAGCATCCCTCGCTAATCTCAGCTCATTCACAGCTTTAGCCTTCCTGACGCCATTTCGGCACTTCTGCGCCACTTGTCTGTACTCTTCTTTTGTAGCCTGGCCTTCCTTCCACTTCCTATATGTATCCCTTTTTGTTTTCAGTTCATCAATAAGCTTTTTGTGGAGCCACATTGGTTTCCTCTGTTGTCTTCTATCTTTTCTCCTTGTTGGAATTGTTTGTAACTGTGCCTTTAAAATTTCATTTTTTAGATACTCCCACCCATCCTGCACTCCTTTTCTTTTTAGGCTCCCTTGCCACGGGACCTTACTTATTATAGTTCTGAGTTTATTAAAATCAGCTTTCCTAAAATCCAGAGTACGTGTATGGCTACGCTCGACTTTTGTCTCCTTCATAATCAAGAATTCAAGTATGACGTGGTCACTTTCCCCCAGAGTTCCCGTAACTGCCACTTTATCCACTAAGTCATCCCTATTGGTCAATAACAAGTCAAGGATTGCTGACCCTCTAGTTCCTTCCACCACTTTCTGTAGGAGAAAGTTATCACCCATACATGTCAGGAATTTCTTGGAAGGGCCGCTTTTGGCAATAATGGTCTCCCAACAGATATCAGGGTAATTGAAGTCCCCCATCACTACTACTTCACACTTCCTTGAAACACTGGCAATTTGTTTCTCAAAAGTTTCGTCCTCGTCTTCTCCTTGATTGGGTGGTCGGTAGTAGACTCCGATTATCATATTCTTTTTATTCCTAGCCCCATTTATTTTAATCCAGACGCTCTCGACGGGGCTCCCAATCTCATCCGCCTGTATTTCTGTGCAGGGATAGGTATTTTTAACATATAGTGCAACTCCACCTCCCTTTCTATTTCTTCTGTTCTTTTTGAACAAGTTATATCCTTCAATTGCTATATTCCAGTCATGGGAGTCATCCCACCAAGTTTCAGTTATACCTATCAAGTCGTATTTGCCTTCATGTAATAAGAGTTCAAGTTCATTCTGTTTGTTTCCCATGCTCTGGGCATTAGTATATAGACATCGAAGACCATGTGTTTTATAGTCTGGCTTTGTTCCTACCTTGTTGCAGACACTATTTTGGGACTCTGTTGGAGCTGTTCTCTGTACTGTGGTGCATTGGCCTTCATCCATTGTTGCCTCAAAATTTACGTCTCCCACCCCCGCAAGATTCAGTTTAAAGCCCTCCTGATGAAGTTCTTCATGCTGTGGCCAAACTCATTCTTTCCAGCCCTTGTGAGGTGCAACCCATCCCTTGCCAGCAGTCCATGTTCCAAGTAGCATAGCCCGTGGTCCCAGAATCCAAAACTCTCACGACGGCACCACTTTCGAAGCCAGTCGTTCATCCGGAGTATTTTTCTTTCCCTTTCTAATCCTCTTCCAAGAACCGGGAGGATGGATGAGAAAACTACCTGGGCCCCAAAGTTCTTCAGTTTCCTTCCCAGAACTTCAAAGTCTGAAATGATTTCTTTGTAGCTCTGCTTGGCGACATCATTTGTTCCCACATGGATGAGAAGAAAGGGGTATGTGTCCGTGGGCTTTATGAGCTTCGGTAACCCTTCAGTCACATCTCTAATCTGTGCTCCAGGGAGACAGCACACCTGGCGAGTCCATGGGTCTTCACGACATACTTGGGTTTCAATCCCACGCAGCAGGGAGTCTCCCACAACGACTACTCTTCGCTTCTTCTTGGTTGACCTACCTTCTGTCTCTTGGTCACTGTTGCATGGTGCCTCCTGTACTTCTTCCTCTGCAAACTGTCCTTCAGTCTCATTCTCCAGAAGCTGAAAGCGGTTGCTTAACTGAGGGAAGGAGCTGGAATGGGAAGAGTCCAAGGCCATTGGGGATGAGGTGGGGAGCAGGGTTGGAGCTTTTCTTTTCTTTCTTTTTACTTACTTTTTCGCTGGAGCACAGCGCTCCAGGGTGGATTCCTGCATTGGGCTGGGGCTTTGACTCAATGGCCTTATAGGCCCCTTCCAACTCTACTATTCTATGATTCTATCAGCATATCGCGAGATCCTCCCCCTCCCTCCCGGAATGCCGGAAGGTGTAGACATACCCCCCTCTCTCTTTCTTTCTCCCCCACCCCCAGGAGTAAAATTGACTAGAGCAGAAGACTTCACCAACCCAGTCGAGTCCATTTTATCCCTCCATTCATTCGTATATACTGCTAGGGGAAACAGGATTTTACAGTTCATTTCCCCATTATGTTTAAACACCTGAACCATAGGCTACCAATGCTGGATCAGGCAAATAGCGCTACAGCAGCATTAAGGGGGAATTCATTCCCATTGCTCTTCAAAAATTAACATATGCATACACACTCAATCTGTTTCCACATTGTCCTGAATACCATATATCTTATGTGATGGCAAGCTGTATTTGCAAATTATGTTATGTTCTCTGTATTTGAGTTTTATTTCTTCTTGCTTTTATCTGGAATTTAAAAAAAATCCATTTTATGCATAGAGAGATTCAGTGTCATCATATATTCTGGATTCCCAGTGAGGTCACTTGTGTGCCTGTGTCCTGCAAGAGAATGAAGAAGGAAAGGAATTTCCAATTGCATAGTATAATGTCTATCAAATAATCCAATTTCCTCTTGAAGGATTGCTTGGGACTCCCAAACATTTACCCAGTGGTTTCTTCATTCAAATTATATTGCTTGTAAAAAAGAAAAGAAAAAGAAAAGGGGAACTCACCACTTGTGTCATAATTTTGCGGCCCTGTGGTTAAGCCAAGTATCTCTTTGGTTTCTGTATTGAAGCACATATAAGGCAAGCAGTGCTCAGCAGCATCTATAGATCCAAGTTCACAGAGGCCCCAACTTTGCTTACCAACTGCTGACCAGAGCTGAAAAGGTAAGAATTGCTCAGCATATGTTGTGTTGTTAACACAGAAGAGCTGCATTAGTAGCTACTGAAAAACAGTTGTATTGGCACCAACATTGTCATATTTTTGGCGCCAGGTAAAGACTACCGACTTCTCCTAGGCATTTAATGGTATAGGATGGGGGGTGTCTATGTCTGCTGTTTTAGAACAGGCCTGTTAGGAATTTTTTCCCCATTTACATTGTTTTTAGCTGTTTACATTGATTTAATTGTTCTGTGTTAAATTTTTAGACTATTTTCACTACACTGTATTTTTTATTTTTTATGAATTGTTGCAAACTGCCCAGAGAGTTCAGCTATGAGAGGTATAAATTATTATTATTATTATTATTATTATTATTATTATTATTATCATTAGACAGAAAAAGGGAACTTTAGAGGAATCATTTATGGATTGTGTCCCTAACTTGTTAAACATTTAACAATTTTAAGAGGGAACTCTAAAGTGATTGGAGAGAATGTAAATATAAATAAGTGCTGTACAGGCATAAAACATTCCTAGCCATATATTTAGCAGGCATAACAATACATCTTAATTGAGCTAAGGGGGGGAAATAAGGTTTCTGTTAGGGTGACCATATGAAAAGTAGGACAGAGCTCCTGTATCTTTAACAGTTGTATAAAGTAGGGAATTCCAGCAGGTGTCGTTTGCATGCATGCCACACCCTGATGACATTTCCTCTTCATCACAATAGTTAAAGCTGCCGGAGCCCTGCCCTCATTTGTATCTGGTCAAAAGGACAGGGCTCCTGTAGCTTTAACTGTTGTGAAGAAAAGGGAATTTCACCAGGTGCTGCATGCATACAAATGACACCTGATGAAATTCCCCTTTCTATGCAACTGTTAAAGATACAGGAGCCCTGTCCTCCTTTCCATATGGTCACCCTAGTATCTGTGCCAACCATCACATTACCCAGCAGACTCCTGGCCAAGCTCATGGACATGGTCTAAGTCCATCTTGCCTGGTACAACCCAGGTCTCCATGGTTTCCATGGGAACCATAGTTTTTTACAGATTGTGAGCCACTTTATGCATGGATGTTCTGCACTGGCCATAATAATGGTGGTCTGGCTTTAGCCTACACTTGTATCTTATGATTGTCATGGGCAGCTCATCACCTGGCAAACGAGAGCTTAGAGAACCCATATGAAGAATTATGCAATGTTGGTGATGGCAGGGAAGAAGTATTCACTGCTACCATTGTATTTATGAGCTGCCATCCATTGTCATTTCTAGTTGTAAAACGTTTGTTACATTCATCCACCCAATCCACTCTGATTAGTTGGGGCCATCAAAGGCCCACTGTGACAATTTTGCTAATTTTGCTGATAAAATTGCTCACTTCCAATTACATTTCTATGCTGGTTTTAGGACAAAACTGCTAGGGTGTGAATGACAGGTCACCTTGTAGGATCAGCTTCAATTATTGTTAACTAAAGACAACAACAGGACTCTTGGAGACCTGCACCCAACCATCACTTGACCCATGCCCATCCTAGCCTTTAAAAATTAGTCAAGACATACTAAAGCCATTGCTGTTGGTCACTGCCAATAAGGCCTTGGAACAGACTAGGGCTTAGCGATTGAGCCAATACAGAAATCTATATGCACAGTTTATCAACAGTTACATGTGAACGAATGGGCACCCACACCCTAATATGGTCAACTAAAGTTGTAATCCTATACATACTTACCTGAGTGTAAGCCTCATTGAATTCAGGAATCTTACTTCTGAGTAGACATGCAAATGATGCACTGTAAAGGAGCATACTGAGCTTGATAATTGGAGTCCCTACAGAGCATTTTAAAACAGATATTTATTAATCATCCAATGATTACATTTTAATTTTCAGCTGTTGCATACTTTGGCAATGCAACTTTTTTATTTTCAGCACACCAAAGTACTATTTAAAGAACAAGAACGTTTTACCTTTAGGAGAAATATGATCTTATTAAAAATGAGTACTAAAAATGTGATTAAGCAATTCATGGTATTTTATGCAAATCATCTGGGGATCCCATTTTAAATTTATTTTTTTACTTACCATTATATCTAGTATATATTTTTGGGTAAATCCATTGGCATCTCTGATTAAAGACAAGTAGGCACTTCAGTCCTGGAGTATTGCATTCAGAAACATGTACATTGATGGTGCTATATAAATAAATAAATAATAATAATAATAATAATAATAATAAACAGGCATTCTATTCATTTGATGCTAATGGACTCTGTTGGAGCCAAGGGAATTTCTCAGCTAAGTAAAACAATGAATTTCCAGAAGCCCACATTTACAAATATCTAGATCTGTACAAGTGCAATCAGATAATCAGCCACTCTTTATTCATTTCTTGGGAAAACCTTCAATATTTATTTCTTCACAGATGGTATGTGTATCAGTCATCCTAATGTCTTTGCTGGCGTTGGCTACTCGTTCAGAAGCAATACAGGAAGTACGGACAAATAGTAAGTCCTTTGTTTTTAACCATCCCTGCCCCAAGTGCAGCATATTTGAAATATATGGTGAGGATCCAAGGCACAGCGCATGGTGTCCTGCACATGCACAGAGGCTTTTCAAACATCCCCCTACAGTCTCCCAAGCTTGGCCACAAGCACCTGTGCATAAGCAAAAGCACTTTGAGCATGGGCCTTTCTGGATTGATGGCATGACTTATATTCACACATTTTTTAAAAAAAAAATGATGGCAAGGCAGGCTTATCTCTGATTTAAGGGACCGCATTAAGCAGCCTCATGCATCAGTACTATGCCCTTTTAATGAACACTCCAATGCTGGAGCACTCCAAATATCCTATGCTCTGAAGGCAGTTATTCAGAAGAGCAGAAGGAGCAATGGAGACCATTTTTATCTCTCTATCCTCCTTGTTGTTGCTGTTTTGTGTACACAGGCTTCTTGAGGTTCAGAGGTTGTGCTGCCAGGGGCAGAACTGGGGTTGGAGAAGGCACAGGATACTGCATATCCTGGCCTTTCCGCTCCTACCCCACCAGAATGCCCCCTTTTTCCTCCCCCAGAAGTCACATGTGCAGCCTCAGGAAGCAGCAGCTGTGAGTCTTTCCATGGTGGCTGTGAGGGGACAGGGAAATGGAGGGGGAAAGGATCATAACATAGATTTCCCTTCCAGAGGTTGTGGTAGCATCTATTGCCTCAGCAGGTGGGGTCTGAAAAATCCTATGGTCCCTGGAACACTCTCCCAGGACCATAGCATTGTCCCCTTAAGGGTTGAGTGCATTGTATGTTTTACAAATCAATGTGAGAGAGCCCTGAAAGTTTTGGTAAACATCGGGTAAGAGCTGAAACCAGAAACTATTCCATTTGGAGGTGATTGTTTCAGTCTGTTTCAATCAGAAAACAGGAATACGATCTTATGACAGATTCTATGCAAGCAATGATCATCAAGACTCCGAGTAATCATCTCACATAGGAAATTAAATGGAAAAACCACTGATGGAACAGTATTTCCATGTCCTCTCTGCTGCTACCCCCCACTATTAGGGTGACCATATGAAAAGGAGGACAGGGTTCCTGTATCTTTAACTGTGGTGGTGAAGAGGGAATTTCACCAGGTGTCATTTGTATATATGGGGAACCTGCTGAAATGTCTTCTTCATCACAACAGTTAAAGCTGCAGGTGCCCTGCCCTGTCTTTAATCTGGTCACTCTAGTATAGCACCTGCACCTTTAACTGTTGTGATGAAGAGGGAATTTCGCCAGGTTCTCCATATATACAAATAACACCTTCTGAAATTCCCTTTTCAATACAACTGTTAAAGATACAGGAGCCCCGTCCTCCTTTTTATATGGTCACCCTATCCACTATGCACCCTCCAAACCTCCTCCAGAGGGACCCCCACCCCTCCAGAACAGATTTGGAAGGGAGGCAAGGAGGCAGAAGTCCTGATCCATCCGTGGTATCTATTCCACAGCAATAATGGAGGGAACTGGATCAAACCAATAAAATAAGATTTCACGTCAAAATGTAGTGGATACAGATGCACATATACAAATGCAGGAGCTACACTACTGCTTTAAAATAGTTTATAACAGTAGTGATAACTGTTGGGGCCCAGGACACACTCCACATACAGTTTTAAAACCATTTTCAAAGTGTCGTATCCTGCTTGGTGTAGATCTGGCCCAAGTGGTAACATCCCACATTTCGCACTTAAACACAAAGGCCTAGCCTATAGATACCGCCGTTTCCTGCTTCCGCAATCATCCCTCACAGGGCACATGCCAGGGAAGTTTCCCACAAGTACAAGAGAACCATTGCAAGATAACATGTGCCCTGTGATGGTGTTTCCAAAGGCGTATTGGGAGAGGTGGGCAGGACTGGACAGATGGGTACAGGGCACAGATTTTTTTTTAATAACTCCTCCAAGATGCACACCAGCATAAATACACAGAAATGCAGGGGAGGGGGTCAGGATAGATACTGTGTCAAAGATGCACTCCTGTGCGTCGCTATGGTTGTGTTACAACAAACAAACACATGGTTGGTGCCAAAACACGCCAATAGCCAATCAAAAACTATGCTGAAAATGGTGGCTACCCACTCCCGCCCACGTCCAAAACTGCTGGACACACCACTGACAGCGGGTTGGCTGTTCACCGAGCCAGGAGCTAGCGCTGAACAGCAACAACTTTGGGAGGGGGGGCACACAAGCCGCGGACATAGCGAGACAGCTGAAAAAACCATGGCAAAAGCAGTCTGTGGCCTAATCTACACCAAGCAAGATATTGCACTACGAAAGCAGTATAAGAGCGGTATATAGAAGGCAGGAGCAACACCAAGCAGGATGTAGTGGTATGAAAGCGGTATACGGTATGTGTCAATGGGCCCCAATAGTTGTCAGTACACTTCAACACTGCTATATAAAGCAGTAGGGTGGCTCCTGCCTTTTATATACCATTTTCATAGTGCAATATCCTGCTTGGTGTAGATTAGGCCTGTGATATTCCTAAATAACTGAGGGGTCATCCCTAGATCACAGTGGAAGTAGGTGAACATCATGTGATAAAGTAGGGATGACTTCAATATTATTCCGGAATAAATGGCTGGTGTAGATTAGGCCTTAGTAAGTTAGGCCATAGCTAGATGGGGTGAAATCCTGGGGTGAGCCCCGGGATCGTCCATGTGTGTCGTCCATGATTCTTCCCTTGCCCAGGATCTCACATCCTCTTTAGGCCTGGTTTTTCTGCGGTCTCGGGCTGAGCCCAAGACTGCAGAACGTGTGGCCGGGCGATGTGGTTTGTCCCAGCTCCTCGTGATTCCTCGCGAGGAGCCGGGAGCTGCGCCCATCAGGGGCGGGGTGGGGAGCAGGGAAAGTATTTTTTTTTAAAAAAAAAACTCACCTTTGCGCACGTGCGCTGCTGCCCTTTAAAAAAATGGCGGGTGTGACACCTCTCCGTTAAGGTCATCGCACACTGCGTGTGAATTGAGGGGGAGATCTTGTGATGAAAATATCATGGGATCTTCATCCCTCCATCCCACTAGACCACTAGGTCTTGCTAAGGCCTTAGTTGCCTACAACAACCTGCCAAATGTTAAGAAAAAAATGATGACAAAGCAGACACAAATATATGGCCAATGTGGGCTAACATGGTGATCTGTAACTCTCAGGCCAGGTCTTCTCCCTGGTTAGAATGCTTGCCCAACCTCACACCCACCCAACACTCACAAGAGTCCTCTGAAGCAGCTGCCTTCCACCCACTGGTTAGCATGACAGCTGTATCAAGAGAAACTGCCTCTTGCTACACTTGTGCTATTTTTTTGTCTAAGTTTCACTTGAAAGTTTTTACTCAACATTTCAAGTTAAAAATAGACTTAAGACGCAATCCTATGAATGTTTAGAGAGAGAAAATGTCCTACAACTCCCATGACTGGGGTATGCTGGGAGTTGTAGGGCATTTTTCTTGCTAAGCCTGCATAGGATTGCACTCTTAATTAATTTAGTAGTCTTTTCAAGTCACATATTCCTGAGCTGTAGGTCAACCTTGTATTTGGCCAGAGCTTACTTTTCTCATCATTTTTTTCCCACTTTTTTACAACGTTCAGCCCACATTGTAGAAGTACAGTGGACTTCAATACCTATGGAGCCACCTGAACAACGAGTGCTCATCTGCAATATATCTGAGGAGCAGAACACGTCAGTTTATTGGACAAAAGACCAGAAATGGCAAGGAAATGGCATGCATTTGGAAATAACAGTCAGGGAACCCCCGGAAGCTGGCACTTATAATTGTTGGAGTAACACCACACATAAGCTTTTAAGTTCCACTACCGTGTATATTATGAAGAAAGATATGAATGGGGAAACAGCTGATGCAATTCTCAGCAAATTACCAGGTAAGCCTGTGCGCAATATAGTTTCACTGTACACTGAATGCCCACCAGTACTGCAATATCAGAAACATCCTCTGAAAGGGATAAGAAAAATGGTTATGCTTGGGATGATTGTAGCATGATACATGGCCATCACTACAGTGCAATCCTATAGATATATCTACTCAGATGTAAGCCACCTTGAGTTCAATGGGACTTTCTCCCAGGTAAGTGTGTATTTATTTATTAAATTAAATTTATTTATTAAATTTATATACCGCCCCATAGCCGAAGCTCTCTGGGCGGTTTACAAAAGTCTCTGGGCAGTTTAGCAGCCTTCCCTCAATCTGGTAACCTCCAGATATTTTGGACTACAACTCCCAGCATCCCTGATTTATTGTTTATATTGGTGGGGCTGGTGGGGCTCCTCCAAAAGCTTCGACTTCACCAGATTGGAGAAGACTGGGGTATAGTATTGCAACCTAAATATGTCAGATGCTAATAAGTTAGTAAAAGAGAGAGAGAGACAGACAGACAGACAGACAGAGACATTAAAGAGAGTGCCATTGTTGTTTTTTCCTTGCATGCCTATGGACAATTTCATTTCATTTCATCCTTCCTTCCTTTTCATTTGAGAGCTTAACACATCAGTCTTAGGCAACACAGCCAATGGTAAAGGATGGTGGGTGTTACAATCCAACACCATCTGGAGAGTCACATGTTGCTCACCCTTGCCCTTGTACAAGACAAAAGTCTAACCCAAGAAAGGCTGCAATCCCATACACACTTACATGAGAGTAAGTTCCATTGAACTCAGCAGAGCTTTCTTCATATATAGGTAGCGTGACCAAAGGAGGACAGGGCTCCTGTATCTTTAACAATTGTATAGAAAAGGGAATTTCAGAAGGTATCATTTATATGCATGCTGCACTTGGTGAAATTCCCTCTTCATCACAACAGTTAAAGCTGCAGGAGCCCTGCCCTCTAGAGTGACCAGATACAAGAGAGGGCAAGGCACCTGCAGCTTTAACTGTTGTGATGAAGAGGGAATTTCACCAAGTGCAGCATGCATATAAATTATACCTGCTGAAATTCCCTTTTCTATACAACTGTTAAAAATATAGGATCCCTGTCCTCCTTTTCATATGGTCACCCTATATATAGGATTACAGTGAGCATCTTCAGACACTTCTTCCATTGTCCACTTAAAACAATTTGCTGATAACGGATAAATCCCATGCCTTTACACAGAAACACCAAGTCCTCCTTCCTGTAAAAGGGTTTTCTTAAACATCTGCTACATGACAGTTCTTTGTAACTTAAAAGTTCACATACTGTACTGGAAAAAATGGTTAGCCTTAATAAAAATGTATCCATTTGGCAACCATGTAATGGATATGGGTATTTAGGATTCCAACTGCTGTTTCTCACCTCAGTTAATTTAGTTTACATTGGGCCTGTTCAGACAACATGGTAAGCTATGGTTAGGCCGCTAACCCTTTTGCAGCAAATGGTTAATAAGCGTGTTTAAATCATGGTTATGTGTAGTCTCCATGACACGTTAGTCATAGTTCATATGACACACTAAGCCATAATGTTTAGCTCAAAATGCTTAACAACCATGGCTTAGCGTATCATCTGAACAGGGTCACTATGTTAAACACTTCAGTCAACCAGTACATATTCATATGTTAACTGTTAAGTCTATTTTATGGACTTCACACTTTCATTGTCTATAAAAGCTTGTGAAATCTTGAATCAGATTTAGCTTTTTGGTATGCTCTTAACCTTGTTATCTTTTTTTCTACTACAGTCTAACAGGGCTACTTTTTTAAAAACAAAACAAAACCCTGTGCATTCTTTGTTTTGTTCCAGAAACAAATGGCAGAAGCTACTTCAAATGTATGGCAAACAATTACTCTGGGAAGTTCAAATGTTTTTGGGAACCAGTTAAAGAGGATTCAGATTTGAAGTTTAAGGTCCAAACTGGAACTGAACATCAACCTAAGTGAGATTCATTTTCTTTTCCTTTTTTCTACATCTTTTCAAGCAATCTCAGCATAGACAGCGGAGCCCCTATAATAAGGCATTTAATGGGTTGCTGTATTACTACAGGTAGAGAATGGGTGAGAATCACTCTCACTTTTTCTTTTCTTGGTTTACAAAAAATCCAACATTATTGAGGGATGGAGTGAAACTATGGCAGCAGAGAGTGGCAGCATTGGGTAAAAGCTACAACAACACAACATTTATATGCTACCTTATCTGCTAAAAAAGCAGTGTACAATTTAAACCAATAAAACCTTACAATAAAAACAAGAACATAAAAAATTAAAACTACCCATTTTGAAAGGCTAAACTGAAAAGATACATCTTTGCACCCTTTCTAAAAGCCAGTAAAATGGGAGCCAATTATAGTTCTTGAGGGAGCACAGTCCATAGTTTGGGAGCAATGCAGGAGAAAGCCCTTTCATGTGTGCCTAACAAACAGGTCTCTGCAAGACAGGGCACCCTCAAAAGTCCCTCTCCTACAGAACTTAATCCAAATGATGAAATGGGCTCTACTCCATAAAAGTTGATGACACAATAAATCTGCTAGTCTTAAAGGTGCCACCGGACTTTTTCTTCCACCACCACCCCTTATTTCTGAATGCCTGTGTTTAATCATGTCATGTGTTCTTGCTGCTGAGCTTAGAAAACAAAATTAGAAAGTAAAAACGTTTTCTGAATTTTGGAGGAAACACTTATTCACTTCAGTTCCATCCCGGTTTTGAATTCAGGTCCAAAGAGAGCACTTCGGGAAACATTGTTTGTGAGGAGCCCGTGAAGAATGAAGGAATGTACTCAGTCTCCTGCAGTAAAGAACATTTCTGCCCAGTGACTGAAGAGTACCACCCAACCGAGATGGTCCTAGAAGTTTTCCATGGAGTTGTATACGAAAAACACACTGACAACTTCTTCTTCAAAGACATCGGTGAGTCATGCCCTTTCTCAATTTAGCTTAGCTGGGGGGAAAGGCGAGAAATGAAGTCCTGGTTTTTTGCCTTTATTCACAGTATCTGGTATTGGCACTAGAGGGCAGCATGGGTCCTTCCACGGTTGAGCTATACGTCTTCCTGAGAAAACCTTTCTCACTTCCCAATTAAAAAGTTCAGAAAAAATAACAAGACTGGTGTTTTGACATCAGGACACTCTCTTGGAAGGCGCAAGGCAGTCAATTTAGTGTGCATAAGCTTTAAAATGATGCCAATTTCATTTCTTCTTGCAGTAAAGCCTGACATTTCAAAGTGCCAGATTGACAAAAATGGCTATTTGACGTTGATGCCTCCCCCAAATTGGAGCACCCCAGCTTCTTATTTTGTACTGACGTACCAGATCAAAGTTTCTCGATGCAAGAGCACACTGAGGAAGCCTCAGGTACTTTGATGAATCTTACACTATCTATCATGGAGAGGCACACATATGGAGAAGCTATTAGAACGAGGATAAGGGATGAACTCAGTGATATTTTGATTCTTGCTGGACTAGGCAAAGGCCCACTTAGCTCATCATTTTGTTTCCCTTCCAACCTTGGACATCTGGAGGGGATCTACACTACTGCTTTTAAAGCGCTTTAAAGCACTTTGAAAACGTTTTGAAAACTGTATATGCAGTGTGTCCTGGGCCCCAACAGTTGTCAAAACTGTTATAAAGCGCTTTAAAGCGCTTTAAAGCAGTAGTGTAGATCCTGCCCCAGATGCCTGTGGGATGCTTGCAAGCGAGGGATGTTGTATCCAGTTTTGTACTCAGAGGTACATTGCACTGGAATATAGAACACATGGTGACATCAGCCTATGATATCAGCAATGACCCTGTGAACTCTGAACCAAGTCCTAAGCAGTTTCAGGGTTTGTCTTGAGAGCTGCTGAAAGCAGAAAACAGAGGGGGGAAAACACGTATGCACCCAGAAGTCTTCATGCCAAATGCCCAGTTGCTTTTTAAATCATGGGTTTGTAGGGGTTTTCCATGGGGAAACTGCTTCAAGGGCATTTCATGAGAGCTCAACTAAATGGGTGCTTCCCTGTCACCATTTTCAGTTTGACTAAGATCATGAAGCCACTGCAGCACGAAGGAGCAATCACCAGTGCTGTGTGTGTGGCTCTTCTAATTAAACTTCAGTAGCTTTCCATAAAGTCATTGAAAACAAGCCTCCGAGCCAAATTAAATCCAGCCCTTTCCAGACAACGAAGCTGAATATACTATAGACGTGGCGTACCAGATCATGGCACCAGGACGCTTCACATTCAGTTGGCTGTCCTAAGCTTTCCCACTTGATTGATGATCCTTGTAGTTCCCTCCTAAAGCTGGCTCTGCTTTTATTCTCAGGTCTTTGATGTTGATCGTGCTATATTACTTCAAAATGGAAGTACCCTGAAGTGCTCTTATCCACAGTGCAGCTCTGACCGGTACTGCTGCTTTATTCGATCGAGGGACCTCTATTACAAACATTCTCTTTGGAGTGACTGGTCTGAGGTTTGCAGGTATGATTCGACGCACCATTGATTTCTGTGATTGGGGTGTTTTGATGGTCAGAAGGATGCATTCGCGAGTGTTTTGGGTGCTCTGTCTGCAGCTAATCCACATTAGTAGTGATATCTGAAATTATTTTAGACAGGGAGAAACTCTCCCGTGTATAAGATAAATCTCATCATATCATCTTGGCCAGCATTTCCCAACCAGGTCCCCTCAAGATGTGCTGGACAACAACTCCCATCATTCCCTGCTGTGTTGGGGAAGATGCAGCATGGGGAATGCTGCGGCTCCAGGATTCCTCCAGCTGCCACCTCAATTGGGGCAGCTTTGCTGCGTGCAAGCATTCCTCGGATGGGGAAAGACTATGCCCAGTGAAGCCACTCCCTGGCTGAAACACCGGCTGGAACTTTGGCAAGGGGTCAGATGATATCAGGCTCCTTCTTGTCATCCGGACCCCAAAGTGTTCACCACCCTTGATCTATATAGATGTTGTAAGGGTAGCTGGGGGGGGGTACAAACTGCTTACCCCCCTTATCTCCATTGCAACCACCTGCCTGGCCTCTTGGTACCAGAAGCCTCAAGGAACCCTAGCACTGTAGCCCTGGATTTAGCACTGACCCAAATAGCAAGAACATAGCAGCACAAGCAGCTGAGGTAGAAGGGGTTTATTTACAAGTAAGGGTAGGGGTTGGGGGAAGGATAAAAGTAAAACACACATGCAGGCATGCAGGCCATAGGAAACCCCGTAACCTTAAAACAATAAAAACCTAGCTAAACTATCTACTTACTCCAAAGTAGGGCATTGTAGTCTGAGCCAACCATGGACAAGATGAAGACCGGGGGGGGGGGGAAGTTCTCTAACTTTATACCGTCAACAAGCTCTCACCTCCCTCCATGTTGCCTCCTCCCTCTCGCACAGCCCTGTTTCACACCTCTCTCCAGCTACAGCACCTCCTTCCTGTCATGCTGCTGGTTTATGGCCTTGAGACCTGATAAGAGAGCTCTCCTCTGGCACCAAGGTCTCTCCTATCTTTTCCACTTTTCCCCTAGCTGTCTTTGTGTTAAATCTTCAGGCCAGCACCCTTCTCCTTCTATATTTTAAAAGGGTCGTGCATTTTAAAAGTGTCATGCTAAAAACTATTCAGCCCTCTCTGCATGACTAGTATATGTGCAGTCTGTCTGATGTCCAACTCCTTTACAGATGTAGAGGGACAGCCTGAAGCGGGATAGGAAAGGAACATGCAAGCCCTTTGGCTGCTCCCAGTTTCTCCACTATGGTTAAGACTGCAGACCTATATCTATTTATAGCCCCATTGAACTCAATTGGGCATCTATAGGACTGTACTCTAAGAGATTCACAGCACTGTAATTTAACTGATTTCAAATTCTGGACGTGTTACATTTACTGCTTTTTTCCATGATTACTGTTTTATGTACTCCTGCACTATGGATTATACTCTTTGGGTGTTTTATTGTTGCAGGTTGCCTGGAGTTCTTTTTTGAAATAGGCGGGATTATATCCATTTTCTAAATAAAACAAGAAAGGAAAGGAAATAAATTTATATTCTCACGAGGCTGTAGGCCTTTCCACTGCTACCTCCATGCAAGGGGATTTAGGCCTTAGCTAGACCAGGCTTTATCACAGGGGATGCACAGGGGATCCCGGGATCAGGGAGGGATCATACCTCCCTTGCCCCGGGATAGAGCACTCCCCTTTGGGCCCGGAGCCAGGAGTACTGTGCCCATTGGGGGTAGGGTGGGGAGAGCAGGGAAATGAAATTATTTTTTTTAAAAGCACCTATCTTTAGCGCAGAAGCGTTGGTGCGCTCCTCTTCATTTAAAAATTTAAAAATGACAGGCGTGACGCCTCTCTTCCTGAGGTCGTCGCACCTTGCGTGTAAATGGAGGAGGGATCTCGCATTAATCGCAACGCACAGACTATCAGGCAGGTCTAGCTAAGGCCTTAGAGTAAATGTCGGGAAAATAAGGAATTGTTCAGAGAAATAATATGAGCAGGGAGAAGAACGTGGTCCAAGTTGTCAATGAGAAAGAACTTCTTGCTAAAATTATCAAACACATATGCAGCGGAGTTTCAGCATTTTACATTCCCCTCACCCAAGTTTTATTTTATTTTTCAGCACTGAATCTCACAACAATGACAAACTATACAATGAAGACAAAATAAATTCATGCGTGCTTCCAAAGAATTGAAACTGAAAACCTCCTGTGTATGTGTGTTTGAGGGATTATTTATAATAATTGTTATTTATAATTTTAAGACTAATAGCTTTTAAAATGTAATGGTGCCTCTAGAACTCCTGTTGCTCTCAAGAAGAACTAGCACAGTTTGGGCTGCAACACATTCCTCCTATATCCTACGTCTTTACTAAATGTGTTGATTATAATGGATGCAAATGGCTTCTCCTTTATAAAAACAGTGAGAGTATGTTCCAAATGTGAAATCAATGGTATTTTTGTAAGGAAATATGTTAAGAATTTGTGCATTCAATTACTCCATATGTGCTGTTTTGATGTAAACAATCCCAAGCTGCTAAAGGAGTAATAAGTTAATTTTATGAAGAAGGAAATTTAATAATAATAATAATAATAATAATAATAATAATAATAATAATAATAGATTGGTGGGTTCAATGCAAAGTAAGAACTTTCTCCAAGAGCAGACCCCCTTTGTGTTGAAGAATGTTTCTGTAAAAGCAAGATAAACATGAATTTCATCTTTCTTGGTCTTTGCACTGTAGCTATGATTTACAAGACTTGGATGAAAGGGCTTGATATGCAATCCTCATTTTATACTCAAGCTCAATATTTGAATGGTAATACAACCTTGGAATTTGCATTTAAGGAAAGAAGTGTGTCTTCTTTTTTGTAGCCACAATATTAATAGTAACAGAGAGGCACTGTCAAAATAGCCATGAGTAAACTTTGGGGACCATAGCAGCAGCAAAAGATGTGGGTGGCTAGGAGGAGCCAAAAACTGGTGACTGACACAGTCCTCTTTCCCCTGTACTTTAGGAATGAGGCCACTATAGGTTTTGTTTGATTGCTATTACTTACTGAAAAGGTTTTTGGGATTTTTTTTAAACAATAAATCCCCTCTCCTTCCTAATTAGACAGTTGATGGCACTAGACCTATAACATTAAGCCCTCATTTTGCCCTAGTTCCCTCCCCACCCATCCTCCACTCTTCCCTTCAGGGTATAAACTTCTGTGACCTACATATTAAACAATTTACATATCCCTTTCCCATCTACAAATTTGCTATTATGGTATATAAGGAGGAGGAGGAGGATCAAAAGAATGTGAGGAAAGGGAAAAGGAAAGTGATGGCCACCAATTTGGATGGTTTTAAAAGGGGGTTGGATAAATTCTTAGAGGACAAGGCTATCAATGGCTACCAGCCCTGATGGTTATGTGCTATGCCAGTATCCAAGGCAGTAAGCCTGCGTGCACCAGTTGCTGGGGAACATGAACAGGAGAGTACTTTTGCATGCATGTCGTGCTTGTGGGTTCCTCTTATGAGAAGCCATCATGGATGAAATTCCCCATTGAGTTTCTCATTTGAGTGATGGCCACCATTTTGAATATTTGACCAATGCCAGGGCCATGCCATAGCTTGTCATTATGGATAAACAAGCAATGGTGGGTTATTGGGGTGGTTATTTCTAAATTTGCTATACATACACACACACACACACACACACACACACTAGCTAAAAATGGGCTAGATGGAACAACTATTAGGGGGATCCACAGTTGGCTACGGAATCGGAGTCAAAGAGTGCTTATCAAAGGTACCTTCTCAAACTGTGGGGAGGTAATGAGTGGGGTACTGCAGGGCTCAGTCCTGGGCCCAGTGCTCTTCAACATTTTTATTAATGATTTGGAGGAGGAGATTGCAGTGCACGTAACTATACAAAGATCACTTTCTCATTTATCACTGACATTATACACCAGACGTGGCTCACTAGGACTGCTACCAGACCATAATGAATTCCTCTTTCTCAACCAGTTCCATTGAAATACAGAGGAAGTGTCAGATGCTGTATATTGTAAGTAATAGGGATTTACAAACTTGCACCACTATCCATTCGTAATTGTATTGGGTTGACACAAAGAAGGTGGAATGGTTGTTGTTGTTGTTTTGTTTTAATATCCACAATTTCATTCATAAGGAAAATTCAAGTTTTGAGAAATAGAAGGATTCTGCACTATAAGGTTGCCCCTTGATCTGGGATGTAACATGTACATGCACATTTAATACCAAATATTTTGCTTGAGCACATAAGTAGAGAGGGATAAACTTTTGTTGGTTTGATTCAAAATCAGCTCAGTATTTGTGCTTTTGGGTAGTTTCTTCCTGGCTCATAACATTGGTGCACACACCCTGGTTGTGTTGCACGCATGCACTTTGTCATACTGCTAATGGCTGGCTTGAGCTACACCTTCAAAGCTCTTCCATATCCACTGAGGAGGCTGCCCAGAGCAAGGAGAACTGACCAAGAAGGGATGTTGCTCTGCACTAGTGATAGATAAATCCAGTTAACAATGTAATATGCTATTATATATTAATAATATAATATATCAATAATATAATATTTCAGTTAATATAATATACACATTTTAGCAGCAATTTCCCTAGTATAATGCATTTTTGAACATTATTTTTCCTAATATGTGCATTTTTAATGCATTTTTTTGCATTTTAAAAACTTGACTGCAAAATTCAGAGAAGTGTAAATTTCGAAAGGTAACTGAGCTTCAGTTTGCATAGCGGTGTGAAATTGTGTCAGTCTGCACTAACATGCAAAGTGAACAACATTTTGCCACATCTCCACTCTACCACAGAGAAAAGGCCTCCTCCATGCAAAATGGCAGAAAGTCCATCTCTCTGTCCTGCAAGCCTTGCCTAGGCTAGGCAGCAGCAAGGAACATTTCCCTGTGCTTCTCTGAGCCAGAAGAAGCACAGGGAAATCTTCAGACCTTTCACCCAGCTTAGCCAGGAACTTGGCACCTCTCAAGATGTTTAAAAACCCATTTTTGTACTTCCGTAAACATCAGCATCTCCCCAAACCTGCTAATACCTCTGTCTTGTGCTTGGATGGTGCCATTATGGCTAAGGGTTGGCTCTTGGAGAACAGATATTGCAACATCTGTGTTGTGAAGTCCTTATTGCTAGTTGGCAGCAACTTTGTCATGACATCAGATCAGCCATGAGGGAGCTAATGTGTGTGAAAACATTCACTTCTGGTCCAAAAGACCTTTGTCTGGAGAATAAAGTAGGCCCTGAACGTACGGAATTTACCTTCTCTTCTCTAGATATTATTCACATTAGTCCTATTTAAAAATGATGGCATAGGCATTCACTGAACTCTTGAGTGGGGAGGATGGCCAGCCAGCTAGCCCAATCTCTGATCGCTAGTGACCCTGGATCGCTAGGTCTATGAGGTGCATGATGTTAAGGGTGGAGCTAACAGGCACAACCCTATTCCCTGTCAAGCACTCAATTAGCACATGGTCCCTAGCTCTCACTCTTCTTAACTAAGGCTGAGCTGAATTTCAAATTTGCAAAACCGACCATATCCCTTGGGAGGGGGACATAGCTCAGTGGTAGTGTATCTGTGTTGCATGCAGAAGGTCCCAGGTTTGATCCCCAGCATCTCCAGGTAGGGCTAAAAAAAAATTTCCTGAAATCCTGGGGAGCCACTGCCGGTCAGTGTCGACAATACTGGGGCCGATCTACACCAAGCAGGATATAACACTTTTAAAACGGTATGAAAACTGTATATGCAATGTGTCCTGGGCCTGAACAGTTGTCAACCATTATAAACAGTTATAAGCAGTTGTGTAGATCCTGCCCAGGGCTAGATGGACCAATGGTCTGACTCAGTATAAGGCAGCTTCCTATGTTCCTATTCTATGGCAGCTATATATTTCCTCACAAATTAATATGCCATTACTCTGTATTGCTATGTCCCTGGCACTTGCTCAAGGAAAGCACTCTGTTATGCATCTGGCCTTTTGAAAATGCAGTAGGTAGTATATCTTCCAAATATCCAGGAGTAGAGCCTAGAGAAGAATCCTGTTATATGCAGAAATCATACCAGAGACTTGAACGATGGTAGATGGTTAGAGCAGGTGACAGAACTGGCCACACATCCATAACTGAAAATCTGAGCCTCCCTCCACCCCAATTTTAGTTCATAATTCCCTTCCCCTCTTTCCTGTTGCTCTATTTTACAAGCTGGATCATCCAGATCACCCAGTTTCTTTAACATTGTTTTCGGCGTACGTTCATTGAGGACGTCAAGTTATTATCTTTATAGAGTTACGGAGCATGTTTCTAATAGTTTCTTTGTTTGAGCCCTGCTGGCTAATGATGATAGGATGCTAACAATATTGCATACAGAGTATATTAACCCTGTGCTGGCATGATGAAAAATGTAACATAGAATCATAGAATAGTAGAGTTAGAAGGGGCCTATAAGGCCATCGAGTCCAACCCCCTGCTCAAGGCAGGAATCCACCCTAAAGCATCCCTGACAGATGGTTGCCCAGCTGCCTCTTGACTTTTAGAGCTGTTCAGGGTGTCCTTCTCCTTCGGTTTTTCTGGATGACAGGGATGGGGAATACCTGGCCTTCCAGATGGTGAGGGATGATGGTAATTGTAGTCGAACAAGATATGTAGGTCCACATGTAGGGATGGCTGTCACCAGGAAATCAATTTTGTTTTGGGCTTCTTAGAGTTTTCTGGCATGCCCAACTTGGTTCTCATTTCTGGGCGAAGCTGCAGGTTTTGCCTGAACTCCAGGAATTTTTCCGTACTTTTTTATTTGTGCAAATAGGGATTTGTGCAAAGTGCGGTCACAATTTGCATGATTTGCTCAAATTGCAGCTGCAGTTTGCACAAATTATGCAAACTGAGGTTCCTGACCCACTTACAACAAGCAGGGCTACTGCTCTCTGTTACATGAACATATTCTCCAGGCCAAACAAGAAATCGTCCCTTAGTTCAGCGGAGTTCTTTCATACATCAAGCTTAATATTTGAACTGCAAATGGTATGCTTACTTCTTACTTACACTTACTTCTTCAGCTGAAATCAAAAGGACGTAAAAGTACTCATGCTTGGCTGTATAATGGCCAATAAAATCATGAGCAGAATTCTAGTTTCCAAATGAAATAAAGACCTTCCATGTTTTTAGGGGATTTGTGGTGCAATCCTATGCATTTTGAGAAAGAAAGAAAAAAGTCCTACAATTCCCAACATGCCCCAGCCAGCACAGGGAGTTGTATGTCTTTTTTTTATTTATTATTTGTTTTGTCCAAACATGTATAGAATTATGCCCTTGCATACATTTGTGGAAAGAATGATTGCATATACCCCTACAAACAATCTCTTATAAAGGATTTGGAGCAGAATGGGAAGAAAGACAACACTCCCACATTATGTACCTCTACAGAATTTTGCAGGGTCTCAGCTTAGATTTGAGGAAATCAGTGGGGTTCCATGCTCAGTAGGCATCCTCACAAATTTCCTAATGTGATGAGAGTCACAAAATGCCCAGAGCAATAAGATCATCTAGTTGCAGGTGTGCGAAAGGATTTACAAGAAAAGAAAGGCCAAAGGATCTCCCTGGGTGGTGCTTTCCCTTCTCTATTCTCAGTATCTATTAGTGACCTTTAGAGATGATGATCTTACGATGACAAGGAATATGTCCAGAAGAATGAATATAAACCAGGTGGGAATCTACACTGATGTTATTCTAACGTTTTGAATGGGTTACTGTGACGCACAGCGTCACGTGACCCTGGGTCTCCAACGCTGCAAATGAGTTGTACTTACAGGTTCTATTTCTTAGTTCTAGCGTGGCTACAGATTCATGTGCCTCATTCTACCGGTAATTCTCCTCTCCCTTTCTCAGAGCTGCTGGGTTTGCTCCGCCCACTTCCTGTTCTCCTTCCTTCGCCCCATTTGCTATCTTATCTGCTACAGCAGATAAATCACACCAGTGTTATACTGTGCAATCACTGACAATTGCATGCAAAGGACTCAGAAGTTTTCCACCTTAGAATCTGCTTTGATTGTGAAGTAGTCCCATGCATCCAGCCTTAATTGTGCTCCTTTTGCAAAAGATTCGTCCGAGCCGCTGCTGTGGCCGCAGGAGCAGGATTTTAAACAAATGCTTACATCTGCGTAAGCTTTATAGATAAAGACACCAAAATTGGCACAGTAATTCAAATACCAAATTTGAATCAAATTGGGTCATCGGTTGATTTTTTATGATTTTTTAAAAAACATTTTCCCCCTCTTTGCAAAGGAGCTGAGGAGCGCTCAAAGGATCGCTGTAGCTCCGTGCAGGAAAATTAACAAGGGTCCAAAATCCAAAACTCATGACCGGCAGGGCTTAAATGGGGCTGCTGCTAAAACTTTTCAATTTGGTCTCCCATCTAAACTCTGACCAGACCCAGCCCTGCTTAGCTTCAGCGAAGTGGCTGGCTCCTATACATTCAGGCAATTCCCTGGGACTTGCATTAAGATGTTTTGGGAGAAGGTTTGTGTGTGCTTATGACTATTGCCCTGCCCTGCTGGCTAGGAATGAGGCAGGCAGTGGGCAGAGCAAACCCAGCAGCTCTCACAGAAGAGGGAGAACAACGGAAGGATTGCACAATGTGCCCTGAAGTTCCCTTGCAGCGAAACGTAAGTCACGCTAGTGTGTCCCGTGATACAGAGAACCGATACAGAGAACCACGTTAGAAAGGGACACTAGCAACGTTATAAGACTAGTGTAGATCCGGCCCAGAACTCTGTGAAGTGTCAAGGATCCACCCTCTGAGCTTAGTTGCAGTTGATGGTGCATCTCTCCACCATGAAGACAATGCACATCTTCAAACTTCTCAGCTTTCTGGCACTTTTCTGTTGCTTCTCAGGTAAGTAGCTTTTGCTTATAGGCTGATGGTTGCACCATCCTCCAGGCTGTTTCTATTATAGATAAAGTCATGGGCATGGATCCCATTAAATAAAATCCTGCATAGCAGTACAGCTAAGGATGGGCTTTGGGGGCAACGTCAGCTAGAGAGCGGCAGGTAAAGAGGGCATCAAGGTAGCAGAAGCAAGCTCCATTTTATTCCTAGCCCTCATCTATACGACAGCTGAATGTCTTCTCATTAAATTTTAACCCTTTTTTGCTGATTCGGATTAGTCAACGAGCGTCACAGTGCAGCAGCAACAGCAATTTCTATTGAGTGTGCTTGATGCTGCGCACATTCTCACCTCTGCAATGGGTCTCACTCTTGTCATTCAGGTGCCAGTGGGGCTTTTTTGAGAGCTCTCTCTAGGCTCCAGCTGCATTCACAACAAGCTTCTCTTCCCCCCCCCCTCCTCTCTTTTCAGTGGTTTTATTTCTGGCCCTGCAAAACCTGAGAGGCTCTGACAGCTTCTCTGCAACTGTTTATGTCAGGCATAAACCACCCCACGGTTTACTATTTTCCCAAAATCAAAGCACAGCCACTTTGGAAAATTGTGTTTAAAAAGTAGGGTTTCAATGATGAAAAAGTAATGTGTGTTTTTTAAAAAATTGCAAGTTGCAGGGATTCATATTCCAAATCAGGACATTTCAAACTCCAGCAACAGCCCTGGTAAAATGACATGCTGAGGTTAAGTGTTATGCATCAAAAAAGGAGATGGGCAAAGCAAAAGCTAGCTGCTGCTGTAGACTCATCCTAAGCGTGACCTGGTGGTGTATTTCTGGTGGCCAGTTCTACTCCAAGCAGGATACAAAACTTTGAAATCAATTTGAAAACGGTATACAGAGTGTATCCTGGGCCCCAACAGTTGTCAATACCGTTATAAACTGTTTTAAAGCAGTGGTGTAGATCCTGCCAGTGTCATAGATCAGGAAGAACTAATGGGTTGTCTTAAGCAGCTGCATACGCAGAACCCCAGATCGGAGAATGCTTTCTTTATTCACCTGAGGCCTCAGCTAGACCTACAGATCTAGCACGATGGAGGGGTGAAGATCTCACAATATTTTTATCGTGAGATCTTCCCTGTCTTTACACATGGTGTGCGATGACCTTGGAGGGAGAGGACGTCATGCCCGCCATTTTGTTTTTTGTTTGTTTGTTAAAGGAGAAGAGCACACGAGAGCTCATGCGCAAAAGGCAAAGGATTTTTTATTTAAAATCATTTTCCCTGCTCCCAACCCCCATCCCCGATGGGCACAGAGCTCCTGAGGAGCTCTGCGCCCCGTGCGCGGTTCCCGGCTCCTTGCAAGTAACCGTGAGTAGCCGGGACAAACCACGACACCCGCCCACACGTTCCACAGTTTTGGGATCAGCCTGAGGCTGCAGAAAAAGTGGGCTCAAAGGGTAGGCTGAGATCCCTGGGAAAGGGAGGGATAATCCCTCCCTGCTCCTGGAATCCCCTGTGCATCATGTGGATGCACAGGGACGATCCCAGTAATTGCCCTGGGATATCGCCCCGTCTAGCTATGGCCTTAATCTATAAGTGGTATGGTAATTCAGGTACAGCTATCTTAACATGGAACCCATTTTTATTTAAACACTGAAACATGCCAAGGTTCATTGTTCTGTCATGCAAAAGTGTACTGTTTGTTAGGAACATCTATCAAACAATTCTTTTGCAAAAGAAACCGTTTTCTCCTTTGTGCATATACTGCCACTTTCTTATTTGTCTTACAACTGCAGAAAAAAAGGACAAAATATGCTGATCACCCTCCTTGGGTGGATGTTACCGTCATACTTTCCCACCTATTTTTTCTTCATTAACAAATTCATGGAACTCACTGGTATACATTTGAATTATATGTGACAACACTGCATGCTTGCCCAAGTAATCCGTGATTAAACACAATACTCATTCTTTTTTCAGTTCTTTATCCTTTCAGCTTTGAACACTCTCATTATGATTGCAGGATGAATGCAGCAGATGGCCCAAACCGATACAAGGTTGCACAAGGGAGCTCAATCCAGTCTGTGGTACCAATGGTGTGACGTATGACAATAAATGCCTTCTGTGTTTAGAAAGGCAGTGAGTAAACTGTTCATAGGATTTGCTCACAACAGTGCGATCAGCTGGAATAGTATTTATGGAAATCTGCACTTAAAAGGCATTGTGAGCCAAACTGGATCAAAATATGTATACCTGGATTCCAGAGAGATTCCACACAAAGTAATCTGGCAAAGGCAGGGGTTTTTCTATCCAGAAGCAGCACCTCATGTCTAATGGTATACTGCTTTGGAGGGCCTCCAAGCCACAGGGCAGCATAGGGGATGTCCACCAGAAGGGGCCACTGAAAAGACCCCATGCATGCTCATAATTCCGTATGTGTTTAGTGTGGGATCCAATCTCTCCACATCACGTTATCCTTCCATTTTCCAAAGTTGATAGCCTGATAATATGTTCTGCTGTACAAGGACAACAGAAAGTAGCACTGAGTAGACCATTGCTGTCTGTTATTGCCAGGGAGACAACTCTTATCTCTGGCCCAGAAGTAGAAACCAGCCATTCCTAAAATAGCAGCAGGTATCCTTAGTATTACCATGCCATCACTGCTGGAAAGCACACATCATTCAAAGAGCAGAAGGGGTTACATCCATATGCACTCACTAGAACCACAGAAGCCTAACATCAACACATGATGGTCCTGCAAAATTCTATAGCAAATGGCCTTTCAAAAGTCAGAAATGTGATTGTCCCACTGATCTCTCACAGGATGCTACTTAAGCCATTTCAACACAAGTCACTGCACATTAAAGTGTGTGTGTGTGTGTATCAAATTCATGATCATTGCCTCATTTGGGAAGTCACTTTGTTTTGTTTCTTCACTGGCATCCTCACTTTATAGCGTCACTTTTAAAAGTTAGAACATTTTAAATAGATCTTTGCTTTTTGCCACATGGAGGGTTTTTTTTGGGGGGGGGTTGTTATTATTGTAATAAGTGTTGCATGAATTTGAAGGGCATGCAGAGGTTCCCTTTGGTAAGATCTCTGCAAAGGTTTAAGTCAGTTATGTGCAGGGGTTGCTGACAACAGCAAAAATAGACTTTAAGATTCCTTTATTAATTGTATTATTTATACCCAACTGGTATAGAGATTATGCAGAACGGATGCTAGGAAAGAGGAAGGCACAGCACAACTACTTTGAAAAAATATCCTTTTCTTTCCTTTCCTAACATGGGACAACCAGACTTGATCCAAAATGTATACCTGGATTACAGACAGACTTATTCATACACACTAAGAAGTTCTGCAAATGCAGGGGTGTCCCTTGATTTTCCTAATGGCAGAGTCTCTTCCTTCGCAGGGAATACTGCACTGGGGGGTAGGCTGAGCTTGGACAGGCTTTGGGTGCCACAGGATGCCACTTCAGGCCTTTTAAGCTACTGAATGCTCCGAAGCAGTCAATGCTAAGATGTCAGAAGATGTCTATCGATATTATGACATTGCAAAATGTGTTAAACTTTAGGTCATCACAATTTTGCATCTTTTCCCTCTTACAAGAAACACAGGGGAAGACATCCACTTAAAGCATGAAGGCAAATGTAAGGGAAAGGTATCCATCAGTATTTCGTTCTGCATTTTATGTCGCTCTCTAGTCAACATTTCCACTGAGATGATGTGCGTACATAGCATACAGGACAGGCGCAGTCTGTATTTGAAAGCAATGAATAGGAGCGGTGCAGCACCATCAGGGTGGCATAGCTTCAGCAGGGTGTGATGACTAGGGATTGGATTCACATTTTAATGTGAGATTACCCAGTTTGCAGCCCTTGGACCAGGATGCAAACTGCAATAAAAAAAATCTGTACATTTCCGAGTGGCCAATACATTTCACGCACACGCACACACACTACTTTATGCAATGTATGTGCACATTTCAAAAATGTGGAAGGAGAAATTTTAGTCAATAGTTGATTTTTGGTGATTTTCACAGAATGGTATTGGAAAATGGCATTGGCATTGTGTTAGAGGTATCTTATGCAAGTTCAGCATAATTTAAGTCTGCGCTAGTGCTGAATACAACCCTTCTGTGATTCACTGACACTTCTTGGTCCCACAGCAATGAGCTCAACACTCTGAGCTCCTCCCTTTTACTTCACTGCTGCCACTATATAACTTTGCACCTTACCTCAGGTACTTTAAGAATCCAATCCAGTTTGGGAAACAAAATAACTTTTATTTTGCAATCAGTAAGTTCATGCAGTTCATCAATCTTGTGGTTTCATTTGTTTCAATACTTGGTTGTTACAATACAATATATCATTTATCCTTGCCTTCTCTACCCACTAGTCAAATCTATCTCCTCCTATTCCCTTTTTTCTCCAAAACAATAAAACACAGACCCTACATTGAGCCACCAACCTCCCTTCAGCAGACAAACCCCGACTCTCTCTCACTCTGTCAACTCTCAACTACTCACTCTAACTGCTAACTGCTTTTAGCTGTCATTCCCCTTCACATGCTTGAATCCAACAGCCAATCAGCATTCACTCCAACATTACATTCACTCACTCCCCCTCCCAACAGAATTAACCACTTACCATCCTTACCATATGAAGTCCAAACTGCATTTACATCATAAACATAAAACAGTGAACCACCACAGGCTCCAATTATGGTGGGGCTGTGCTGGGTTTTAGTCAGAACCAGCCAGAACACTAAAGGAGCTATCTAAGCTGCTGAACTGTATTCCCCCATCAGAGGTTCAGCACCTTGGATAGCTCCTTTAGAGTTCTATCTGGTTCTGACTGAGGCCACAGCTAGACCTAAGGTTTATCCTGGGATCATCCAGGGTTCGCCCCTGCCTGAGCACTGGATCCCCTGTGTGTCACCTAGATGAACAGGTTTGACCCCTGGACAATCCAGGGATAAACTTGAGGTCTAGCTATGGCCTAAATCTCAGAATGGATTCACAATCCTTCTGAAATCAGCGCCACCAGTTTCCACATGCTATTGTACTTATTTGATACCATAGAAGTACTTGGGCAGATTTTAGACTAAAATCTGGTTCAATGGAGCAGGGGTATTTTCTAGGGATGTGCTCCGCTCCGATTAGGAGCGTAGAAGCAGTAGCGGATTGGCCTGCTCCGCCTTACCCAGAGGCGGAGTAGGAGCGGACCGCGGACCCCCTAGAAGCAAGGCGAAGAGAAGCGCCCATTTTTCGGAGCTCCGAGTTCAGGCGGAGCGCTCCGGTCGCCATCTTGAAAACATTTCGCCATAGGATTGCATTGCGGCAAATAATCGCGCATAACTACGTTGTTTTTGAAGCTATCGTTCTGGAAATTCTTGTGCACAGAGAGTCGTGGATGGGGGTCATTTTGAGACCACTCTCACCTCTCTGCGTTGTCTGGGTCGCGGGCTATATTTTTTTGAAAATCGGGTCAACCGCGCGGCTCAAACTGCGTTTTCGGCTTTTCGCCCATAGGATTGCATTGAGGGAAAGAATCGGGGATAACTGGGGGGGGGGGTTTAAGCTATCGTTCTGGAAATTCTTGTGCACAGAGAGCCGTGGATGGGGGTCATTTTGAGACCACTCTCAACTTTCTGCATCGTACGGGTCGCGGGCTATATTTTTGTGAAAATCGGGTCAACCGCGCGGCTCAAACTGCGTTTTCGGCTTTTCGCCCATAGGATTGCATTGAGGGAAAGAATCGGGGATAACTGGGGGGGTTTTTAAGCTATCGTTCTGAAAATTCTTGTGCACAGAGAGTCGTGGATGGGGGTCATTTTGAGACCACTCTCAACTTTCTGCATCGTACGGGTCGCGGGCTAGACGTTTTTAAAAAATCGGCGGGAAAAATACCTTTTTCAAAGGGCTGAGGGGCAGAGTCAGCTCCCGGTCATGATGATCCCAAAGTTGGAGGAGGGCATAGGCAAAACAGGTAACTTGGGATTCTGGGAAACTTCTCTTTCTTCATCTGAACGGGCTTTTCCCCGTGTTTTTTAACACAGTAGCCCCACCAAATGCACAAACACAACCTGAAATCATATACTAAGCCAAGAATAAGAGATAGAAACACAGCACTGCTCCCCACCCTAACCTTGGGGAACAACTGAATCGATGTGGTGCAAGGGGATGAGCTCCCCTAGGGCATCTCATCGTGGACGTGCCCCCACTCTCTCCTGCACTGGAAGGCCATTAGAGCCTTCCAAAGAGAGTAAAACGGTGGAGCAATGCCTATCATGAGTTGAAGTGAATGGTCACTTTTCAGTGGTGGAGCAATGCCTGTTCTGAGTCGAAGTGAGCGTTTTACTTCTTCTCAGAGCTGTGGCTGTCAGTGTCTTGAACTGGCAGCTACTTCCCCCTCCCCCGGGCACGTCCCCCTATTGCTGGTAAAAGACAGATATAGCCTTTTAAAAAAAGTTCTTCTTGTTGTTTATTGAGCAACACTGCTGCTTTTAATTCCACCCCTCCTTTGTTTATTGATTGATTTATTCCATTTTATATGCATTACTGGCTTATCCTTGGCTCACTTCCTTATGCCCCCAGAAATGCCAGCTGCATGCCTGCCTGCCTTCCCTCCCTCCTCCCCTGCCCACCTCGCAGGGATGGTGTGTGTGGGGTGCCCGATTTTCAAAAATTCGCCAAAAATCAGGGGATGATGGGATTGCTTTGAAACTTGGCATGCATGTGTATATCCCCATGAGGTGTCATGGTGCCAAACATGAGGTTTCTAACTTGAACAGAAAAAAAGTTGTATAATTTTTTAGCTTTCAATGCAAGCCTATGGGGGGGGGAAACGGAGCTCCGGATCCGGATCCGGAGCTCCGGGCGGAGCGGAGCGGAAGTGGGCAGAGCGGGGGCGGGGCGGAGCGGCCCGATCCGGAAAATGGCGGATCTGCAAGTGAAGCGGAGCGGGGGGTCTGTGCACACCCCTAGTATTTTCCTCCTCTGGTGTTTCATTATTGCCTTTATGTCGGAATTAATATTGTTTTATTTCATTTTTCATATTTCTGTTGCATTGGAAGTGTTTATAGGCAGTAGAGATCACAAAGGATTGTTGAATTTTCTTATGGCCAAACTAATCATAATATCAAAAGCATATTGAAAAACTGTACATATTAAATGCATTTTAATGTAATGTAAGGTATGTCGAAAACCTGTCCCCCTGCCCAAGGAGAAAATTCTCTGAAATTCTCACCTCTCCCAGCCTCTTCCGCTGGAATTTTCATTTCTCCCCATCCCCCATGAAATGCTGAAAATGGAACGGGTTAACCCTTACCTCTCCTGCTGCAATCCTCCCCCTTCCTCGGGACTTCAATTTGCCTTGGGAGAGAAACTCTCATTGTTGGCAAATGCTCAGAACTAACAGTATGTGTTTGAAAACTTATGTCGAAGTGCCCCATTTGCCAAAGTATTGTATATAAGCACGGAAAGAATAAAACGCAACACTTCATCATTCAATTGTTTCGTCTTTTGACTTGAACTCTTTGATTATGATTGCAGGATGAATGCAGCCAGTTGCCCAGGCAGCTGAGCGGCTGCACAACAGTCTTCGCCCCAGTCTGTGGCAGCAATGGTGTGACGTACAACAATGAATGCCTGCTTTGTTCAGCAAGGCAGTAAGTAAACTGTTCGTACGAATGTTGCCAGCGATAAGGTCTGCTGGAAGAATGTTTGTGGAAATCTGCACTTAAAAGGTATTGTCAGCCAAACTACAACAACAAATTTTATTTTGTGTAGCAAAACCCATTACAAAAAACAGGACACATAAAAACAATAGTAAAATACACATCAGTTTAAAATAGTATTAAAACCCAACAGTAATGGCTTACTCATCAGTATAGATCAGCTTATCTCAAATTTCTCTCCTTAAAATGGGCCACCTTTTCAGAAACCTGGTGCAGTCTATCCCCCAGTAAGAAGTGGGGGTAAGACTGCACCAGGGGATACAAAAGTGGGGGATACAAAACATGTATTCCTGGATTCCAGACAGGCTTATTCATATGCACTAAGAAGTTCTGCAAATGCAGGGGTGTGCCCTGGTTTTCCTAATGGCAGAGCCTCTTCCTTCGCATGGAATACTGCACTGGACAGGCTTTGGGTGCCACTTCAGGCCTTTTAAGCTACTGAACGCTCCAAAGCAGTTGATGCTAAGATGTCACAAGGTGTCTCTCTATATTGTGACATTGTAAAATGTGTTGAACTCTAGGTCATCACAATTTTGCATTCTTTTCCTCTTTCAAGGGACACAGGGGAAGATGTTCAAATAAAGCATGGAGGCAAATGCAAGGAAAAGGTATCCGTCAGTATTTCATTCTGCAATTTATGTCGCTCTCTATTCAACATGTCCACTGATATGATAATAGAAATAGGAGAGTTGGAAGGGGCCTATAAGGCCATCTTGTCCAACCGCCTGATCTACGTATACAAAACACGGGGCTGGGGAGGTTTGCTTGCTTGCTTTGTTTTCTCTGTTATTAGTTTTCCTATCAATATTTCATTCTTCATTCATGTGCATTTCTCCATATTTTATTAATTTATTTCCTTCTTTATAACATTTCTATACTTGCCCAGTAGCCCAAGTCCTCTGGGTGGTTCTTTCTCAGACTTATGATAGAGTTGAAGCACATACCATGAGCACAATACAGATGCAGTTGTTAGTTGAAATCAATGAAGAAGAGAAGCATTGTGCTCCATCCATCACATCCATGGAGACAGCAGAGGGATTTATATGATCCCTCTCATGCTTTTTGTGAATACATGAGGGGTTGTGGGGCAGCTCCCCTTTCCTAGCAGTAAAAAATTCAATGAGTTGGATCCAGTCTTTGATCTGTATGAGGAGACCCATTGAAACTCATAGGTTTAAGTTAGTGATATCTAACTGAAGTCGTATTGATTTCAGTGGGTCTTCTCTATGTATTGCTAAGTTTGGATCCCACCCAATAATAACAAATTAAATTAAATAACTAACAGTTTGCTGCCTTTTCAGGACACCAAAAGATATCATGAAAAGATTGCCTCACTCTTTTTAAGTAGGACTGACCCTGCTTATCATGGTATCCCTGCTTTTCATTCCAATATTTAGTACTCTTCTTCTTTCATGTGTAACACTACTGATTGTCCAAACCAAGGTTTGGAAGACTGGAAGCAAACCTTGTGTTTCTGTGCTCCTCTCTATCCCTCTTCCCCTCCCCTCCTCTCCCCTCCCCCCTCACACACACAATCAGAGACAACAAATACCCAAACTGGTAAACTATAGTTTACACTGCACCCCCCCCCCCACAACCATGAAGAGCAACCAACCAAGAAGATTGAAGTTAGTTTGAAGTTCTAGGATTGAATCCAGAATCTTCATTCTGTTAGTGGAAAGATACCACTTGTGGAATTGGAATTCTGCATCCTCTCATTCCTCCTGCACCCCCTGTATACTTCATATTTCCTCCAGAGCGGCCTTCAATCCTCTGGAGGAGATTTGGAGGGTGTGGGAGGTCAGCAGAAGGGATGAGAGGATGTGGAAGTCCCATTCCACAAATGGTATTCTTGTGCTGGTGGAATGCAGAGTCTGGATCCAAGCTCTTGTTTGGATGGAAATTTCAAACCCTCAATGCTAAGATTGTACTTCAGATATAACAGCAAACTATGGTTTGCTGCAAACCAGGAAGTAAACGTCTGAGCATGTGAAGATGGAGGAAGCGCATAAGAGAGAGTTCTCCAAACTACAGGATGGGTGATCAGGTATGTTATGTATGCACCCACCTCATTGATATAATAAGAACTTTTTTTTTCATTTACCCAGGACAAGAGAAGGAAGAGTTAATGCAAAGCGGGAAGCTCTATTCTTAAACTGAAAAAATACCTCTATGAAAAGCTACAATCTGTATCATCAACTATTGTGAATGGTTTCTTGGTTTGCTGATAGAATAAAGTGAATTGGATTAAGTTTTCTGCCTTTTCTTTTTCTTTCAATGGATCTTGCATTGAAAATAATATTATTCGATTGGATTTTCATTTGTATGACACTTTCCTAAAGAAAACTACTGAGTGGTTCACCATATACCAAGACAAACAAAAATCAGAATAACATATCATAAAGCATTTCAGTTCCAACGTATTTCAGTTCTAAGCAAAAGAACAGTATCAGTCTAATGATGTAAATCCTACCCTATATCAAAGCAGCACTAGAATATCCGCAATACATAAAATACAAATGCAACCAAGTAAGCAATAATCACCAACAATTCGTAAAGCAAGCCTAGAGCCCTACACAAATGCTAGCCATCCATACAGGAAAAACAAAACAAATCCAGCCTCCTACCTCCAACAGAAACACAGGGGAGGAGTGAAAGTTCCCCTAGAACTATCTACCATTTCATGGATAGATGCTACACAACTATCTGATGCTCTCATTGTGAGACCAAAAGGAGACCCAACTTCAGAGGGGAAGTATCCTCTCACCAAGTAATCCATTCTGATTTGAGTGTAAGTATCAAATGACATTAAAGGGCTAGTCCTCATCCAAACACAACCCACCAACACTGATCTCCTATCCATGGCTGAAATATCTCTTCAGAGCCTCAGCGGAAAGGTTTTATTACATGGTGGTTGGTTCTTGCAGCTTCTTTGACAACTCCTGTATGGCAGTGGCTAACAGAGACACTGGAGGAGATGCAAATACAAAACATCCCCCAATGCTCCCTCTCCCATGTAGCTCTTCCCATGTACAGATGCTGCCCAATGGTGAAAAAGCTGTCTATTCTCTGTGCACAGAAGCAGACCCTTTTTATAAGTTCCAATAAAGGTGTAGGTATGTGTGTGTAAAGAGCAGGCAAGCCCAACTCAAAGCCCTGAAGATGATGAAACTCTCCTTTTATCTACCTACCTCAATGGTCTAGCAGTGATGAGCCAAATTAAACAGCAGCTGCCTGATGGCATTACAATGCCTGAGAAAATCTAAAGGTGCTTAACGCACATTGCCCCAGTCAAAACGCATCTCGACCAAAGCACACACAAAAGGGGGGAGGGTAGGAGATGTTTGCTAAACAATTTTTGAATGTGATACTTCTAAAAGAAATAACTCATTCAGATCTGCTCTGGTTCTTTTAGATATAGAGCTCCATAACACCAACTTTTTTTTCCTGATATGCACCCATGATTTTGACCTCCATTTCATTAATGCAGCAAGCGCTGGTCACTTTCACCTGCGTGCATTGTTGCACTATTTCATCTTATTTGCTCTCCCACTCGACCCCTCCCCTTCTCCTTCCCCCTCCATTTCATTGGTTCTTGTCATTGATGGACAGCTACCTTTCCTCCCTCTCTGGCTTTTTGTCTAGGAGGGGTGTGCAGAGCAGGTCTACTCCACCCCAAACCATTCCATTTTCAGATAACCGCTATATTATAGCCTATAGGAATTAACCAAAACACTTACAGGTCTGTCATTTTTAAAGATAAGGAGATGAAACTTTGCAATGTGGTAGCACTTAAGTGGGGCTTTAGGCATGCCAAGTTTGAAGCAGATCAGTCCATCCCTTAATTTTTAAGGATTTTTTAAAAAATTTCTCCCCTTAAACCATCCCCCACAAACACATACATGCATCTCTCTGATTCTGCATTAATTCACCCCTGTGCATTTATGGAGGGAGATTTTATCCTTTACTTTGCGGATGCACAGATGAACTCTGTTTTTCAGTTAATAAAAATAGAGATCAGCTGTGCATCTGCAAAGTAAAGGATAAAAGCTCCCTCCATAAATGTGCAGGGGTGAATGAACGCAGAATCAGAGACATGTGTGTGTTTATGGGGGGAATGGTTTGAGGGGAGAATTTTTTAAAAAAATCTCCTAAAAAATCAAGCGAGGAGCTGATCTGTTTCAAACTTCGCATGCCTAAAGCCCTGCTTAGTTCTCATAGGCTATAATAGAGCGGTTATCCAAAACCGGAATGATTCAGGGTGGATCAGACCCGCTCTGCACACCCCTACTCAACAACAAAGCCAGAGTGAGGGGGGAAGGCGACCACATCCATCATAATGTCCATCAACAATAAGAACCAATGAAATGGAGGGGGAAGGAGAAGGAGAAGGGGTGGGATGGAGTGGGAAAGCAAATGAGATGAAATAACACAACAATGTATGCATGTGAAAGTGACCAGCGCTTGCTGCTATAATGAAATTGAAGTCAAAATCAGGGGTGCATATCAGGAAAAACAAGTTGGTGTGATGGTGCTCATTCTCATTCTATTTCATATAATCTGATCTGTATAGGGAGGGCTCCTGTATCTTTAACACTTGTATAGAAAAGGGAATTTCTGCAGATGTCATTTGTATGCAGGCAAAAGGAGGACAGGGCATTTGTATGTATGCTGCACCTGGTGAAATTCCCTCTTCATCACAACAGTTAAAGCTGCAGTTGCTCTGCCTAGTGTGACCAGATGCAAATTCCTACTTGGGCCCTGAGTAACCAACTAAGCTTGTATATTACTACAATTTCTGGGTGAGAAGAAGCGATGGTTACGTATCTAGTTCAGGCTCCACCTCCAGTCTTGGTGCAGATGTGTCCTAAATTGCTGTGTTCCTGCCCCATCCTTGAAAGCATGCCAGAAATTATGCCTCTCCTGCAGGCATTAGGGAAACAGGTGTGTAGAAAAAGAAGATTATTTAAAAATGTTACATTATGGTTGTTGACAAAATACTAGGGGTTTGGGGAGGGTGTGTGTGTTTTAATCTCATTGTTGAATTATTGTTTTTGAGAAGTAGCAGCACTCCTGTTGCCTTACGTCTGCCCCAGGTAAAATAACGTAAGAATGTCCATTGTTAGAGATAATTGTAATGAACCATGACTTGATTTAGGTCAAGACTATGATTGCTTCTATAGATATGGAGTACTATAAGTACTTCCATGATTGCTGTCAGTAAGCTCTTGGGCAGACCAACCCACAGCCTGGATCTCAAGAGAACAGCCTTCATGAACCATGAAGATAACAGCGATATTTGAGATCCTTTCTCTAGCAAACTATTACTTCTTTTTAGGTAAGCATTGTGGTATGATCCTCAAATCTCCATAAGTGATGACCTCTTTATACATTACTTTTTCTCTATCCAAGTAAAAGAAAATCACAATATAGAATAACATGGGTTGGATCCAGAGTCTGCATTATGCAAGAGAAAGGGACTTTCCATGAGAAGAAGGGCTCTGCTTGAAGATGGTCCCCCTCCCCAGTTTGGGGGGATCCACCTTTGCCCCACACTGGGGGTCATCCCATTCAGCAGGGACTTCTGACTCTCTGTGTAGCATTTTAAATGGGCTGGAAGGACTGCTATAGGAGGAAGAGTGGGGGAAGTTCCCCACACTTCTACCAGTAGGGTGACCATATGAAAAGGAGGACAGGGCATTTGTATGTATGCTGCACCTGGTGAAATTCCCTCATCATCACAATAGTTAAAGTGGCTCTAGCTATAGAGTGACCAGATACAAAAGATGGCAGGGCTCCTGCAGCTTTGACTGTTGTGATGAAGAGGGAATTTCACCAGGTGCTGCATGCATACAAATGACACCTGCTGAAAATCCCTTTTCTACGCAACTGTTAAACAGGGTGACCATATGAAAAGGACAGGCCTCCTGTATCTTTAACAGTTGCATAGAAAAGGAAATTTCAGCAGGTGTCATTTGTATATATGGAGAACCTGGTGAAATTCCTTCTTCATCACAACAGTTAAAGTGCAGGAGCTATACTACAGTGACCAGATTTAAAAGAGGGCAGGGCACCTGCAGCTTTAACTGTTGTGATGAAGAGGGAATTTCACCAGGTTCTCCATATATATAAATGACACCTGCAGAAATTCCCTTTACAATACAACTATTAAAGATACAGGAGCCCTGTCCTCCTTTTCATATGGTCACCAGCATAGTTGATCCAGTTTAAATCTGGATCCAACCTTATGTGTTTTGCAATGGTTAAAAACTATGTGTTTTTGCTACTTTGGGGCATATTTTTTAATGCAGGTGAGACACTATTGTCTGCCTGATGCATGGATCGGTGATTAGGCAAATAGGGGTGGCAGGGAAATTTGCGTACTGCTCTTCAGTCATTGGGTTGGATCCAGATTTAGTCATTCTTGCAATAGAAATAATGTGACAAATTAATAATGAATAACTTGGCTACTTAAGTGCCCATTGATTTCAGTAGACCTACCCTAAGACTATGTCTGGATCCAAGCCACAAACACCATGTAGGGAACATAACTGGACTCAAGACACAATTCACTTGGTTATTACAAAACACTATGATTGTTAATGTGAGAAATCCATTGTATGCATGGCTTTGCTCTCAAAACCAGAAGCCACTGTGGGACCTCACTGGAGAAAATCCAGTGCTTTAGATTTATTGCATTTATTTATTTATTGCATTTATATACCACCCCATAACCGAAGCTCTCTGGGTGGTTTACAAAGATTGAGATTAATTTTTCCAAGAACTAGTAGAGTCCGAATCCAATACTGTAGAAAAATTACTGAAGATTGGGTTATTGAAATTAGTATTATTTTACAAATTTCTAGTAGTGTGGTGTTAGTAGGACCACAGCACTATCAAAGTTCATGTCATTTTATGAAGTGACGTCACAAAACAAAATGAAAGCAGGTCCCTCTCACAAGGAGCTTGCAAGCTAAATTATCACTTCCAGGTTACCAGCGTTACATTTTATTTACCACCAACACCCATTTTAAATGCTTTGAAATGTTAACATTTTGTTTTTACCTTATTTTTATACCACTTTTTCTGCCAAAGTAGCCAAAACAGTTTATATTTCCTATCCATGGCTTCCAATCTAAGAAATACGACAGCAGGAGGGGGAAAAAGGAATAGGGAAGGAAGAGGAAAATCAGCACATTCAGATACCAACTATTTCACAGTGTTCTTAGTGAAGTTGCATAATGATAAGGAGGAACAGTTGCTTCAGGGGAAACATTCTGGACGGAGAGAGACGAATGCAGTTGATCCCAGCTGAGCTACTGGAGGGGGTCTCATGGTCTCACCTCTCCCCTTGCTGCAGCTGGAAAGAATGTCTGCTGATGGAGACAGTTGTGGGAGGGCAGGAACCAAATGGCAGCTGGTCTCAGCTAGGCCAACAGAGGGGACCTCACTGTGTCACCTCTCATTCAATTGCAGCCAGGTAGAAGGAGTCTGTTTTTGAAATACAGTATATTATTATTATTATTATTATTATTATTATTATTATTATTATTATTATTTTGCAATAGACCACATGGACCAGGTGTATTCAGCATTTTTTAACGAAAAAATAGGAATAATTAGTGGCCAGAAAAGATTGATGCCCATGATCTAACTTTCTATAAGGTCATTTTCAATTCCTGGTAATTAGCGTTTGGAAGTATTGCCCTCTCAGCATTGAAAACTCTAGCATGTAATAACAATTGCAAGATAAGACTGCCTGAACAATGTATTGGAAGTTCTTAATGCTTTCTCAAATTATTTTTCAGGTGCTCAAGCTTCAAGAAAGGTCAGTTAATACAACATATTCTGCACGTTTTGTTGTTGTTTAAGAACTAAATTGTGCTCACTTTCTGCAGAGCAAAAATAAAAATGAATGTGTCACACAAATGAATAATGAAAGCAGATTAAAAGTATACAACATGACAGATATTATTTAAAAGTTGTAGCTAGCTAGCAGCTATGACTTTTTTCATTTTTACTCTAGAGTGGGTGCAGAGCCTCTGATCTGGACTGGGTAGCCTGGGAGTAGGGGTTTTTAGTCCTTTCACCTCCCCCCCCCCCAATCTCCCTGATCTGTGTGTGATCTGGGTCGGGGTGTGTGTGTTACACCTGCAATTTCAGTTTGCAAAACAGTGATCCTTAAAGCAAATCTATTGTCTGTTTTGAACCTACTGAGGGGCTCTGCTTTGAACTACACATGCCGCTTGAATAAACAGCAGTTCCTCTTTTGTACATTCTGCATGGTATATTTTGCCACAAGGCTTTTAATCTACTGCATCTACTTTTAGTTTTGTTGCAGAATTCAGCTCTATACAAAAAGCTCTTCCTTTCCTGCTTTTCTGCTACACAATCTCTAGGCGGCACTGTGGTGTAGCAGATTAATGCAAACACACAAGAGGAACTCACACTTCCTTTCGCAATTAGAAATAACACACCATTTCCCCTGGTCTAAAAAAAAAAACCTCGCAGAAAGTGCTATTTACAAACAGAAGTGAAACTAGAGGATCAGAATGTCATCTGAAGAACCCATAAACAGCCATGAGTAGGGAATGACAAGTCTCCAACAAATGTCTCATGTAGAAAAACTCAATGTGGATTAGCACCGGATGAAAGTTAAAGATCATGCAAATTTTTCTAAGCAAGTGAATACCAAGTCTGAGTTTAAAAATGCTTAAAATTATTTAGAATTTAGCAGGGGAACAAAATCTAGGATTGAAGAGATTGTAGAAAGATAATATCTCAAGGCGCAATACAGCTAGGTGACTATAAATAAAGACTTTAACAGCACTATATTTTAACTGGACTAATTTCCAGGTAAGTCAGTGTTTCCTGGGAATAAGTCTCATTTAACTCAATGGTGCTTACTTCTGAGTAGGCCTTTGTAGGAGTGCACTGTAAGGCTCCAACCCTTTTCACACTGAAAAACCAAATTAAGAAAAGCAGCTTTTAATTTGTTATTTTAACTCATTCATTTCTTACTCCTTTGTGTCACCTATAAAATCCAGAAGTGATATTATTAGAAAAAAATGAATATAAAGTAAATTATGTATTGTTTCAGCCTTGTAAATTAGCCTATGAAGGTTACTAGCTTGTAAAATTATTTGCTAAAAAATCTAGTAAACCCTGTTTCCATTCTAATTATTGAGGAAGGTAAGTCCCTTCCTTCAATGCCAGCATGGAAATGGAGTTTTCTAGTCTTTCTGCAAGCTATTAAAAAAGAAAAAAGGGTGTGTGGGGGTGGGGAGTGAAGCATTCTGCGGAAGCAGATGAGGGAGGGAGCGGTCTCTTCTCTGGTGACCTGCTTGGAGAAAGAGGCTTCTCTTTCTTTGGGACCAGCACAGAAACCAAGCAAGAGTTATGGAGGAAGGAGCGACCTGTCCTTCCTCTGCCAGGCTGCTCACTCACCTGTATGGAATTCCTGGTTGGCTATGGCCACAAGGTGAGTTGTTAAATATTTATTTTAGGTATTTATATGCCGCTTTTCAGTCAGCCCTCAAATTACATAAAATATTAAAACAATACATATCAATACAAAATACATAATAAAACAGAAAGGGTGAGTTGTGAGGGCGGGGGAGAGGCTTTTTGAAATCCAATTTCAGTTCTTAAATGAGATTGTCTTCTCCCCTCAGGTTAGGGTGGGTCAGGTTTTTCCCAGATCTGGCCAAGTCACATGTTGGCCATTTAAGCAGTTACCTGGTCCAGATTCTAGCCCTTATAGAAGCAGAGTCATTTTATTTATTTATTTATTACATTTCTATACCGCCCAATAGCCGGAGCTCTCTGGGCGGTTCACAAAAATTAAAACCACTCAAAGTATAAAACAACAGTATAAAACCATAATATAAAATACAATATAAAAGCTCAACCAGATAAAAACAGCAGCAATGCAAAATTACAAATTTAAAACACCATGTTAAAATGTATTTATAGATTGTTAAAATGTTGGGAGAATAAAAAGGTCATGAGAGAGAAAATGTAAATGCAGTTTACTACTCAATTACATGGTGAGAAACAAGACCCCAGAACCCATACCATTGTTGCTGCCAGTGAGGGAAGTCACAGAGCATAGGACTGACATGTCAAGGAAGGGAAAGGAAAGGAACCTCTCGTGCAAGCACTGAGTCATTACTGACTCTTGGAGGGACGCCAGCTTTCGCTGACGTTTTCTTGGCAGGCCTTATAGTGGGGTGGTTTGCCGTTGCCTTCCCCGGCCGTTATTCCCTTCCCCCCAGCTACCTGGGTACTCATTTTACCGACCTCAGGAGGATGGAAGGCTGAGTCGACCCGAGCCGGCTGCCTGAGAACCAGCTTCTGCTGGGATCGAACTCAGGCCGTGGGGAGAGTTTCAGCTGCAGAAACTGCTGCTTTACCGCTCTGCGCCACACGAGGCTCGACATGTCAAGGAAGCAGTGTAATATTCATAGAGATAGGAAAAGAGTAGAGTTCAATGTCTGAAAAAACTTCCTGACTGTTAGAGCAGTGTGACGGTGGAATCAGTTACCTAGGGAGGTTGTGGGCTCTCCCACACTAGAGGCATTCAAGAGGCAGCTGGACAACCATCTGTCAGGGATGCTTTAGGGTGGATTCCTGCATTGAGCAGGGGGTTGGACTAGATGGCCTTGTAGGACCCTTCCAACTCTGCTATTCTATGATTCTATGATTCTATAAGATAGAACTTTCATATTGCTTCTTTCTGAAGTTTCCCTGCACCCCTCCCTGGTAGTGGAAGTGAGAGCTCCTCATAAAAATAACTAATAGAGAATTTAAAGAAAGTAGCATAGTCTAAGCAACAGACAGCAGCAAACATGAGTTAATGCTCTTTCTAACTCAGGTCTTTGTTTGTTTGTTTGTTTGATATGATTCACAGTGCAATTCAGAAGGGTGTTCCATTGGTTTCAGCTCTGTGTATCTAACATTTGCAGCCTTGTTTGTTTATAATTTTCAAACATTGCTCTGCCAATGCTAATACAGTTCATTCTCTCCATATCACAAGTTGAGGATGGGAGCTGTGCCTGAGACAGAGTAACTTACAACAGTCATGCAATGTGGTCCAGGTTAGAGCTGCCCAGTTCTGCCCAATTCCTCACTGAGCTGTTGTTTTGTGAAAAAAAATGGTGGCTCAATTTTTGGAAATTGAATGTAGCTTAAATGCCAGCTGTAAGGGGGGGGGGCATTTATGCAGCATTACAGGTATGAACATGTTCAGGCCTGTAATCTTGCATAAATGGCTGCTTTACAGCCACCGTTTGAGAAAAAGGCATTTTACGTAGAACAATGAGCTGCCATTTTTTATTTCAAAATGGTGGCTCCCTGCGGGTTGGGCAGCTGCACGTCACTCATTGGATGGTTGCGAACCATATGGTGGCTTGTCTAGGGCACTGAGGCCTGGAGTCCAGGAGATCGCGCTGAAGGGAGTCCGCCAGTCTCAATCCCCCTCTTGGACTCCTGTGACATCTCTAGGTCCTGGATTGTCTTTGGCTGATTGTTTTAAAATTGCTTTTGGATATATGTTGTCTCTATTAATATGTTTTATGTGAATGGTTTTTGTATAATTTTGAACACCAACAATATGTACTAGCAGAGCGAGTGATGCTCGCAAAGTGAACCACCTTGGTATGAGAAGAGAGGTTGTTCAAGCATGTTCCTATTTCCATGTTTTAAAAGTTGGAGGGTATGACAGACCTAAAATAGTTCATACCAACAAAATGGCCCTTTTCCTTTCTACAGCATTACGATGGGGAGATTTGGATTAGGAAAGTGTGCGGGGAGGTTGCTTAATATAACCATTACTTGATTTGCATCGTTACGAATCTATTTGCATAATATGCAAGTTAGGATGCTTAGATTTGGGGAGACTGGATTATGGCAACTGTACCTGAGACTAAAGGCCTTGCTGGACCAGGGGTTAGTGCGGTGCGAGGCCCGTGCTTGTCCCTGTGTGTCCAAATGACACACAAGGGATCCCGGCCTCAGCCAGGGCTCGAGCTGCCCTGGAACTGCGCTAACCAGAACCGCCTGTAGCGCTGTTCTTCATGCGGTCCCAGCCTCAGGTTGGGCTGAGGCCGGGACCGCATGTGTGTGGACCGGTCCGCTGCTTTTCCTGGCTACCACACTTATGCGTGAGTAGCCGGGAAAAGCAGCGGACGGGCTGCAGTGCTCCATGTCCCCGGCCTCCGTTTCCCGCCCCCCCATGTGCTCGGTCTCCGTTTCCCACCCCCCCCCATGTCCCCAGCCTGTGTTGGCCTCCGCCGCCGAGTCCCCGGCCTGTGATGCCCGGCGCTGCCATGTCCCCCGGCCGGGTATCACAGGCCGGGGACTCGGCAGCGGAGGCCATCACAGGCTGGGGACATGGAGGGGCAGCCATCAAAGGCTGGGGACATGGGGGGGCGGGAAATAGAGGCCGGGGACATGGGGGGGGCAAGAAACGGAGGCCGGGGACATGGGGGGGAATTGCGGGCGGGGGACATCGGGCAGGGGATAGGACATCGTGGGCGGGCAGGGGAAGGAGAACGAGGCCGGGGGACATCAGGTGGGGTATCGGACATTGCGGGTGGGGGGGCAGGCGGGGGAAGGAGAACGGGGCCGGGGGACATCGGGCGGGGGATTGGACATCGCGGGCGCGGGCGCGGGCAGGGGAAGGAGAACAAGGCTGGGAGGAGAAGAAGACTTTAAAAAACAAACCCTACTTACCTTTCCTGGCTCCTGCGCTGCTGCTGCCTCTTTAAAAATAAAAAATGGCATCCGCGACAGCTCTCCTCCAGAGCTCGTCGTGGCTCACGTGTAATAAGGGTGAGATCTCACGTTATTCATAATGCAAGTTCTCCCCTCCTCTCCCCCGGATTTTCGACCACGTCTAGCAAGGCCCTAAGATGCTTTTTCAGTAACCTGGTTATGGCAATTGGGATAGGGGGGCATATTTGATGGATGGCGGGGGCAGTTCACCAAGTTGTTCCTGCTTCTTCTCACTTTGCTTCAGGCCGCAGCGTTCTTCAGCAGCCCCCTGGTAGAAGTTGGGGGAGGGAAGGGCCCTCACAATAATCACTTTTCAGCACCAAACCCTTTCCCTGTGCCATGTCAGCTATGAGATTAACCATGTCAATGAAACCTAGCATGAATTGAAGTAATTAAATCCACTCCTTGAGAAAACAGCCAAATGTCACAGCAATCCCCACGTTCTTTTGCCACCCTCCCACATTTTGATAAAGAAAGTAGCACAGACTTTAACCCTGTAAGGACCCATCTTTCTTAACGGTAAAATAACAAAGGAAAAATGACTCCTGTTTGTCACGCATTGTGAACTCATTTTATCTTCATTTTGCAGATTAACTGTGGAGGATACCCAAAAGATAAACAAGGCAAGCTAGGCTGCCCTAAGAACTTTGCGCCAGTTTGTGGAACTGATGGCATTACTTATGACAACGAATGTATGCTGTGCACCGCAATCATGTGAATACTTGCATATTCTGTTTGCATGAGTTGGGAGAGTGGTTGATAACAGTAACAGGTTTTTAGGGTGGGAAATGCTTCTGTGTGCCAGTATCCAAATTCCACGTTGTCCTGTTGTTTACCTCTGTTTTACTTTTCGTTACATACAGGATGCCGCCATTCTACCCCATCCTAAAATACTGCTTCAAGTCCATCTGCTTAGCACCATGTCTCTGCAATGTTAGTATATAGCACAGTAGTGCAGCTGTTGATATACGTCATTGAAAGAACAGATCAGCAGGCATATTATGGCTGCTCTTGGAGGCTGCTTTGAACTACTGCCTATGGTGCCTTTTCTCATTTGGCAGTCCATTCATTCATACCAGATCATCAAGTGTCTTGGACTATTGAGCATTTCTTCCAAGTTACTACCGGGTTTTTGGTTTCAGTTGTTTGCACTGGTAAAGCCACATTTATCTGAGCTATTGCACACCAATGGCTCATGTTATAGCTGCCACTTTTGATTGGTTATTATATTTGTCCGTTTACCATATGCACTCCAAACATAGCATATGCTTTTTCACCCCGTTACAGAGAAAAACATTTCAACCATTCCAAGAGGTAGATCCAAAATGTGATATCACTTTTCCTCATTCATTACTCCTGTGTTATACTATCAGTGAAAGAGAATCCAAGAACCAGAATATGACAAATTTTAAATATGCTTTGGATGTCAGTAGAGAACGAGGTTTGATCTCAATCGCCTATTTAAGGAGGAGACAGTACCAGACTAGAAAATCAAACACTGTATATTTTATTGTGGCTAATAAATATAAGCAAATTTAGCAAGCAAATATATAATTTCATCTTCATCTTAGAAAGATCTATTAATTGCAGCCTCTTTCTTTCTAGTTATGGAAGTAAGCTAGATCTGGCACATGAAGGAAAATGTGTAAGTATCATTGTCATTTCAGTTAAAAATAAAGAACTGTCTATTCATGGGGAAAGCTCTGTGGTGGCTGTGGATCTGCGCTGAATCAGTTATAAGACGCAGGTGCAGCTTCGCTGCCACCGCAGCGCTCTCCCACGACGCTGCAGAATGAAAACATCAGGGACTTACCCTGACTTTTTCAATTGGAGCAACGTCAGTTCAGCGCTTCTGCCATCTGACATCACTTCAGGGCCAATACGGGGCCAATAAGGGAGCAGCGCCTGGTGGAAGGCAACCAGCGATTGGTCGCCTTCCACCAGGAACAGGGCAGGGGTGGCTCCGGTACCCAGATGGCTGCTGGAAACCCCATTCTCCCTCCTCGGAATCAGAATTACCTGACAGCAACTCGGGAGAGGGATTTTGGAGGGAGCCGTAGCCAACCCAGCACCGTGAAGACACCTCCTGATCATTCCTTAAGAACAAACCTAATATTTCTACTCATATACTTACATGTAATGTTTCTGCCCAAGAACGAACACTATATTGCAAATTGCACCTTGAATCTATAAATGTGTAGCCCTGCTGAAGCACAAGCAAACTTAATCCAAAACTTATTTATTTCTTCATTTTCTATCCCACCTTTCAGTTTGGAAGGAACCCTGAGGCATCTTACATTAAAAGTAAATCAAAATCAATTAAATATATTAAACACAGATGAAATACAAATACATTAGACAGTTTCTGTTCCTTCCAACATGTATCATTTCTCCCCAACACAGTTCTCATTCGGTCATTTTGGCCCATCACAGTGATGGCAGATGAATGTTCTGTGGGCTAGCTGTGAGGTCTTTACTCTCTCCCTGCAAGACATGCACATCTTCTCACTGACTAAAGTCAAAGCCAGGTGCAGCACCTTGGCTTCAGGTGGGAGGCTGATATGGCAGGTAGATGTTCTGCATTAACTAGAATAAATATAAAGTAAAATATAAGGTAGAAAATAACAATAGCAGCATGGTTGACTAGCAGCAAGTTGTGATAGTACTGAACCACCAAAAACCATATTATTTGCCCCAAAGGTGACATTGCAGTAAATGATACCTTGGGGACAAATAGCACCTTAATGGACCATTTTGAAAGGAAATCAGCATGAGTCACACACACCCATCCCCCCCACACACACACACTGTGGTCCTGATTTGGATCACCCCTGCAAGTTCTAAAAGATAAATGCTGGGATAGACAATCATATGGCAAACATGCCATCTGGTCCATGCCAGGCTAGGGGAAGCAGAGAGTTGGTACATAGGAGGAAAGGCACCACATGACTGCTGGGTGCTCTGATTTGAGACAACCCCACTCACCCCCTACCTCATAATTAGCAGCTGAAGTGTTTCAATAAGCCACTAAAATTTCTGATATTCAGAGATCCTCCACAAAACCTGGCAGTATCTCCATCTGTGAACACTCTGGATAGAAACAGCCTGCATTCCCTTGGCAAATTTCTCAACCTGCTCTTTCTCATGAGCCATTATCAGTAGTGTCATATCCTGTATATATAATTACAGAATGATGTTCTGCTAACTAATGGATTATTTGGAGAACATTCTATCCTTGGTTTCACAGGATGAATGCAGTGAGTTGCTAGGGCCAGAGAAGGGCTACCCTCCTGTGTGCTCACTGTACTATTGGAAGTTCTGTGGCAGTGATGGCAGGACGTACCAAAACAAGTGTGAATTTTGTGATGCCAAAAGGTAAGTCACATAAAGTCCTTGTATACAAAAAAGAATCTTTGGAAATAGAGTCCTGCATCAAGGAGTAGAATCCAGCCTGAGGTACTGATGGAGCAACATCTACAAGCAAATGTTTCTCCAGTGAGGCAAGACAACCAGTGAACTTAGTATCAAAATGGTAGATCCTCCAATATAAGAATATATCACCCATACAGTGCCACAAGGTCATTCCAGCCATATGTATTTATCATGAGTTCATCTTCCAGTGAACAACTAGCAAATCATGCAGGAAATCATGACCTTTGCCTACTTCTGAATAATATATCAACCAAGCTGTATTGACCTATTAGCTGAAACATATACCCCTATTTCCTTTGTTTACTTTAAGGAAAGTTTTCAGAAGATCAATTGTGTTGCCTTGTTTTCCAGGAAGAGTGGAGGAACTCTTGAAATAGAGTACGAGGGAGAATGTGTGAACAAAGTAGAGGTAGGTTTAGATTTTACTGTGTTTACATTTCTGCTACATGTTATAAACCTGGAGGCATGAGCTAGAAGCCTATTGCCCTCAGGTCCCCCTTTCCCTTATATCACACCTTGATACAGAAGTATTAGAAAATGAATTTGTTTGCACCCACACCTGGAAGAAAGAGGAAAGTCACAGTTATTGGATCAGTTCAGAGCACAACTTCATTTAACATGAACAAAAGAAAACAGCAGCAAACTTTAACTGTGCAGGCTAGAGATCTCCCCTTCATTTTGAAGTTAACTGGGTGGGCCTGTTTCTGCTCCAGATGTGCAGGTAGCCCCAACAGCCCCAGCTGGCCACACCTTTAAGTCTTTTTTTATTATAAAATTTCGACAAAACAAAACAAAACAATAAAAAATGAAAAAGTGTAGCTACATATATCTGAATATATCAATTTCAGTATATTGGTATGATACACACACACACACACACACACACACACACGAAAATATAGCTTTCTAAGGTTTATACATAAACTTCAACAAAGGCAGACTAAATATCCATCTAAGTATCCATTCACACATGTAAGTCTAGAGGGATACCCTCCTAGATCACTACCACCCACCCCAAGGCCCAAAGTTTTAGGCATGTTATCCAGGCGAGCCTCAAAGGGGGCCCTTTCCCAACCCCATAGCTCCCACAGCCCACTGCCTACAGGGGACAGTTTAGGGGACATCAACATAAAAATGCCTCAAACCAGCTCTGCCCTGATCCCAGCAGCGCCTCTCCCAATATATGCCTGCCTGAGATTTGAGATCTGTTGGAGGAGCCCTCCTCTGCATCTCACCAACATGAGACGTACATTATTGTGGGACATGGGAGAGGGCTTTCTCGGTTGTGGCACCCTAGTTGTGAAATACCCTCCTCTTGGAGGCCTGACTGGCACCGGCACTAGTTTCATTTTAGCACCAGGTTAAAACATGGCTTTTTATCAAAGCCTCTGAGGGCTAAATTCTCCATGGTCACACATAGTTTTAATTGTTTTAACTGTTTTAATTATTTTATTGCTTTTAATTTTTTCCCCTACTGGCTTTAATTTGATAACAATTTAATACCTTTTTAGCTACGTATATTTATGTTTACATTGTTCAGATTTTATCTGTACACCACCCTGAGATCCTAGTGATATAGGGCAAAATACAAATGTTTAAATAAATAAATAAATAAATAATAAAAAAATCACGTATGTTCCTGCTTGGAACCTTAGGTCATTTTTAGATGTCCTCCTTTCCCAAAGAATGTAAGGCAGGTAGTTACTGGGTTGTTTATGCAATGTCAGTCCCAAGAAGACATGCCTGGCCACCTACATTGTTATTTTTTCAACACAAGATCTTTCTTTTTCCCCCCAAGCATTTTAGAGATTTAGTTTTTAGATTTTATGGATGCTGTTATATTTGTTTATATTTACTTATTCCTGTGCTGTTTGTTGTTTTGTAATCCACCCAGAGGACTATTGTTATTGGACTGATTAAAATTAAATGTTAAAATAAAAACAAAAATAAAAACACAAGTGTTTCTTTGTCTTGTTGGGGCTGGGATTTGTGCAATATTGATCTTCTCTTGTTCCTTCTGTTATATATTGGAATCTGGCTTGAGCATATTTTTCCTGGGCCATCTAGAAAGAAGGGCATTTACTTCCCTTTGGTTTGCCTTGGGATAGGGTGACCACATGACCGGTAAAACCCCAGAGACCTCCGGTAAAACAAGGCTTCTCCAGGGCAACCGGGGCTGGGGCCCAAAATATCAGGAAAAACAGGTGCCCGGCAGTTCCCAGACTTCCAGGAACACATTCCCCAGCCCCTCTCCATGCCAATCTGGCCTCTCCTTGGCCGGTGCCATTGTGCCGGCCAAGAAGAAGATCCAGATCGGTGTGGGGAGGGCCTAGGAAGACACATTCCCAGACTTCTGGAAACACGTCCCCCAGCCCCTCCCCACACTGATCTGGCCTTCTCCTTGGCCAGTGCCATCGAATCTGTGGGGGGAGGGCCTAGGAGGATGCATTCTTGAACTTCAGGGAACATGTCCCAAAGCCCCTCCCCACGCCGATTTGGCTGTGCCAGCCAAGAACAAAGCCCAGATCATTTGCAGGGGAGGGCCTAGAAGGACATGTTTCCCATGCCTCCCTGCCCAGCGCCTCCCAGAAAAGAAGCAAGTAAAGAGGTGTGTGTGTGAGAGAGAGTGTATGGGTGAATGCAGTGCATAGGGTGCCTGGTTGTTTGACTAAATGGATGGATGTGCATGTGTTTTGGAGTGGGTGATCCTGAGTGTGTGTGTGTTTGTGTGCTGGCAGCGGGTGAGTGTATTGATGTGATGATGTCTGAATAGGGTGCCTGGTTGTTTGACTGAATGGATGTGTGTGCATGTTGGCAGTGTGTGTGTGTGGGGATGATCCATAGACTTTCCTCTCCAATTTGTTTGATATAATTGGCATGACGTATAGTTTGTAACAATTGCTGATAATTGTTCATCCTTCTTAAAAAAAAATCTTTAAAAAAATTAACAATGTTGCCATAATCATCATCATCATCTCTCTCTTTTCTTGCTCGTGGTGGTTTTTCTAGATGAATGTGATGGGCTTTGCCAAGTCATGCTGCCTTTTACTTATTCAGACATTTCCTGACTATTGAACATGTTTTATGTATGACTGCTTTCTGGATGTTGGCGTGGATGTATTTTGGTAGGCCTAATTTCTGAAGGGTTTCTGATATGTGTGTGTGTGTGTGTGTGTGTGTGTGTGTGTGTGTGTGAGATGCTGGTGACTGATGTAACTAATGGAATAATTGTAACTTTTTCCTGTTGCCATAGTTCTTTGACTTCCATAGCCAGTGGTGTATATTTCCTCTCTTGTCCTCTTCCTTTTTTGCAACATTTTTTTCATTAGTATTGATATGTCAATGAGGTAGGTGTGCTTTTCTTTGTTGTTTTTGACTGTTATGTCTGGTTGAAGTTGAAACAAGCTGCTAGCCTTTAGTCCATTTTGTTCCATGGCTAATGTTTGTGGGGCAATAGTAATTTATACTCTCTCTGAATGCTTATTTGTTGTACTAGATTTTTCTGTACTTGTCAACTGCTTCATTTGTTCAGTGGTAGCAGTATGCTGAAACTGTGAGTATGGATATGAAAAAGCTGATGAGGAAAGAGTGTTAAATGTTAGGAAAGATGAGACTATGGTCTTCCAGTAAAGGATTTGCAGACAGAAAAGATATTTGAGGGAAGGGGAGATTGGATCACACAGAGTACAGCAAAAGCTACGAAAGCAGGAATGAGTGAAGATAATTTCAGATACATTGAATGTCTCATTTGTTCTTTATTCCAGTGATTTTAACATTAAGATGTCATGTAGAAGAGGTTTGTCTTAATTGTGTGCTGTGAAATCAGACATGTGACCAAGGCCATGTTTGGGTGGAAATGCCCCCTTGTCGGCTGGGTGTATTGGTGGGCACCCCCCTTAGGGTGACCATGTTGTTCTCCTTTTTGGTTTCCAAAATATGGTCACCCTATGCCTGCCCAAACAAGCAAGTTCTCCCCCTCCAAAGTCCTCCCCCTCCCCACTCTAAGAAAAATTGTTACAAGCATAGACAAGCTTGTAAAACTGCTCCGAATAGCCTTGGAGTGATTTGGGGTGCTGGGGACAAGCCTCGACTCTATTATGAGGTCCCCCAAATCACCCTGCCATGGATTCAGGATTCAGATCCGAGGGGATGAACAGCCCTAGCATAAAGTTGCATTTAGCTCAATGCCTCTATTTTATAATGGGCATCGTCTTAGTGACAGAGGTGGCAGCATAGAACCTCAAAATACCTTAATTAACCTTATATTATCACATTGGAAGAACAAATGCTCGCCTCCCATAATGCAATGGACTGAAGACCTAGTAACACTATCAACTTTTGAACGGGTGTTATATAGGTGCAACATGTGAGTGGACAAATAAACGGATATCTAGTCTGCTTTTTTTGAAATCTATGTATAACTCTATCTCTCCACCCCCCTTTTTTTTAATGAATGGTACACATAATGAAAAATGATGATATTCCTATATATATATAGTGTTTTTTTTTTCTTTACATGATATATTTTCTGTTCTGCGTTGTTGATATACACAATAAAAGGGGGGAAATACCTTAATTATATATCTTTATGTCCCAAGGTTCTGTGTGTTTAGTCATTTCAAAATGGGAGATTTTTCATACCCTGCTAATAAACAGTTGTTTCTGAAAAGCATGTATTTTTTCTCTCTCTTACTAGTGCATATAGTGTTTGATTTTACAAAAGCAGAAAAGGAAAAAATAATAGGCTGATCATCCTCTTCTTCCTTTTCCAACTGTGTAATTTTTCTTCAATGAACAAATTCATGAAACAAACTCTGCATATTATTTGCATTTTCTATGAGAAACTCCACACTTGTCAAAAACATTCACAGGACCATGAAAACCATGAATCAAAATACTTACTCTTCTTTCAGTTGTTCAATGAATCAACTTAAGAACATTTTAATTATTACCGCAGGATATATGCAGCGAATTTTCTAAACCCATAGTATTCTGCACAGATGTCTTCCGTCCAGTCTGTGGCACAGATGGTGTGACATATGATAATAAATGCAAGTTTTGTTCAGCACGAGAGTAAGTAATCCATTCATAAACATTTTTGTTAAGAACTAGATCCATTGGAATAATTTTATGGAATTCTGTACTTAAAAGATATTCTCATCATAACTGGTTAAAATTATATATACTGCTGGGATCAAGAGTATTTATATATCAGGCAACCATTTATTCCTTTCTCCATATTATGTCATCCTTTCAACTTCCTGAGTTAGCCACCTGATTTAATGACAGAAGAACATAGAGCTTCTCTACATGAGTGATTTATTGCACACTTATGAATGGCCACACAAGGAAGTTTGCAGGTCCTTTATATGGTGCATCAACCTCCAGGATGCCTCCCACACTTTCCCCTGGTAATCTCACATTTTTTAAAAAAAAGAAATGGAGATAATGCAGTATTTTAAATAATCACAGGATTAATTCTGCCACTAGATGGTGGTGTTTCATTGAACTTTATGGAACATTGCCCAGAGGGGAAGTTTTCAGTTACACATTATGTGGTTGCTGTCTGAAGAAGTCCATAGTGGATGTGGAAAGACGGGGAGGGGAAACCATGGTAAGGGTGCATTTTTTTCCTCTTAGTGTAGAGAAGCCTGTAGCATTGAGCGATATACTACGTAAGGCTGGATCATGGCAGCACTTCATACTTTCACTGCAATACCCAGCACCTGCCGGTCATATCTGCCAGAGCACTGGTGTGACTACCCAAGCACTGGGGGAAATCATGCAACATCCAAAGGGATTTGCTGGTGCATAGACCTGTGTGGAGGAGGCACCTCACGGTCTTCAAAAGTATATATGCCAAATTCTCAGTGCAATATTGTGGTGCAAGATGGCATTGTAAAGGGTGATTTATTGCATGCTTATGATTGCCCACTTAATGAAGTTTGAAGGTCCTCTACATGATGCCATCAACCTCCGGGATGTCTCCAACACTTTCCCCTGGAAAAAAAATGGAGATAATGCAGTATTTTAAATAATCACAGGACTAATTCTGCCACTAGATGGTGGTATTTCATTGAACTTTATGGAACATTGCCCAGAGGGAAGTATTCAGTTATACATCATGTGGTTTCTGTCTAAAGAAGTCCATAGTGGATGTGGAATGATTTGGGGAGGGGGAACTCTGGTAAGGGTGCATTTTTTCCTCTTAGTGTTGAGCTGCCCATAGTATTGAGCGATATACTACCTAAGGCTGGATCATGGCAGCACTTCATACTTTCACTGCAATACCCAACATCTGCCGGTCATATCTGCCAGGGCACTGGTGGGACTACCCAAGCACTGGGGGAAATCATGCAACATCCAAAGGGATTTGCTGGTGCATAGACCTGTGCGGAGGAGGCACTTCACGGTCTTCAAAAGTATATATGCCAAATTCTCAGTGCAATATTGTGGTGCAAGATGGCATTGTAAAGGGCCTTTCAAACATCACCTATGGGTTTGCCTCACTTCGTTCACAAGGGTTCCCCTTCAGTCTTTTCATTCTAAGCTACTGAGCAACTAGACCATATCATTAGTATTTAATGTGACTTTATGAATTATGTTAATTTGAAGAAGAGTCATCAAACATATTACTCTTTTGTTTTTTAAAGGGGAATATGGGAAGACATTGGCATTCATCATGAAGGCAAATGCGAGCAAGAGGTATCTCTCATTCTGTATTTTTATCAGCATTTATGTTTTCCTTCTCAAAATGATTACTGACAGCCAAACTGGATGTGGCTTCAGAGATGTTTGAATGCTTTTATGGACCTCTTTTTGTTTGGCTAAAACCAGCAGCAGGGAGCTGAATTTAGATCTGGGCCGCAGCATGAAAAGAAAGATTTAACCCCCCTGCTCCTGTGCCATGGCCCAATTGGAATCAAGGGCCTGCATGGGTATTTTTAGGAATTAAAAAATGAGCCAGAAACTCCATCCACTCATCTCCAACTTCACATCCAGTCCTGTGTTGTGCAGTTAGATACACATTGCACAGAGTACAGGTGCAGTCAGTATTTAAAAGCAGTGGCCCAGAAGTGATGGCAAGGAGGAAATGAATACAGAGTTCTTGGGTGAGTGGGTGGGAATAACAAGGTGAAAAACTAAGAACAAGATTAGGATGTGGACTTCAAGTGTAGGACGAGGCAAAACCACCCAGATTTTTGTGAACCTCCCAGAGAGCTTCAGCTATTGGCCGGTAGAAAAATATAATAAATAAATAAAAATGCAAGGGAAGACATGTATGGTTCAAAGAAAAGTATTGTTTTCAAGACTAAGGTATCAATGCAAACTGATACAGAGGGTTTTCTGCTTGAGTGCATTCCATTACAAGTAAAGGCAACTTGACAATAGATATCACCAAAATGTATGATATTCAGACTCTCAAGACTCCCTGCCCCGTTTTCTTTTGTCAAATTTCTCAATCTGCTCTTGCTCATGGGGTTATTAGGGGGTTTGTTTAATACTCTGAATACATACAACTAATGTGCAATGTTACAAAATGGCATCATGCTAATGAGTGGATTTGTGGGTGGGGGAGATTCTGTGGTCGATTTTACAGGATGAATGCAGTGAGTTTCGAGAGATAAAGAAAGGCTACCCTGTTATGTGCATTCTGGATCATGAGAAAGTCTGTGGCACTGATGGCGTGACGTACCCAAACAAGTGTGAATTTTGTGTTGCCAAAAAGTGAGTAAATCCAAATATTCTCAGAAGAAACTTTGGACAAATTTCCTGTTAATGGTTTTTTCCCTGAATTCCACCTGACTGATGTGTCAATGTCACACACCCCGAGTAATATTTGGCAACATCCACCCGATACAAACACAATTTTGATATACACTCACAGGATGGAAAATTTCAGGTGCTACTGTGGCTCCAGCTTTAATGGTATTAACTAATATTATTGTAATACTTTTGAAGGGAGTTTGGGACCTGGTTCACATAGGATAATGCCTTACTGGAAGTTTACCCATGATTTATCTGCCAGACAGTCATGGAAAGTGCAGGTTGTTTTTTCAATTATTGGGTTGTTTGATTCCCTCCTCCTTTGTCTGCTCCCTCCCTATATCCAAAAAAGCTTTGTGGTGTTGTAGTACTGGCCTGTAGAGCAGCTGGGTTTTTTTACCATTCTGGCCCGCTGCCTCTCTAGAAAAAAAATATGGTTATTGGTTCACACATAACAAGCCAAAGTTAAAACAACCAGAGTTGGGTTGTTTATGGTTAACAACCCATAGTTAACCCATAGATCTAGGTTCACCTACAACAACAACCCAGGATTCAATAACCTATACTCAACCCATACTCTGGGTTGTCATTTCATGCAAACCAGGTCCTCATCTCTTAGCTCATTGCTTTCTGCAATGATAGATGTGTAAACAAAGAACAGTGTGTGTAGCAGCATTTTGTTCAAACAGGTACCAACGTAGTAAATCCTCTAATGTGCGGATATAATATCCATGCAATCATGAAGTCATTTCAGCCATGTATATTAGTGCACAGTCTTATGGGTTGCACCCTCATCCGATGGAAACCTCCAATCTCAGAGGCTTCTGAGCACCCAATGTCCTGAAAAGCTGCTACCAGCAGGGTGGGAGGAACAGAGCATGTGATTTTCACCTGTCCATCCTCCTTCCTTCCCCCCCCCCAGATGGGTCACTCAGCCTGTCTAGTGGAGGCCCATTGGTGGGGGCGGGGGGCGGGTTATGGATGTGGTTGAAGAGGCCATCAGATTTCTTGTATCCTAGCCTCCCTTCCCATCCTGACTCACTGCAACCCCCCTTTCAGACCTCTCTGTGGTTCTCCGATGCTGCTTTTATGACCTCATATGGCAAATGCCAAAGTTCTTGCTATGACAGTTGTGAGGGGCTGCAGGGAGGGATCAAATTCTGAGTTTGTAGCATTGCCTATGGTCTCATGGGCTTATCTTGGAAGAATCCTAGGGCCCCTGGGACACTGTTTAGGGACCACAAGATTGTTTTGTTGATCAGGGTTCACCTTTCAATTCGTACAATGTCATCTGTGAACAACCAATAAAGCATGTAGAAAATCATGATGTTTGCATACTTCTGAATAGTATATTAACAAAGTTGTATTGTCCAAAAAGATGAAACGTATACCTTAAATCTTTGATTTCTTTAAAAAAAAGATTTCAGAAGTTTAATTATGTTTCCTTGTTTTCCAGGAACTATGGAGGAGCTCTTGAAATACACTACGAGGGAGAATGTGAGAATGTAATAAAAGTAGGTCTATATTTTATTGTGTTTACATTGATGTTACATTTTTGTGCTTTAAACCTGCTGTCATCTCTATCCCCATGATCTTCACTATTCTCATTATACTTGCTTGCATCTGTCTTCATATGCAAGTAGTGCAAAGCAGAAGTATGAATTGAATTGAAAATAAATCAGTTGCAACGCGTTATAACCTGAGGACAGGTTGGAACTCATCCAAGTGTCAATAAATACCTAAATGTATGTGCGTTTGTTTGTTTTTCTTTTGACCTGGGACAGTACAGGATTGCCCCTTCTCCTTTCGGTGCTGTTAGGTGCTGCCATCTTGCTTGAGGGATGATCTTTGGCAGATGGTACTCATATCCCTTCCATTGGGCCTGGAAATAGTCTAGGTTCCACTCAAATGTTGGGACTGAAACTGCCTTGGTTGCCTTGGTGGCCAGTGTTTCCTGGGAGATACAAGGAATGTGAGCCTATTGATGATCTTTGAACTCTCATTGGCTTTCACAAACTGGCCCTGTCTAGGTGGTCACATCCCCAGAGTTTTTCTGATGGAGTCATGCTAGACTAGTGCCTTCTTGTGGAAGGATCACAGCAGTAGGAGGAATGTAATGCAATTCTACTATTGACACAAGTGACCCAAAAGTTGTCCTGTGTCAGAAACACAAACTGGCCCTGCAAGGCAGGCCAAAACAGACAATATTGTGGAGAGGTGTGCAGGCGGACAGGCACACAGGGAACAAGTATGCCATAGACTCATGGTATTGTACCACTAAGTCTTGCTTCATCCCCCCTCCCACCCACCCCGTCACCAGGTGGGCAGAGAGTTGGCAGGCAGCTAAGGACATCCAAAACCTCTGATGTAAGATCAATCAGCAGGTTTCCCCCTATCATCAAAGAAGAAGGTGGCGGTACTCCTGAGTCTGCCAGGGGGGCGCTTACTTCCACCTGAAACAGTGACCTGCAGGCACTGCTCTCAGAATGAGACGCTTCTGCCTGCTTTCGCTGCTGCCAAAGCGAAGGGTGCATGAGTGTAACTGGAGGCGAGCCACATGGCTAGTGTTGGTGCTGCTGGTCCCACAAGCACCTCGCCCACACCCACCTTTGCCAAGAGCAGTACCTCTGCCATGGGCTGTTGTGTCCCTATGCTTCATAATGAAGAAGAAAATAAATGTAGTGCTTTGTCAAGCCAGCAGCGGAGTGTGTGTGTGTAGTGCTTGGCCATACATTCAGTGTTTCTGTGCATTAATTGAATTTATGTTTGGGAGCGCTGCTGATCACAGCATTGAACAGCAGACCTTCCAAACAAACCCACCAAACACACACACACACACACACACACACACACACACACGGGGAGAGAAACTGAAGAAAGGCTGAACAAGGAAGAGAGAAACGCAGTGATGTGTGTGTGAGAGAGTTTAGAACAGAGAAAGAATGAGGACTAAACTGGAGAATGGTGAAGTTTGGAAAAAGAAAAAAGGGAAGGCGCTGGGGAGACAGATCAAGGGAATAAACAAACTAAATCTACAACAACTACAAGATTTTTAAAATAATTTTTGAAAGAAATTCCTGCATTGAGCAAGGGGTTGGACTCGATGGCCTTGTATGCCCCTTCCAACTATGCTATTCTATGATTCTAAGATTCTAAGAAAGATCACAACACACACACACACACACACACACACACACACACACACACACACTATCCTATGCTATTTTCCTACTTTGCCTGCCCAAAGTCCTCCCCCTCCCCACTCTAAGAAAAATTGTTACAAGCATAGACAAGCTTGTAAAACTGCTCTGAATAGCCTTGGAGTGATTTGGGGTGCTGGGGACAAGCCTCAGCTCTGTTACAAACTCCCCCCCCCTGAAAATCACCCAGCCATGGATTCAGGATTCAGATCCGAAGGGATGAACAGGCCTAGCATAAAGTTGCATTTAGCTCAATGCCTCTATTCTATAATGAGCATCTTCTTAGTGACGGCAGTGGTGGCATAGAACCTCATAATACCTTAATTAACCCTTACATTATCACATTGGAAGAACAAATGCTCACCTCCCATAATGCAATGGACTGAAGACCTAATAACACTATCAACTTTTGAATGGGTGTTATATAGGTGCAACTTGTGAGTGGACAAATACACGGATATCTAGTCTGCTTTTTTGATATCTGTGTATAGGGCTCTCTCCCTCCCCCCTTTTTTTTAATGAATGGTACACGTAATGAAAAATGATGGTATTCCTATATATGTAATATGTGTTTTTCTTTACATGATGTATTTTCTGTTCTGTTTTGTTGATACACAATAAAAGAGGACAAAACCTTAATTATACATCCTAATGTTCCAAGGTTCTGTGTGTTAAGTCATTTCAAAATGGAAGATTTTTCATACCCTGCTAGTAAACAGTTGTTTCTGAAAAACATGTGTGTGTTTTTCTCTCACTAGTGCATGTAGTGTTTGATTTTTACAAACGCAGAAAAGGAAAAATAATAGGCTGATCATCCTCTTCCTCCTTTTCCAACTGTGTAATTTTTCTTCAATGAACAAATTCATGAAACAAACTCTGCATATTATTTGCATTTTCTATGAGAAACTCCACACTTGTCAAAAACATTCACAGGACCATGAAAACCATGAATCAAAATACTTACTCTTCTTTCAGTTGTTCAATGAATCAGCTTAAGAACATTTCATTTATTACTGCAGGATATATGCAGCGAATTTTCTAAACCCATAGTATTCTGCACAGATGACTTCCGTCCAGTCTGTGGCACAGATGGTGTGACGTATGGTAATAAATGCAAGTTTTGTTCAGCACGAGAGTAAGTAATCCATTCATAAACATTTTTGTTAAGAACTAGATCTGTTGGAATAATTTTACAGAATTCTGTACTTAAAAGATATTCTCATCATAACTGGTTAAAATTATATATACTGCTGGGATCAAGAGAATTTATATATCAGGCAACCATTTATTCTTTTCTCCATATTATGTCATCCTTTCAACTTCCTGAGTTAGCCACCTGATTTAATGACAGAAGAACATACAGCTTATATACATGAGTGATTAATTGCATGCTTATGATTGCCCACTTAATGAAGTTTGAAGGTCCTCTACATGATGCCATCAACCTCCAGGATGTCTCCCACACTTTCCCCTGGGGAAAAAATGGAGATAATGCAGTATTTTAAATAATCACAGGACTAATTCTGCCACTAGATGGTGGTATTTCATTGAACTTTATGGAACATTGCCCAGAGGGGAAGTATTCAGTTACACATCATGTGGTTTCTGTCTGAAGAAGTCCATAGTGGATGTGGAATGATTTGGGGAGGGGGAACTCTGGTAAGGGTGCATTTTTTCCTCTTAGTGTTGAGCTGCCCATAGTATTGAGCGATATACTACCTAAGGCTGGATCATGGCAGCACTTCATACTTTCACTGCAATACCCAACACCTGCCGGTCATATCTGCCAGGGCACTGGTGTGACTACCTAAGCACTGGGGGAAATCATGCAACATCCAAAGGGATTTGCTGGTGCATAGACCTGTGTGGAGGAGGCACTTCACGGTCTTCAAAAGTATATATGCCAAATTCTCAGTGCAATATTGTGGTGCAAGATAGCATTGTAAAGGGCCTTTCAAACATCATCTATGGGTTTGCCTCACTTCGTTCACAAGGGTTCCACTTCAGTCTTTTCATTCTAAGCTACTGAGCAACTAGACCATATCATTAGTTTTTAATGTGACTTTATGAATTATGTTAATTTGAAGAAGAGTCATCAAACATATTACTCTTTTGTTTTTTAAAGGGAAATATGGGAAGACATTGGCATTCATCATGAAGGCAAATGCGAGCAACAGGTATCTCTCATTCTGTATTTTTATCAGCATTTATGTTTTCCTTCTCAAAATGATTACTGACAGCCAAACTGGATGTGGCCTCAGAGATGTTTGAATGCTTTTATGGACCTCTTTTTGTTTGGTTAAAACCAGCAGCAGGGAGCTGAATTTAGATCTGGGCTGCAGCATGAAAAGAAAGATTTAAACCCCCTGCTCCTGTGCCATGGCCCAATTGGAATCAAGGGCCTGCATGGGTATTTTTAGGAATTAAAAAATGAGCCAGAAACTCCATCCACTCATCTCCAACTTCACATCCAGTCCTGTGTTGTGCAGTTAGATACACATTGCACAGAGTACAGGTGCAGTCAGTATTTAAAAGCAGTGGCCCAGAAGTGATGGCAAGGAGGAAATGAATACAGATTTCTCAGGGGAGGGAAATAACAAAGTGAAAAACTGAGAGCAAGATCATGATGTGGACTTCAAGTGTAGGAGGAGGCAGAAAAATGCAAGGGAAGACATGTATCATTCAAAGAAAGGTATTGTTTTCAAGACTAAGGTATCAAAGCAATCTGATACAGAGGGTTTTCTGCTTGAGTGCATTCCATTACAAGTAAAGGCAACTTGACAATAGATATCACCAAAATGTATGATATTCAGACTCTTATGTGCAAACATTCAAGACAGACCCCCCCCCCATTTCCTCTTGCCAAATTTCTCAATCTGCTCTTGCTCATGGGGTTATTAGGTGTGTTTTTTTAATACTCTGAATACATACAACTAATGTGCAATGTTACAAAATGGCATCATGCTAATGAGTGGATTTGTGGGTGGGGGAGATTCTGTGGTCGATTTTACAGGATGAATGCAGTGAGTTTCGAAAGATGAAGAAAGGCTACCCTCTTATGTGCATTCTGGATCATGAGAAAGTCTGTGGCAGTGATGGCGTGACGTATCCAAACAAGTGTGAATTTTGTGTTGCCAAAAAGTGAGTAAATCCAAATATTCTCAGAAGAAACTTTGGACAATTTTTCTGTTAATGGTTTTTTTCCTGAATTCCACCTGACTGATGTGTCAATGTCACACACCCCGAGTAATATTTGGCAACATCCACCCGATACAAACACAATTTTTATATACACTCACAGGATGGAAAATTTCAGGTGCTACTGTGGCTCCAGCTTTAATAGTATTAACTAATATTATTGTAATACTTTTGAAGGGAGTTTGGGACCTGGTTCACATAGGATAATGCCTTACTGGAAGTTTACCCATGATTTATCTGCCAGAAAGTCATGGAAAGTGCAGGTTGTTTTTCAATTAATTGGTTGTTTGATTCCCCCCTCCTTTGCCTGCTCCCTGCCTCCCTGTATCCAAAATAGCTTTGTGGTCTTGTAGTACTGGCCTGTAGAGCAGCTGGTTGGTTGGTTGGTTTTATTTTCCGTTCTTACCCACTGTCTCTGTAGAAAAAAAACCTTGGTTCACACATAACAACAAGCCAAAGTTAAAACAATCCAGAGTTTACAACCCACCAACAAACCATGGGTTCTCTGCTTGGGTTGTTCATGGTTAACAACCCATTGTTAACCCATAGATCTAGGTTCACCTACAACAACAACCCAGGATTCAGTAACCTATACTCAACCCATACTCTGGGTTGTCATTTCATGCAAACCAGGTCCTCATCTCTTAGCTCATTGCTTTCTGCAATGATAGATGTGTAAACAAAGAACAGTGTGTGTAGCAGCATTTTGTTCAAACAGGTACCAACGTAGTAAATCCTCTAATGTGCGGATATAATATCCATGCAATCATGAAGTCATTTCAGCCATGTATATTAGTGCACAGTCTTATGGGTTGCACCCTCATTTGATGGAAACCTCCAATCTCAGAGGCTTCTGAGCACCCAATGTCCTGAAAGGCTGCTACCAGCAGGGTGGGAGGAACAGAGCATGTGATTTTCACCTGTCCATCCTCCTTCCTTCCCCCCCCCCCAGATGGGTCACTCAGCCTGTCTAGTGGAGGCCCATTGGTGGGGGCGGGGTGGGGGTTATGGATGTGGTTGAAGAGGCCGTCAGATTTCTTGTAGCCTGGCCTCCCTTCCCATCCTGACTCACTGCAACCCCCCTTTCAGACCTCGCTGAGGTTCTCCGATGCCGCTTTTATGACCTCATATGGCAAGTGCCAAAGTTCTTGCTATGACAGTTGTGAGGGGCTGCAGGGAGGGATCAAATTCAGAGTTTGTAGCATTGCCTGTGGTCTCATGGGCTTATCTTGGAAGAATCCTAGGGCCCCTGGGACACTGTTTAGGGACCACAGGATTGTTTTGTTGATCAGGGTTCACCTTTCAATTCGTACAATGTCATCTGTGAACAACCAATAAAGCATGTAGAAAATCATGACGTTTGCATACTTCTGAATAGTATATTAACAAAGCTGTATTGTCCAAAAAGATGAAACGTATATCTAATTTCTTTTAAAATAGATTTCAGAAGTTTAATTATGTTTCCTTGTTTTCCAGGAATCATGGAGGAACTCTTGAAATACGCTATGAGGGAGAATGTGAGAATGAAATAAAAGTAGGTCTATATTTTACTGTGTTTACATTGATGTTACATTTTTGTGCTTTAAACCTGCTGTCATCTATTAGAACTCTATCCCCATGATCTTCACTATTCTCATTATACTTGCTTGCATCTGTCTTCATATGCAAGTAGTGCAAAGCAGAAGTATGAATTGGATTGAAAATAAATCAGTTGCAACGCGTTATAACCTGAGGACAGGTTGGAACTCATCCAAGTGTCAATAAATACCTAAATGTATGTGCGTTTATTTATTTTTCTTTTGACCTGGGACAGTACAGGATTGCCCCTTCTCCTTTCGGTGCTGTTAGGTGCTGCCATCTTGCTTGAGGGATGATCTTTGGCAGATGGTACTCATATCCCTTCTATTGGGCCTGGAAATAGTCTAGGTTCCACTCAAATGTTGAGACTGAAACTGCCTTGGTGGCCAATATTTCCTGGGAGATACAAGGAATGTGAGCCTTTTGATGATCCTTGAACTCCCATTGGCTTTCAGTATTCCATGGCTTGCCCTTGAATAACAAACCATCTCTATAGTTCTAAAGCTATGACCCGAGTTTTCACCCAGCTCTTTTGTGTTGGCTTCCCCATCTCTTCCCCTACTCCACTCGACTCATGCAGACACTATTAAAGGGTACATTCAGATTTTGAATGCCGAAATGCCATGCAGAAGGACAAGTCTCCTGCACCTGTAGAGAAAGGGACTTCACCTGGTCTATGTGACAGTGCAATCCTGTAGATGTCTACTCAGCAGTAAGCCCCACTGAGTTGAAAGGGGCTTACTCCCGGGTAAGGAGTGCAGCCCCCAAAATCTACATTCCCCCCCTTGTGAAATAGGTTTCATGCATTCTGAGTTAAGCATCCCCTCATACCAGAAAACAGGTGGCTATCAGTAGAAAGGTGAGCGGGGAGGACGGGACTTGAAGCTTTGGGGGTAAAACTGTTCAAGTTAAAGTAATTATGCTGTAGAAATCTTACCAGTTTCCAACACAAGGCCTTTATGCCATTCTAGTCTACTCAAGGATTTAACAGGCTGCAATCCATGGAATATATAAAAAAACAAATAGCGGAAAGATCATCTAACAAGATGAAAACCATGGAATATACTGTAAGGAAGAGGGGGAGAAATAGAGAATCTGGCACTCTGTTACAATTTCCCTCCCTGTGAAATAGATATGATACACTTGCTTCCAATTGTAATAAACTAATATTGGGGTGTATAAAACATATTCTCATACAGAGTGACAATTTCAGATATAGTGTGGCTAATATTTGATGATTTCAAATTTAGTTTTTCAATATTTCTTTTAGCCAGATATCTGCAGTAAACACCCGAAAATGAAACCTTGCAATAATGAGCACAAACCTGTCTGTTCCACCAGCGGAGTGACATTTGCTAACAAATGCCTTTTCTGCGAAGCATGGAGGTTAGTGAATTTAGTTTTTAATGCAACAACCTCTGAAATGGTGAACCATTCAGTGAGAGGCTGTATCATCCATCTAATGAGAAAAGCTGATTCCATACTCGTATGCTTTGAGGCAGTTACTATAGGTGGAAGTGGGTCATGGTCACAGTTATTTGGTGATAGACTGGTTCATTGTTATTCTTTTTAGGAAATACGGAGGTACTTTTGACATACGGAACGACGAAGAGTGTGAAAAAGAGGTAAGTTCCAAATATATGGAACCCTAAAATACCATGGGGTACTCTTAAATACCACTGGGAAGGACAAGTCTGAATGTTGGTGTTATTCACAATCCACTTGTTCCCTCATAGAACACCATTGGGGGTATAATTCAAAATGCTGCATTCATGAACTGGAATGCATCATTGATTTTTTTTAATGCAAATGAAGATATATTTTGAAAACATCCTGTCCTTTGTTTCTTAGGATAAGTGCAAACATCTTTCAGAGGCAGAGCAGGGTGAATCTGCTATGTGTCCAATGGACTATAATCCCATCTGTGGCAGTAATGGTGTGACATATGGCAATTTATGTGTTTTTTGTTATGCCAAAAGGTGAGTACATTTGTGTTTACCAATGTACAACTTGAAAAATAAGATGTCCAATAGGGCTCTGCTTAAGAAAAGTACAGTTAGAATAAGCAGTATTTTTCTACCCATGGAATCAATATTAAGATGGTATTTTGATACATCTTTGAATACTACTGCTGTCTGTATTTCCTGAACTGTGCAGTCAACTTCTATACATGTCTACTGAGATGTAAGCTCCATTGAATTCAATGGAAATTATTCTCAAATAAGTGCAACCTTTTTCTTTCTTTCTTTCTTTCTTTCTTTCTTTCTAGGAAAAGTAAAGGCGATCTCACTATTATTCATGAGGGTGGATGTAAGAAAAAGGTAAATCCTATATTGCATCAAGTCCTCTACTATCTATTGTGCTTCTCTTAAATGCTTTTAATAGCTTATTTTAGATGATATAACAAGACCCACAAAACCTTCACGAGAAGGTGAAACAGCAGCCACACGTGAGTACCTTGCACTAGTTCCTACAAAGATTGCAAGGGTTGCTTTAGAATTAAATTACCTATTTCAGCTGTCAAAATTGAGACAGCTGGTCTTACTTCAAATATGGAACACTACGAGTGCAATCCTGTGCTCCCGACAGAGCGTTCCAAGATGCAGTCTAAAATACCATGGGAAGTCCTAAATACCATGAAAGTATTTAGAAAACCAAGTCTGAATGCTTGGTATTATTCAATTCATGAGACATCATAAGAATCCCATTTAAGATTATAGTATACCAGGAACCATCAATACTTCACTGTCATGTGACAATGGCACTGCAAATTTTCCCTGCTGGATAGCCCGTGCTCATTCCTACCAGGTAACCCTATCATTGCTGCTTTGTAGCAGTGATGCTGTGGGTTTTGGGGAGAATCAGTAGCTGAAGCAGTGCTGTTGTATAGGCACCACCACCACCACCCAGAGATCATGTGAACTAGGCCAATGTTTCTTAAAGTATCCTTCTCAATGAAATGGGCATGATACTAGTGGGACATGTACAACTTATCACATGATAATTTCAAATAACAAGCATATGATTAATATTTTTTCAACGGTTTTCTTAGCCAGATATCTGCAGTGAATATCCAGAAACAGAGCAATGCAAGGATGATCACAAGCCTATCTGTTGCACCAAAGGAGTGACATATATTAACAAATGCTTCTTTTGTGTAGCTTGGAGGTTAGTGATTTCTTAATATGCAATAGTCATTGAAATGGGGAATCATACAGTGTGAGGCTGTATCATCTGTTTGATGCAACAAGCTGATTCTATACCTGATCATTCTGACATTTTTCTTCTGGGTGTGAGTGGCTCAGGATTGGTTGGTGATTGTTTGATTGATAGATTAGTTGTGTTATTCTTTTTAGGAAACACGGAGGCACGTTTGAGATACAGAGTGAGGGAGAGTGCGAGAAACAGGCAAGTTCCAAATACACAGAGCACTGAAATACTACGAAAGCCTCTCTTTTTTTCATAATACTTGATATATATATTTCTTCAAGAAGTGGAAAAAGGTAGATGTTATATAGCTGAGCCAATCTAATGATATGTAATGGGAGAATGTTGATCATCACCAATCTATCCCTCATAACCACAAAAATTAATAAGCCAGTTCTTATGGTGGGTTTTATTCTTATTCTGTGTTCACGCAATGTGTGTGCAAGTGAATGGATATTTCATTTCAGTACAGGATAAATTCCCCATTCTTAGCCACAAGAACGTAAGAAGGACCCTGCTAGATCAGCCCAGGGGGTCAATCTAGTCCAGTATCCCATAAGATGCATCCAAGAAACCCACCAGCTGGCTTTGAAGGCAATACACCCTTTTTGCTATCGCTTGTCAGCACATAGCAGCACTATCACATCCCCCCGAGTTGCACTTAAGAAGAGCCCTGCTGGATTAGACCAAGGGTCCATGTAGTCTAGCATTCTGTTCACCCAGTGGCCAACCAGCTGTCAACCAGGGTCCTCCCACCCATGTTCCCCAGCAACTGGTAAAGATAGGCTTACGGCCACAGTCACTCTTTCCCTGTCCCATGCCCCCCCCTAAAAACCCTTTTGACATGCCCAATTCTATGATGCCCATAGTTCAAGAGAGTGGAGGAAAAGACAAAGCCTTCCCTGTGTCTTTGCCTGCCTCTGCTCCTCCCAGATTCTACTGTGTAAAATCCCTGGGAGGCTACACTCCACCTAGTAGAGCAAACGTTGGCTGAATGTCACAGCCAGCTAGGACTACAGTTTATGGCTGTGGCTTCCAATCCCATCACTGCTTCATTCAGAGTCCATTGGGTATCAGAGACCTCACTCATCTGGTTCATATAGTGGCGCATGCCAGGCATAATTTGAATAATCACTGTCTCTGTGCGGCTTACTGTGTTGTCAAGTAAGCCAACAATATACTGGCTGCTGATCGGTTATTTGAGGGTTGTTTAACCCTCCATCAAGCTATGTGACCCAGGCTGAGATGGAATGACAAGCCACGCCCAGACAGTGATTATTCAAAGCACACCCAGCATGCACTGTGGCTTAAAGAAGCCACCATGGCTTGTTTAAGCTACAAGACACCTTAAACCACGACTTTAACCACCGTGAATAAAGCAAAAAGCCTTATTCACAGTGGTTAAAGCCATAGTTTAAGGTGCCTTCTGAAAACAGCCTGGCTTTCTGGCTTAACCACCATGGATAAATCCATGGTTTAAGGTATCTCCTGATTGTGAGAACCAACTTCCTGCTGCTGTGGTTCCTTGCAGCTTCAGCCCACAAATTGAAAGCAGACTTTAATTTCCCTGATGCAGCCAAGTACAACATTCCAGGGATGCACTGTGGAGGGAAACTATGGCAGCCACCAATCAGAGCACTGCTATGGCTTCTTGCCATCCCTGGTATATACGCACATATGTGACTGTGAATATATGTGTGTGTGCACACAGATTTAGAATTACTAGAATTTATTTATATTTCATTAAAGTTAGCAAAAAATAACTGGAGTAAAGTGTGCCTCTGAGCATATGCAGGAAGCAGTTCTCTCACCATTGAGCAATTGCAGCCTGCCCTAGGGTGACCATATGAAAAGGAGGAAAGGGCTCCTGTATCTTTAACAGTTGTATCGAAAAGGAAATTTCAGCAGGTGTCATTTGTATATATGGGGAACCTGGTGAAATTTCCTTTTCATCACAACAGTTAAAGCTGCAGGTGCCCTGACCTCTTTTAAAACTGGTCACTCTAGTCTAGTATAGCAGCTTTAACTGCTGTGACGAAGAGGGAATTTCATGAGGTTCTCCATATATACAAATGTCACCTGCTGAAATTCCTTTTTCTATGCAACTATTAAAGATACAGGAGCCCTGTCCTCCTTTTCATGTGGTCACCCTATGTTACAAACAGACCAAAAACATTTTGTTCCCCTCAAACAACAATCTGTCCTCATTTTTCCATCCTCCAGCAATGCTTCATCAAACAGATGCTACCTCCTCCTTGTTAAGCACAAGCTCTCCTTTTCTCCTTCTCCACATAACTTAATTTGTGCTGACATTTCACCACCGTTCAACAAAGGTGTCTGCTTTCAATACTAGGGCTAAAGTATGGGGAAAGTACCTCTGAGTAGACACCTTTCCCTCACCACTGAAATTGGAACCCCTGCAAAAAAAAAAAAAGGGGGGGGGAACCAATGACAAAACATGTTGGATTTAGCTGAAAGGGTAGGCAGATCAATGGAATAGAATGAGTTGGGCATTTCATTACAACTGCAGTACCAGGCTCACAGGACATTTCTGAGTAAACATGCAGAGGATCATGCTGCAAAAAAATATCCTAGGTGCAGCCCTAGGTAAAAATAAAATAAAAATGGGAGTAAGCCCCATTCAACATAATGGGACTTACTTCTGAGAGGAGATATATAGGCTCGTAGAACCATCAATTCACTCCCTTTTTTTAATTTAAGCTTGTCATTCAATAGCTGGTTAATAGCAACTGACAAACAAAATAACCCCAGATTCCTCCCTCTACAAACATGTGAACCCACTTTTCACAAAGAATTGGGTAGGAGAAGGAGAAAAATGCACTTGTCTGGTGTATATATATATATATATACACACAATTAAATACAGTTCAGGTCATCTCTTATCCACCACCCTCCTCTCTTGAGGATTCCTTATCTAGATGGAATTAAGAAGAGGAAGAAAGACCAGGATACAATAAGGGAGGGGGAAAGAAGAAGAAAAGAAGAGTGGTGATTGGATATGGGGTGGGAGAGAGGGGATCCCCCAAGCCAAGTACCTCCTTTCAGAGGCGTAACACTTCAGAGGAATTGGGGTGGAGATGGGGTAGCTTCCTATGTTCCTGTGGCAGTGCCATGAGCCATTCTGCACACAGGCTCCTTAGCACTTTCTGGAGCATGATGTCACAAATAGTCTAAACCCTTCTGCAGCTGTGTGGGAGAAGTTAAAGGTAGACCGAGGGGGAGACATTTTGGAGGCTAATTCAATCCATTGTTGTGCTGAACGCACTGAGCTTCTGTTGAACACAAAGTTCCAGCCTGCGGCAGTAAAACCAAATGCTGAATGAAATAGCGGTATTTCACGGGGAACTTTACCTGCCATTCCCCCTCCCTCTTCACTTTCATTGCAAACAAATCCCAGAAGTGGCCATGTACGAATACAAAGGTAGGGGGAGAGGAACTTATGGTATATTATTATTATTATTATTATTATTATTATTATTATTATTATTATTATTATTCCCTTATCGTGTCCTTTAGCCAAAAAAGCCTCTCAAGGCAGCTTACAAAAATAATTCTTTAAACAGTGCCTGCCCACAGACTTACAATCTGGGGTGGGTGGGGAGGAAATGACACAAAAGGAAAGGGGATTGGGTGGGAGGAGGGGGGGAAAGCAAATTTAGGCACTAGATTCTTAGTTGCAAAGTTCAACACACAGTGGAAGGGCTGCTGCTTCCTCTCCCTCCCATAGAGATCCAGTCACAATGGAGGGATGCCTGACTGCCACTTCCTTTCACTCTGAGCGGATTGTGGAAGGAAGTCCTAATGTCCCCAGTTACTGCAAGACTGCTGAGCTCAGACAGAATAAGCAGGCAGATGATGTCATTGGGACATCTCAAAACATCCATGACACAATTCAGAAAGATCCAGGGAACATGCCTAGGCGTGCTCTCCTCTAAAAATGCTCATGGCATTGACTCCAGAAACAGTTTTTATCCTCATATATTTGGTTGGCCCACTGCCAGCTCGGACTCCAACCACATTTAGCTTATGGCCTGTCTAGCACACACACACACACACAAGATATTTCTCCCATGGGAATGTTGACCTTGGAATGTTGAGCTCCGGCTATTGGGTGGTATAGAAATGTAATTAATAAATTAATGTAATTAATTAATAAATAAAAAAGATATTCCCCAAATGGCATTTCATGTGCTGTGTGGAGCACTGTTATGAGACTATTTGCCCAAGAATGAATTCTTCAATCTAGGGATACGATTGCTTGGGAGATAAAACTTTGTGAAATTCATAAAGCATTGTAGATGGAGTGTGCCTTTACAAATGTGAAGTTGTTTATGCATATTATTTTCAGATTTTAAAAATAAAGTATTTTATGAATTTATCTTAGCAGAATGGAGAAACTGACCAAAACCCTGAAGAGGAGAAGAAGGAAGAGGGAGACGGAGATGGAGATGGAGACAGAGGGGAAGATGGAGGAGATGGAGAGAAGGGAGACATTGGAGATGGAGGAGATGGGGATGGAAATGGAGGAGACAAGGGAGATGGAGAGGAAGATGGAGGAGACAAGGGAGGAGATGAGGATGGAGATGGAGGAGATGAGGGTGAAGGTGAAGATGAAGGAGAGGAGGATGGAGATGGAGGAGACAAGGGAAATGGAGGAGATGAGGATGGAAATGGAGACAAGGGAGATGGAGGAGAAGATGGAGGAGATGGAGGAGACAAGGGAAATGGAGATGAAGGAGATGAGGATGGAAATGGAGGAGACAAGGGAGATGAAGGAGATGATGATGGAGATGGAGGAGATGAGGATGGAAATGGAGACAAGGGAGATGGAGGAGAAGATGGAGGAGATGGAGGAGACAAGGGAAATGGAGATGAAGTAGATGAGGATGGAAATGGAGGAGACAAGGGAGATGAAGGAGATGATGATGGAGATGGAGGAGATAAGGATGGAAATGGAGGAGACAAGGGAAATGGAGTAGATGAGGATGGAAATGGAAGAGACAAGGGAAATGAAGGAGATGAGGATGGAGATGGAGGAGACAAGGGAAATGGAGGGGAAGAGGGTGGAAATGGAGGAGATAAGGGAAATGGAGGAGATGAGGATGGAAGTGGAGGAGACAAGGTAGATGGAGGAGATGAGGATGGAAATGGAAGAGACAAGGGAAATGGAGATGAGGATGGAGATGGAGGAGACAAGGGAGATGGTGGAGATGAGAATGGAAGCGGAGGAGAAAAGGGAGATGGAGGAGATGAGGATGGAAATGGAAGAGACAAGGGAAATGGAGGACATGAGGATGGAAATGGAGGAGACAAGGTAGATGGAGGACATGAGGATGGAAATGGAGGAGACAAGGTAGATGGAGGACATGAGGATGGAAATGGAAGAGACAAGGGAAATGGAGGACATGAGGAAGGAAATGGAGGAGACAAGGGAAATGGAGGAGATGAGGATGGAAATGGAGGAGACAAGGGAAATGGAGGAGATGAGAATGGAAGTGGAGGAGACAAGGTAGATGGAGGAGATGAGGATGGAAATGGAGGAGACAAGGGAAATGGAGATGAGGATGGAAATGGAGGAGACAAGGGAAATGGAGGAGATGAGGATGGAAATGGAGGAGACAAGGTAGATGGAGGAGATGAGGATGGAAATGGAGGAGACAAGGGAAATGAAGGAGATGAGGATGGAAATGGAGGAGAAAAGGGAAATGGAGGAGATGAGGATGGAAATGGAGGAGACAAGGTAGATGGAGGACATGAGGATGGAAATGGAGGACATGAGGATGGAAATGGAGGAGACAAGGGAAATGGAGGAGATGAGGATGGAAATGGAGGAGACAAGGTAGATGGAGGACATGAGGATGGAAATGGAGGAGATGAGGATGGAAATGGAGGAGACAAGGGAGATGGTGGAGATGGGGATGGAAATGGAGGAGACAAGGGAAATGGAGATGAGGATGGAAATGGAGGAGACAAGGTAGATGGAGGACATGAGGATGGAAATGGAGGAGACAAGGTAGATGGAGGACATGAGGATGGAAATGGAGGACATGAGGATGGAAATGGAGGAGACAAGGGAAATGGAGGAGATGAGGATGGAAATGGAGGAGACAAGGGAGATGGTGGAGATGAGGATGGAAATGGAAAAGATGAGGATGGAAATGGAGGAGACAAGGGAGATGGAGGACATGAGGATGGAAATGGAGGAGACAAGGGAGATGGAGGACATGAGGATGGAAATGGAGGAGACAAGGGAGATGGAGGACATGAGGATGGAAATGGAGGAGACAAAGGAAATGGAGGACATGAGGATGGAAATGGAGGAGACAAGGGAAATGGAGGACATGAGGATGGAAATGGAGGAAACAAGGGAAATGGAGGAGATGAGGATGGAAATGGAGGAGACAAGGGAAATGGAGGACATGAGGATGGAAATGGAGGAGATAAGGGAAATGGTGGACATGAGGATGGAAATGGAGGAGACAAGGGAGATGGAGGACATGAGGATGGAAATGGAGGAGACAAGGGAAATGGAGGACATGAGGATGGAAATGGAGGAGACAAGGGAAATGGAGGACATGAGGATGGAAATGGAGGAGACAAGGGAAATGGAGGACATGAGGATGGAAATGGAGGAGACAAGGGAAATGGAGGACATGAGGATGGAAATGGAGGAGACAAGGGAAATGGAGGACATGAGGATGGAAATGGAGGAGACAAGGTAGATGGAGGACATGAGGATGGAAATGGAGGAAACAAGGTAGATGGAGGACATGAGGATGGAAATGGAGGAGACAAGGTAGATGGAGGACATGAGGATGGAAATGGAGGAGACAAGGGAAATGGAGGACATGAGGATGGAAATGGAGGAGACAAGGGAAATGGAGGAGAAGAGGGTGGAAATGGGGGAGACAAGGGAAACGGAGGACATGAGAGTGGAAATGGAGGAGACAAGGTAGATGGAGGCCATGAGGATGGAAATGGAGGAGACAAGGGAAATGGAGGAGACAAGGGAAATGGAGGAGATGAGGATGGAAATGGAGGAGACAAGGGAAATGGAGGACATGAGGATGGAAATGGAGGAGACAAGGGAAATGGAGGAGATGGAGGAGAAGAGGATGGAAATGGAGAAGAGGATGGAAATGGAGGAGATGAGGATGGAAATGGAGGAGACAAGGGAGATGGAGGAGATGAGGGTGGAAATGGAGGAGACAAGGGAAATGGAGGAGATGAGGGTGGAAATGGAGGAGACAAGGTAGATGGAGGAGATGAGGGTGGAAATGGAGAAGACAAGGAAAATGGAGGAGATGAGGGTGGAAATGGAGGAGACAAGGAAAATGGAGGAGATGAGGTTGGAAATGGAGGAGACAAGGGAGATGGAGGAGATGAGGTTGGAAATGGAGGAGACAAGGGAGATGGAGGAGATGAGGGTGGAAATGGAGGAGACAAGGGAAATGGAGGAGATGAGGGTGGAAATGGAGGAGACAAGGTAGATGGAGGGGAAGAGGGTGGAGATGGAGAAGACAAGGGAGGCGGAGGAGATGAGCATGGAAATGGAGAAGATAAGGGAGATGGAGGAGATGAGGGTGGAAATGGAGGAGACAAGGGAGATGGAGGAGATGAGGGTGGAAATGGAGGAGACAAGGGAGATGGAGGAGATGAGGGTGGAAATGGAGGAGACAAGGGAGATGGAGGAGATGAGGGTGGAAATGGAGGAGACAAGGTAGATGGAGGGGAAGAGGGTGGAGATGGAGAAGACAAGGGAGGCGGAGGAGATGAGCATGGAAATGGAGAAGATAAGGGAGATGGAGAAGAACAGGGTGGAGGTGGAGTAGACAATGGAGATGCAGGAGATGGAGATGAAGGAGACAAGGGAGATGGAGGGGAAGAGGGTGGAGAAGTCAAGGTTGATGGAGGGGAAGACCATGGAAATGAAGACAAGGGAGAAGGAGGAGAAGAAGTTGGAGATGGTGGAAACAAGGGAGATGGTGAAGGTGGAGATGGTGGGGACAAGGGAGTCGGAGGGGAAGAGGGTGGAGATGGAGGAGACAAGGGAGATGGAGGGGAAGAAGTAGGAGAGAAGGGAGATGGAGGTGAAGTGGGAGGAGACAGAGAAGGGAATAAAGGAGGCGGGGAAGAATCAGATAGGAGGGAGGAAGAAGATAAGAAGGAAGAAGGTGACAGCGATAATATAGTAAAGAAGCCTGCAGTAGATGTACGTGTACAATTTATATAGATTCAATATTATCTTACTATTGATCTCACTGTACAATCATGTCAATTTTTAATAAATATCTGTCTTGCTTATGGTGCTGCTGGGACAGAGTTCCAAGGACCCACACTGAATCAATTCCAAAGTCAAGTCAAAGGAAATCCAGAAAAGAGCTGGGTTAGCAGGGAAATACAAGGCATGAATAAAATGTTGTTTTAGTACCTGGAACGGAAGGCTTTTATGCCTCAGCCCCATCAAAGCACAACTGCAGGACATGAATGTCATCTGAGGAAAGGTTTACTCATTTCCTTGCTTATAAGTATACCTTTAGTCAGGAGGAGTCCTTATTCCTCTAGTGGGTTTCTCTTTATCGGGCAATTGGCTGAGCATTGATGTTCCAGCATTCATACTGGAATTGGAGCCCTCCACTAGGGGCATAACAATATCAGAATAATCCAAGCTTCTGTGTTCAGTCATTTAAAAGTGTCCTGTCATTTGCAGACTCTTCTAATTCTTCTCACTTTTTTGCTCAAAACAACACATTTTTCACTCAGTCCTATACTGTCAGTTTCTTAATGGCAAACTTGAGGTGACCTTAGTTGCATGAATACAATAGATGTGCATGTTTTTGTTCTGTAAATTACATGGGAAAAGCCTAATCAGCCTTGGGACTATGTGGGTTGGGTAGGAGGAAACAAACTCTGCTGCAATCCCACAAAAATCACCATGCAGATGTTTGGAGAATGCAGAAAAAGACAACATTCTTCTCTCTCTACTCAGCTTTATACAACAGAAAATAAATGCTCCTTAGCATTATACACTGTTTTCCGAGAGCAGTGAATATGCGTCTTGTTCAAGTGCCGATTTACCGAGCTAAATGTTGTCCAATCAAAAAAATAATAGCAGATTTTAATTCCTGACATCAAAAGACATATTTTTAGATCCACTAATTCAAAAATTTGTGAAAAATAATTTTTAACCCTCTAAATGACAAGCCCTATAAACTCCCTTCTTTGTTACCTGTCTAATTTATGTTCAACAAAATTTTTTAGGGGGGAAACAGTATAAGTTTGAAAGCCTTATGAAGAAGCTTCATGGTTGTCAAAGGAATTTATATAGCTATGAAAAGAATTAATCACTATACCTAATCTTTCAATAGATAGGCAGGCAACGTGATGCACGTGATTCAGCACTCCAAACAAAACAAATGAACAGGAGTAGTGCATACAATATATAGATTTTATAAATTTAAAATGTATAAAAATATATAAGCACACACAAACACACACATTTAAATCTATAAAATTTAAAATTTATAACATTTATAAACTGGATGTGCTACTCATGGTCATTCATTTCATTTTGTTTTGGAATTCTTTCAATGGCACAGGCATACTGAAAATATTCCAATTATTATTGCAGGATGAATGCAGCGGATTTTCCAAACCTATAAAAACCTGCGCAAATGAGACCGCCCCAGTCTGTAGCACCACAAACGTTACATACGGCAATAAATGCATGTTCTGTTTTGCGAAACAGTAAGTCTGTGCACCTATGGCAGTGCAGCTGTGCTTTCCTTCTAGAACCATCCTCTCATTCCTTGCAGGTGCAAGATTTCCCAAATTTCAGGGTGCTTTTCAGAGAACTCAAGGCCCTTATGCAAGCACAAAACGCCACAGGCAGCAGTTGGGATCTAGAGCTATGTCTAGAAATTAAGGGTAGTATCCAACGTTGGAGTAGATCCATTGAAATGATGGAACTTAAGTTAGTCGTGATTAGTTAAGTCCCGTTGATTTCAATAGGTCTATTCTACACAAGTCTAACACTGGACACTACCCTGTGTCATTTTTCCACTTTCCTTCGCTGACAGACGGATGCTATGTTCTGCAGGACAATAAAAACAGAGCAAAGCGTTAAGCACTAGGGGCAAGTCATACTCTTGCCACAGTGCTGGAATCCTGCTGGTGCAGCAGGAGTCACTAGTGTTGCTATACTAGCATTGTAGGGCTAAGGCTGCCCCATAGACAGGGCTTTTAGGGTGGCTAGATGGGTGTGGAGAAGGCAGTACAGCCATCCTCAGGCTTCCAGAACGGCATCAGAACAATCTTGTACTGCAAAAATGTTGCAGCAAAGAGCCATTCAATAGTCACCTATGTGTTTTCCCCATTTTCCCCATAGGATGCCACTTCAGCCATTTTATTGTAGTTGAACCTGAGTATAGGATGGGAAATCCACACCCTGCAGGGTCCCATTAGAGGAGTTAAGTGCAGCCTGCTACAGGTGCTCAAGCCCCAATTCGTACCCCATCCCTGCCCTTTGGGACATTTGCTGTTCAGTTGTTTGGCAGCCTGCGGGGAGAGGGGTTGTTCTAGTGAAGAGGCATAGTGCAGGCACCTTCCTCCCCATCACAACTGCCCAGCAAGTAGTTTTGCAGGCTGGGTGGAGCACTACTGGAATGGAGAGAAAGGCAGAGAGTGCCATCCTCTCCACTTACGTCGTGCACCCCTGCCCAGATGATTGATGCAGGGGAAGGTTCCAACCAGCTGGGCAGTGTGGTTGCACCATGAGATCTCAGCCTATGCCGAGGGAAGATTTAAATTTCCCCATCCCCGCCTTCTGCTGTGGGGACAGAGCATGTCTGTATGCACAACATATGCTCTCTCTCTCTCTCTCTCTCTCTCTCTCTCTCTCTCTCTCTCTCTCTGTGTGTGTGTGTGTGTGTTTATGTGAGGGTGAGAGGTGAGAGGAATGCTAGCCCTGGCCACCCTCATCACCACCTTTGGACATGCTCACTACCAGTATTTGAGCCCCAACCCACCAATGTCCATCCCTGATCTGTGTATAATATGAGTTTGTAAAACATGTTAATCTGAGCACAAATCATCAAACTTGTTGCCTCTTTTTCTTCCTTCAAGGGTAACAAACAGAAACATGTACATCAACTATGAAAATGAATGCAAGGTCGAGGTATCTATCTATTTTACTCTGCATTTATATGTCTCGGTCAGTGTCGACAATACTGGGCTAGATGGACCAAAGCGGCTTCCTATGTCCCCAAGGCATAGTAATGAGAGCAAAAAAGACCGAAGGTGGTCACATGGGCAGTAAGATTCTGAGGAACAGAGCTTTATCTAGTTAAGAGAAAGGATAATTCCCAAGACTGAAGTACCAATCTGAAGTGGAGGGTACTTTGATGACAAAAAGGGTAATTGCAAGAGACTTTCATGACATGTGATGGCATGCTGGCAACTGAAATGTTTCAGTGATCCGCTAAAAGACATAAAATCCATACATTCTTGGCTTGGTCCACATGACATGACAACCTTCTTATCACCCATGATGGGTTAGCATGTCATCCGACAGCTTCCTGTGGGGTGGTTAATTATTATTTTCAACAAGTCACAGCAACAACCCACTGATTGTTCTTGGGGTTGTTTTACCCACAATAGGTCAGTGTGTTGTCATGTCAACCCATTGTGAGTAGAAGCATTGGGCAGTGAGCTGCTCAGCAAGAGCAACAGAACCCCCCAGTGTGGCTATGATCCAGCCAAGCCACTGCAAATGGTCCTTTCCCCTTGCCAGTGATCCCAGTCATAGTTGGAGCCTTTTAAAAAAACAAAAAATACCTTCTCTATTTTTGCACAAAAACAGATCCGAGAATTCTTTTTCACATTTTCCTGTCCCTGGAGAAGGTACCTATTGTCCCACATTTTTATTGGTTATTCAGTGTTGTGCAATGGCACAACTTGCCTCACCTGGAACCTTGTATGTTGCAATTGTCAAACAAACGAGGTAATAGTCAAGGCTACACTGCATATGGGCTGATTTAATAGCCTTGGATACTTGATAGGTGGGGAAATGGGGTGTAGCTCACCCTCATAGCATGGGGATCCCAAGGTTCAAAGGGCGGCACCATTTTTTTCATAGAAAAATGCACTCTACTCCACTTTTCACTCTCAATTGCAGTATAGAACGGTATTGGGAGTGGAAAGTGGGGTGGCATGTCTGGCACCCTAAAATAATGATTGCTGGGTACTTGGGCAAGTGGAGATTCAAATCCGGGGCACTTCCAAGGTTCAGGGAAACCCTTTGAATTATGGGGATCCCCTTTTTAAAGGGAGCATTAACACACAATCCCTGTTTCTGTGTTAGCTTGTTGTTGCCTGTTTGCTGAACCAGAAGGGCTTCATATACAGAGTATTCTGTTTTGCTGCCAGGAATAGCAAAAGAGAGATATGGCTGGTAGGACAGAGAACTGCATTCGTGTCATGGGACAGTAAAGTCTCGATGTTCTCATGATGTTGCTTCAGAGCATTGTTGCTCCTTTTCATTATGAATACTCTGAAGAGTGGAAAGTGAGTGCCCTTTGCTCATATCACAAATTGCTTTCAAAATATAACTCTCTGTGCACTTGACAGGTATTTTAATTTATGAGTGTTTTATGCAAGACATTTGATTTGTTGGGTGTTTTATCCAAGTCATTTATTGAAGCAAAACGGTGGGAAATTTAGGACAGATAAACGGAAGTACTTCTTCATAGATAAAATGATGGAATTCTCTTCCACAAAATGTGGAACCCCCAACCCCCTCCCCCATCTCAGAGGGCTTTAAAAGGAGAATAGATGCATTCATGTAGGATAAGATTAGCATGGCTATTAGTCATAACAGCTATGCATTTCCTCCATGATCAGGGCCAGCATACCTCTGAATACAATTTGCAGTCAAAGATGAGAGGAAGAGTGCTATTGCGTTCATGTCCTGCTTGTGAGCTTCCCATAGGCATCTGATTGGCCCTGGTGAGAACAGAATGCTGGACTAGATAGCTCTTTGGTCATGCAGCAGGGCTCTTCTTATGGCCTTATATGCCCCTTCCAATTCTTCTATTCTTTGATTCTATGTTCTTAAGCAGGTAGTGGAGAAAAAGCCTGAAGGAGAGGGTGACAATGATTCCCACGTGAAGAAAGAGGAGGGCGATGACAACAACTATCTTCATGACAACGCACAGGATGACACACAGAACAAGCTCTTGGTAGATGTATGTCTTCCTATATAACTCCCTGCCCCACTCCCCTGTTCAAACAACACACTAAGCCACAGTGGTGAAGCATTTTGAGCTAAACATTATGGCTTAGTGTATCGTGTGAACCATTCGTAACAATGGTGGCTACATAAGCATGGTTTAAACATGCTCACTAACCATTTACTGCAATAGGGTTCGCAGGCTAACCGTGGCTTGGCATGTTGTCTGAACAGGCCCATTGTGGAGTAGTGCCTGGACAACCTATCTCTCGACTCTAATTCTGTAGAGGTACTAGGCTAAAGTCACTCAATGCCTGTGTTTCTTCATTGACCCGTTGACCTACTTCCACACAAGCTGGGACACTGGCAATGGCTTCTTTAATCCCTGTTCCCCAAATGGAAATAGTAGATGAAGCTTTGGCAGAGCCCTTCCTTTGGATATCTCAATGGCTTTCTACCATTTCCGAGTGTGTCTCTTGGCTTGTGCACAGGAGTGAAAAATAGAGTCTTACAGAAGAGCAGGGGGCTATTTCCATGGTGTCGGGTTGGCACCACTTCCCTCTCAAACCTCATGCTTTCCCTCTCCTGGGATGGTGCCAGGTAATCCTGACACAGAGGAGGGAGTGCTGGGAGGCCATCTCGGTACCAGAGCTGCCCCTGCCCTGCCCCTGGCAGAAGGGGACCAATTGCTGGTCGCCTTCCACCAGGCACTGCCCTTGGGTTGACCACAGATTGGCCCCAGAACAACGTCAGATGGCGGAAGCACCATATTGACATTTGGAAAAGTCAGGGCAAATCCACAACCTTTTCAAAACGCAGCATCGCGGAGAAGCTCCGCAGTGGCTGCGGCTGTGCTTGGGTCATCTAACTGACACAGCACAGACCCACAGCCACCACAGGGCTCTGCCAAAGCATCTCTTGCTGTTCACACTTGGTCTGTGTTCTAACGTAGGAGGAAGAAAGAAGCTGAGGTGCATAACACTGTGGGGAGGGAGGCGTTTCTTGGGAACCGAGGCTATGCTGAAGCAGGAGGAGCAGGCAGAAAGCCATAGACACCAGATTTGGCCCTTGAGCCTCCAGGTGCCTATCTTTAGTGTAGAGGGATGGTTTGATTCTCTCGTTCTGGCTTTATTTTTCTCTTTTCTGTATTTAAACATTTTTAAATTCACTAAAAAATATATAATCATCTGATTACCATGGCCCTTTCTACACCTAAGGGTTATCCCAGGAAAATGGAGGGATCGTCCCTGCCTGCTCCCGGGATCCCCTGTGTGGCATTTGGATGCACAGGAACGATCCAGGGATGATCCTGGGGGAAAAGGCAGATGTAGAAACGGCCCATGTTAGGGACGATCCTAGACTACTGATTTGTTCCCAAGTAGCATTTCACATGCTGTGTAGGACACTCTTAGCAGGCTGCTTGCCAGAGGGTGACTTCTTCTCTCCAGGTCTGACCAGTCCTAAGCAGCCCACACCCATTGGGACTGAAAGTCTAGAAGACGCTTGTGCCTGACTGCACTGCTGCTTGCACTCTTATCTGGAGGCGAGGCAATGGAGTGAAAAGGATAACAACTTCTCACCCAAATGAAAGGAAAATGACTGCACCAAACACCACAAACCCTCAAGAACTTCTAAGATCGTTATTACTTTTGTCATACTTTTATTCCATTATGCAAAACATGAGTACTTAAGGATCTGACTTGGGTTTGCCTTCCTGAACTTGGGTTAAATCCCGCTGAAATCGAGTTTTTCCTCCCACTTCTAATTTAGAATACATTTTAAAACTCACGCGTGCCCTTGTTCAATTACTTCTTCATGCAGCATTTATTATGATGTTTATTTTTATCTTTTTTTATTTTCCCAGGAATATGGACAATGATGGATGGCGGTGCAGAGCAGGAAACATTATTCTTAAACAGAAGGCATCTTTTTTATTTTTCTGTGCAAATACCATATTTCTAGTGTCTACTGTAAAGAATAGTTTTTCTTGATTTGCTGATAGAATAAACTTATTTGAATTAAATTATATCCCTTTGTTCTGTTAGCATGATGGATCAAGAGAGAAGCGTTTTGCCTAGATGTAGTTTTTACTCATCTCTATGTATAAAGCCCATTATCTTATAAAAGAAACAGAGCCAGTTATTTCCAATTGAAGTAACTGGCTCAATACGTGGCATGCAAACATCTCTTAGGTGCTTAGGCTTAGGCGAATATTGAATGGGGAAAAAAGAGGGGGGCAGCACCAAAGGACAGGGAGTTAAAAGGGGACAGGTAGGCAAATCTTTAAAATTATGCTTAAAGTAAAAAAAGAAAAAAAGAAGCTCTATTGTCACACCCAATGTGCTCAATATGTGATCCACTTAAAGGGCAAAAGATCTCATTCCACTTAAGGTAGCTGTTTATTTCAAGTATGAGAACCACCTGCATCTCTTTTTTCTGGGGTCTTTTTTGTTGATGATTCTGGTGTATTACCCAGCCCTCCGCCTAACAAAAGAGTGGTTGGCTAGCTCTCCATAATTAATGACAAGAAAGAAAGCCAGGTGTTAAGAATAGGATCCCCTTATTCCTCCTCAAAAATTAGATTTATTTGTTCAAGACTTAAAGAGATTTTTTATAAGATGATGTATAGATGGCATATGTCACCTACAAAGCTGGCTAAAATGTATAAGGGAGCTTTGAGCAAATGTTGGAAATGTGAGGAAGAAGGAATCTTCTATCGCATTTGGTGGACCTGTAAAAAAGCTAAGGCATTCCGGACGCAAATACGTTCTTTAATTCAGAAAATATTAAAGACCAATATACAAATGAAACCAGAAGCTTTTCTATTGGGGCTAATAGACAATCAGCTGAAAGAGAAGGGGGAACTTTGTTTTTGTATATGACAACGGCAATGAGATTATTGTATGCACAGAAGTGGAAAAATGAAACTACGCCAACAGTGCAAGAATACATATTGAAGATACTGGAGTTGGCAGAGATGGCAAAACTTACAGTAATAATGAGAAATAAATCAACAGCCACATTTATATCTGATTGGAAACCTCTGATAGAATTTCTGCAAGAAACAGAAAAATTATTTATTTGTCTGTGGATTCAATGTATGAGATATAGTTAACTTAGAAGAAAGAAAGGAATTTGATTATTGTGTTAAATGTAATAAACAAGGAGAGAATATAATTCACGTTTTTGATGTGCAGAGCGCCAAAAATACACCTTAACCTTGATGTGTGTATTTCTTCTTCTTCTTTTTCTCTCTTTTTCTTTTTCTTGTTCTTTAACTTTCTTCTTTCATTTTTTCTTCCTCCTTTCCCTTCTTTCTCATTAGATGTAATGTCTCCATGTAATGCTTTTATGTTATGTATGTTCATGAAACAATAAAAAAAGATATAATAAAAAGATTAGATTTATTTATTTATTTTTAAAATAAATCATTATACATACACCGTTGTGGCCAAATCTCTGTTTCCCAATGAGGGCTGCAGCTGGCAAGCATGCCTAAGCTAAAACAAAACAAAACATGGCACTCTTGGCCATAGTTGTAATCTAAACATCCAGTAGCACAGCTAAGTCCAGCGGTACCCCTAGATTCCAGAGCTGCTCCTTTTAGGGGACTCTTGACTCCATCCAGAACAGGCTCCATCCACCTTCCAAGACAACCAAGTGCCCATCATGGACAACTCCATTTTATGTGAATGTAAGCCTATGCGGCAGGGTCTTGCTATTTATTGTTTTACTCTGTACAGCACCATGTACATTAATGGTGCTATATAAATAATAATAATAATAATAATAATAATAATAATAATAATAATAATAATAATGTGGATTGTGCTGCAGTTTAGTGATTGCTCAGGGCCAAAGTAGGTGACATACAGAACATGTCTGCTATTTATGTAATTTTTTTACTACTGTGAAGAAACATGGGAGCTGTGATCAGGGGCAGAAGAGTGGCAAGCAGTGAGGGAGGCTGCTTAACCCTTCCTTTCTACTCAGGACCTGCATCTTTTCCCCTGTGGGAAGAAAAGCAACTTGTGGAAAGCAATGTTGAGTGGACAAAGGGGAAGGATTAACCAGCCATTCCTTTGCTGAAATGTGCAATTTCCAATGGTTGTTTTTCATTAATAACACACACACACACACACACCTCCCCCACCTTGGGAAACTATTCATGGATCTCCCATGCATAGTTAACTTTGGCCTTCAATTCAGTGACATACTTCTTCCAATATTTCACAAGCATTGACAATAGCTATGAACAAGTTAGTTCAGATATGCCCCCATCACATCTTCCTTGTATGGCTGTTTAAAGAGAAGGGGAGAAACTCTTCCTTGTTGCTTATGTGTTCATGTTGCAGATTCTGCTATTGCAAAAGAAAAGTCAGGACAAAGCAATGTGGCAATGTGAAATCCTTACAGATATTTTTTTTCAATGGATAGAGGGAAGGGAACGCACTTTCCAAGGGAAGAAGAGTGTGTAACCGAGGCAACTGTTGAAGTTAATACACCAGAGTTCATCCCCGCACTCTAATGTTCTACCATTCCAAGTATCCCATACATCAGAGTTCTCCAGCCTTTTGGGAAATGGGGGCACATTTTGGATTTTGAAAAGCTGTTATAGGTGCTATCATGGCCACCCCACTCTCTCTCTCTGGGCCTGTTCATGCAACACACGAAACCATGGCTAGGCTGCTAACCCTTTTGCAGCAAATGGTTAGTGATGCCTGCAATTGAAGCAATGGTGGGGCCTGCTCAGATGACTCACTAAGCCATGGTTAGGCCATTAAACCCTTTGCAGCAAATGGTTAGTGAGCATGTTTAAACCATGGTTATGGTTCACACGACATGCTAAGCCATAATGTTTAGTTCAACATGCTTAACCACCATGGCTTAGCATGTCTTCTGAACAGGGTCAGTGTGTGTGTGTGTGTGTGTGTGTGTGTGTGTGTGTGTGTGTGTGTGTGGTGGGATCAGTCACAACATTGTGGGATCAGTCTCCACTTTCTCTGTGTGTTTGTGCAAGTACATGCCCTTTCTCTGTGTATGTGCTTTCGCTCTCTCTGGCTGTTTACTCTCTCTCCCCAACCTCTACTTGTTCATGTAACAAATATAAAAGAACTACTATGGTAAGAAAGGGAGCCTACCAGTTCCAGAAGCCTCCTATTTATATCTATTGGGAAAGGAGATGAATCCTTTCTCCAAATATGGTTAATTAATTGCTATATCGGGGTAGGATGCTAATAGCCTAATGGGATGGAGACCCTGCTCATTTAAGGTGACAAATACAGGGGGTGAGACCAGTGAAAATGCACCTTCATTTGAAGAAACCATGCAACAATAACAAAATCACCTCCTTCCCACTTGCATTGATGGAAGCTTCTATTGGATCAAAAAGACTTCTGTGGACAGATGGACAGCATTGGATGCAACTGGATGAGTCTTCCAGATGGTCCCTGGCTTGCAGGGAAGTTTTCTGGGTGCCTCAGTAGCACCCTCATTGAATATGTATTGAATACTTATTTTCTTCTTCCTCTGCAGACCTCCTATGCCACCTCCACCACTGTTCTGGGGTACTTCCAGACAGACAGGTTCTAGCGCTACCAATCCAAGCTTTTTCTCCTTAACAGATTTTCTGCAGGCTTGTTGTTTATTTTTTTTAAAAAATAAAGATGGAAAAATGGGTTGGAAACCAGGGGAGGGTTTTATGTGAAAGGCAACATCTGGTTCCCACCCCTTAAAATTTTGCAAATACACATGGGGTGATGGAGTGATAAAAGCCTTATCTGTAAGCTCTCTGGAGGGCCCCCCAACAGTCCAGAGCAGATTTTTGGGGTACATAGTGGACTGCAGACAGAGGGGGAAATTAGGAAAGACCGTCTCCCCCTCCCATTCAACTACTGGAAAAGTTCTGCTGAAATCAAAAGCCTCCCACTGATGAAAGCAGCCCTTGTCTGTGGGAGGATTTTGCTGGATCCAACCCACTGGGAAAATATTCTCTCCCCCCACCCCTCCAATTCATTTTTAAGGTATGTTTTAAAAGTTGAAAGGGAGCATGCCTCCTGCCTTACATGTGCCCCAGGTGAAATTCCTTAAGAATGTTAGTTATTCGAGACAAGGGTAAAGAATGAGATTGTTTTTGTAGATACCTGGTACTATAAGTATGTCTATGTTTTTGTAAATCCATCCTTGAACAGAACAGAGCACTTGCTGAATCCAGAGGGAACAAAAGACCGACCTTAGCAACCATGAAGAAAACAACCATATTTCTGGTCCTTTTTCTAGCTAACTGTTGCTTCTTGTTAGGTAAGCTTTCTTTCCATTGAACTTGTTCCATTCCATGAGTGGAATGGAAAACATGCAAAATATGGCTTTTCCACATAAGACATTTATCACGTCCTCATCATCCTCTACTCACGGTTATTGACAGGTTCTTTAGATGGTGTTGTGACCCTACAGTTTCACTTCTGTGTCTGACCAGCAGTTTGGGTGATTCCCCCCCCTTTTTTTTTGTTTAGATCAGGGGAAATGTGGCATTTAATTGTGAAAGTGAAAGAAACCGTGATTGCCTCTTCTGTATTTGTGCTCTTCCACTACAAGCTAATGTCACCTAGAGGTTATGTAGTGGTAAAGAACTGATTTTCTATAAGGCAGATTTCAAATTGCCCCAGATCATTGCCCCTTTATTGCTGAACGTTTGCAAATATAACAAAATTATTGCTGAATACTTGTGAATGCAAGATCAGATTTTGCAAACTCCTGTCTTTGGTCATAGTTTTAATGTTGTTGTGTGCGTTTTTAATTATTTTACAGCTGCTGGGACTCCAAGAAAGAAGGTCAGTTCACATATTTGTTAGTTGTTTTTTAAAAAACAACAACAACACATTTTTTATGCTATTAGGCTGCAGTCTTTTGTGCACAGGCAAACCAAATTAAGAAAATATTTGAAAGAAAGGAGGCAGCACTTTCCAGAGTCCACGCTGAAGACATACAGAAAGAATCCCTCCGCAAATCAATTTTCATTTATTATTTTACACTAGTTAATGCTTTCTATTGTAATGTAAAAAACCAGAAAGTGAAGAAATAATGGTAATAGAAATAACAGCGATAATCTGTTTCCACAACAAAACCTTTCATTGTCCCATAAAGCAGCTAAACCATTAGTAGTTCAATTTCTTTAATTTAGTGGAAATGAGCAGATCTTGAAGCAAGAAAAGCCATTCCTAAGACAGTCCTTCAAAACGAAGACTGTTCCCTGGTACATGGCCACTCTAAGAGCTCCTCAGAATGAGCAATGTATTGCATGCTTGTGATTGGCCACTCATGGACATTTGCAGGTCTATTATATGATATTGTCAACATCCGGGACATTTCCCGCACTATCCCCTGGAAATTTCACTTTTAACAAAAAGCAGAGATAATGTGATAATGAGCACTCTCTCCCAGTGTTTAAACTCAGCGTTGCGCTACAATTATGCCACTAGATGGCAGTGTCTCATTAAACTGAATGGAGTGTGCAGAGAGAGGAAGTATTCAATTCAAACCCAGTGGCTGCCCCTGCAATTGAGCTGATTGTAATCCCAGAAGCAGAAAGCCCTGGTACAGCAGTGGGATTTTTTTTAAAAAAAAGCAGAGATGCTCTAGCACAACTATTAACACTACATGGGCTCTCTTGCTAAAGGGCAAATGGTAAAGGGGAAGGATCCCTATTTGTTTACAAATGGCAAATGGATTTTTTTATCTTCATTATTTTGCAGATTGACTGCAGCAAAGTGAAACACAGCCTTGTAGCCTGCCCTAAGATCCGTGCCCCAGTTTGTGGAACTGATGGCAAAACATACCTCAATAAATGTTTGCTGTGTGCCCAAATCATGTGGGTATTTGCACATTTCATATGTGCAATATGCATATTGTATGTGTCAGGAATAGGGATTAAAATTTTAATAAATTTTGAGACCATGGGGAGGGTGGGAACCTGGTTTTTGTTTTCTTCATTTTTTTCCCCTGAAAAAAATTGACAAATAATGAACATTTATGTTTTATGCTAAGAAGTCTAAAGTCACTTTGTAGTTTTACGGCAGACTTCTCCAACCTGGTGCACTCCAGATATTTTTGATTTCAACTCCTATCAGTCTCGGGAGGGCTGCTAAGTAAACTAAAGCGGCTTTTCTGTTCCTACAGTTATTTTATGTACAACTTAGTTTGCTCATAAAATTATCATTATATTTTACAACTTTTAAAAATAGACCCAGTTAGTAAATTTGTAATTATTGCCTGGATAGATTAGAACTACATTAAATGACTGCTACACCATCAGAAACATAGGATTCTATAGAACAAAACCCAAACCTTTACTTCCAGGAAAGTACAGTAGTGATTCAACTCAAATGTTGGGAAACTGAGCATAAATGTCGATCAGTAAAATATGCATTAGATCAATCACTAAAAAGAAATGGAAGAAATAATATGCTGGAAATCTTACAGAGAGGGTTAAAAACATTTTCCCCATGCCTTCGTCATTTCCTAATATTTTACATCTCTAGTCTTTCTATAAAAGTGTTATTACATAGTTTTTAGAAATCATTTTGTGGGGAGTAAAGGTGGGTTAACAATATATAAATACTTGGTCTTAAAATCTGAAAGAAAACATTTCATAATCCAAAGCTACTCAATTTTTCTTTCTTTTTCTTCTTCTTTTTTTTGGGAAAAACATAAACGGTTCTTTGATAGAAACAGGGAATGAAAACGTTTCCCCCCGAATTTTTCCAATTTCTTTCTGGGCCTTCACAGGTCTGGTCAGGAGAGACGTCATGAAGGGTGCGAACATTATGCATACTTTCCTGGAGAAAACCACCACGACAAATAGCGAACATCTAGATATAGATCAGATATGTAATGTAATACAATAATTTAAAATGAATCAGATTTTAAAGGCCAGATGTTCAAAAGTCTCATTGTACAAAAGAGAGCAGTTATGTCTACCCTGAAGTCGTGTCAAAATAGCGTGAAGAATGGCATTAACCTGGAAGTGAAAATGTGTCATTCTGAGTACTCTCTGAAAAGTAGGATCTGAGAAGACAGATGTTCCATTAATGTAAACTGGAAAGAGAGAGGGGGTGGGAGGGCAGAGATGACTGTGAAATAGCATCCTACTTTAAATGAATTAGGTGCGAACCACTGCAGACTTGCCTGGGTATAAACCCTATTGAACATGCTGGGACTTTCTTCTGAGTAAACATGCATGGGATTGTGCGTGGTCAGATTGTAAAATGCCAAATGCTTTCCTTGGGAATTGGATTACACACTTTGCAAGTACCTTAATCTACTAACTCCAGCCTCTCTTTCTAGAAATGGAGCAGATATAGACTTAGCATTTGAAGGATCCTGTGTAAGTATCATGGCTACTTAATCTGAAACCAATTAGCCTAATGTTTGAACTGAAAGAAAAGTAATGAAAAACAACTCCGTCTTGAAAAACGGAGTTTCGCATAGACCTTGCTGGCACCATGATGGCTACAATGCCTTTAGGACAGAGGGCAAGCAAGTTCTTACTCCCATCTGTACCTGTTCTAGCTAGCAAATCTACACTATTATCCATTCCCTTCATTCTGGCATCCCAAGGCTATCATATTAGCAATAGGCCCATAGGGAAGGAAAGGGGGTCAGCTATGTTGGGGAGGGAGGGTTTTGTAGTACAGGCCTAGACTTTTCCACTGCTTGGCTCCCCTACCCATTGTCTCCTGTGGTTCTGTGGCATCTTTGCCAACCAATACGGGGAGAAGAGGTGGGCACCCTTCTTCCCTGTGCCATGAACCCTGCAAAGCACCAAGAGCAAATGGGAACCAACAAGGGAGGGGGTGGTAAACGGCAGAGCAGGGTAACTGGGGGGGGGGGGAGCACTACAACCTTCTTCCTGCAATTTCTTATGGGTCCCAGGTAGTCTCACCTGTCAAGTAAAGGCTGAACATGCTCAACACTTCTGTGGTCAAGCTGCATTTGTTTACACCATCTGGAACACACCCATAGGTTGACTGCAGGAAATATCCACAACCACCGACTGGCGACTGCCCAAATAAACACGTACCTGTATGTGGCACTGATGGTCAGACCTATGCCCATCCGTGCATCTTGTGCGCAAGAATCTGGTAAGTTCAACATCTAAAGAAACTACTTTAAGACCATTGCTAGACACTATGTGCTGCTCTGTGGACTACTACTACTTCCTGCAGAAAAACGAGGAATGCACTTGGGGATCCCATGTGTTATACTTACCATTAGGAGCCTGGCCCTTTACCTGGGCCAGTGTCAGCACTTGGTATTCTTTGGCACCTGCCAAGGCCTAATTGCTCTGGCTGGTCCCACCATTGACACCTTCTCTGAATGCTCCTTTCAAAACAGTTCTGGTCCAGACCTCTAGGCAGCTGGATCTAGGTGCCATTTTAATTTCCTACCATGCTGCCAACATAGCATTATTTGAGGGTCCAGTTGGTTATGGGAAAGGAAATCAGCATTAGTAAGAGATCCATACCTCTTGAAGACAATGAGCCATAGTTTTCTAAAATCCAGCTAGAGAAATCCCCTCCTTGGTCCTCTTTATAGTCAACTCCCTTCAGCCCCTCAACCCACCCCAAATGGTTTGGAAATGGCTTAGTGTCTCATAAATCCTCTAATCATCATGTTCCCTGCACTCGCTGGAGAGAGTGACTACAGCTGCTAAGCTGACAGGCAGCTCCTTCAGATGAGGGGAAAATGTGTTCCCTTACCATGGCTCTGCTTTCTACATCTCTTCCACTTCTGCAATGAGCTGTAATTACGAGGAAGAGAGAAGGAAAAAAGTGGTGACCACGTGGCTTATACAGTCTCAATGCAGTTTAATGGGACAACGCCTTAGTGGGCGTTTTATAGCACAACTTCTGCACACGGCAGGAAATACTGATAAATACTGAGGTTTTTCAGAAGAGCTGGGTTTTCTGAGCCATTTTTTAAGTTGCTAAAACTGGGATATGGAGTGGGAGACGCGCAGGAGGATCACTGCGTTGTCAAAATGACCCACAAACATCCATGATCATAAGCGTACTACAAAATGCTTGTTTAAAGAAGCTCAGTATGTGGTTCACAACTCCACTAATATACTGTATATAGTGCCTTCTGCTTATACAACTCCCCTTTATTTATTATTTTTAGGCCACTTTAAACTGTCCCTGCATTTAAACACTGGACACTTACATCAACTTACATCAACATTTCCCCCCTTTCTGCTGGCTCTTGTCAGCTTGTATTTTAGGCTGCTTTAATTCTCTTACTGTGGCATTTTAATTTAAGTTGGTGGTGGCATTATTTATTATATTTTAATTTTCTTTTAAATGATGAATTGTAAACTGCCAAAGGTTGGAAGTTTATTGATTTAGAAATATTTTAAATAAATGAAGTGCTCAAGCACTTCCTGCAAGCAATCTCAGTAATCCTCACAACAACCCTGTAAAGGTAGGCCAAATCCTCAGAATATCAGAGCCTCAGGCTTTTGGAAGTCATTCATACATATATCTTCTGTTATAGGACAACTGGACAACAAATTGGCATAGATCACCCAGGAAAATGCATCCAAAAAGGTATGACCAATTATTCATGTCAGCATTTATTTAGTATAGGAGGATATCCCACAAATAGACTTACTTTGGCTGGCAAAATATCAGTTTCTTGTTTCTGTACAACTTCTAAAATTGTTTTTAATGTAATAGGCAAATACTGCAATCTTATGCATGGTTAGATAGAAAAAAGTCCTGCAACTACTAGAGATGACAAGGCTTGGGGGGAAAACAGAATATATATATATATATATATATATATATATATATATATATATAAAAATTTCCTGCTTCCTCAACACCCCAGTTGTTGTTTTCTTCTCCAAAAAATGGAAACATCTAACACCTTTGAAATATGAAATAATTTTTTAAAATAATGAAATAAATGATTTAGAAAAGGTGTTTATATATTGTTACCCAGCCTTCATTCCCCCAAAATAATTTCTAAAGACAAAGGGGGCAATCCTATGGCCACTAGACACTGTTTAGAGGACCATAGGGTTCTTTGGTTTTTGGAACTGAGGTCAGAACCAGGACTCTGACCTTGGAGCCCAGAAACTGCTCTCCCCACCTCCCCATAGCCAGTGCAGTGTGAATCGAGCTGGCTACATCTCCAAGAGTGAAAAGGCGCGGGGAGAGGAAGAGACCACAGAAGCTGCTTCACACAGCTTCCTATTGGGTCCCCAGGTCTCTTTCCTCCCCTTCCCTGAAATTGCCTTTCTAGGCAAAAATGCAGGGTGGCCAGAGCATGGAGAAGAGGATCCCCTCTGTGCTCCAGCCGCCGTGCATAGGATAGCTGCCAGCTGGATAGAAATGGATAAACAAGAAATAAATGAAATGTAATGAAAATATTTCTATTTAGTGAGAAAAGTGTCTGAAAGCATAAACTCATGCAGAATTTCTCATTAAATTATTTCCTAATCATTTTCTTTTCCTCCCCCCCCCCCCCGCCAGGTTAAGTTGTAGAAGAACAGGTGCTTAGAGGGATGGATCAAGTCAAGAGTTCATTGTATTATCTCCAATATCTGTCTTTTGAAATGCCTTTGCTACACAGAGCTGCTCTCTATTGTCTTGTTTGGTAGTTGGATAAAATAAGTAACTGCATATTCAGTCTCTTCTCTTTGACCAGCACAAATGAATAATCAAGCAGCAGTTAGCAGACTCTGCCTTTCACACCCCAGTAGATAAATGCTCCACAACAAATGTGTGGGCAGGAAACACAGCAACACCACCCAAGTTGCCCCAACATAAGACAGCATGTTAACAATGCTGCATGCTGTTCATGCTGCTGTTTGAGGGCAGCACCAAAAATCGTTCAGGTTCTTTTGTTGAGACATGCGCTACTGAGTCCAAATTGAAACTGAGTCCAAATTGCACTGTTCTGATGAATGTGCCTTTAAAAAACACGTTCAAGCTAAGCCAAACATATTGGGGCAAAAAATGGAAAGAGGGGGCAGGATGGGGAGGTGTCCAGAATTGAAGTGATACTTAAGGAGTTCATCTTCCTTTTAATTTATGAAAATAAAACACACTCAGTTTTCCTTTTAACATTGGCCTTTTGGCTCCCATGGGCCAGTGATTTCCTAACCCATGTTCCGGTCTTCTCCAAACTGGCTCCCTCCAGATGTTGGACTACAACTTCCATCATCCCCACCCAGCATAGCCATACATCTGGGGGAGGCAGTGAGTTGGGAGAGGCTTCCCTATTCCAATTCACAAACCACAGCTGCAGTTTCAAGGGTGAAATATGAGCGTAACAGTGCAATCCAAAGTAATCTGCTCAATAAGTTTACTCAGATGTAAGCTCCATTGAGTTATATGGGACTTACTCCCAGGTAAGTGTGCATAGGATTGTAAACTGAATCAGCGAAGTCTTGAACACAACTAGCCACTGCTTTTTAATAAACAACAACAACCCTCTCCTTCTGTAAAATTTCTTTACACCAAGGTAATTTTCCTTCAATCTGGAGAGAACTAAAGCATTATTGCCATTCATTCAATGCGCAGCTGCCTAGATCTGGGAGAGGGGAAACATAATGTAGTAAACAACAGAAATCTTCCAGTAAGCAATCATCTTAAAATCTGGTTATTACAAGTAAGTTGTGGCTTCTGGCACAGGGTGGCTGAAAGTGTTTCTTTTTCCTACCTCTTTGATCTACCAGAGTTGCTTTGGGAGCCCAGGAGACACACAACAAATGTGACAGTGGTGGAACAATTGTCACATAGATGTCAGAGGCATAGAAAAGGCTAGAGTGACACAGTATGGACTTCTTGGGAAAACTGAAAACCAGCTTTAGACATGACCCTCAATGGACACAGAGAGGAGTTGCTCTGTCTGCCCCTTTTCACTTCCTTGATTGAAACTGTATATACTTTGAATTAGAAGTTGGGAGCAGAAAAATACCTGAATTTTAAACCAGAGAGCTGTTGATAAGGACGGTGATGGTAAAAGAGATGTAGGAATGGGATGTTGTGGGTCTGCCACCCAAGGAATGACAATTCAGATTGAAATCCTAAGCGCACTTACCTGGAAGTGGGATTTACATCTGAGTAAACTTGTATGGCAGTAGGTTGCCAGAGAAGGTTGGCAGAGCGAGGTGACAGACAGGGCAATCAAATCCTTTTTATATGATTTAATTTTATTAAAGAAATTCATTATTACAATCATGAAGTTAATTCAAACACCTTTCATTTTATTTCTCTTTGCATTGACTTTGGAAGCACCCCCACCGACATAGCCTTTTACCCACTACATTTCTGGCTACAGGTTGGAGCTTATGAGCTTCATTAGCATCTACAAACACGCAAGACAGGTCCTGCAGTCTTGCCCGTCTGTAATCCAACAGCTACAGCTCAGACTCACCACCAGAACAGCAGAACTCTGCAAGTGGCAATAGGTACATGACTGGAACATTATAACCACATTTGGCAAACCTCTCCCATTTACCTCAGTTTGGAGGTAGAATGTGCAATTTGAGTTGTGGGAAGAGACTTAAAGCCATGTGTGTGCATGTAACATCCCCAACATCTGGCACTGCAGTATAACTCTGCAACATACACTACATCCAAACTATCAGGGAAAAAAACCCTAAGCCATCTTCAGACAGAAGCATTCCCCCAAAGCTTGTTTAATGGGAATTGGGGAAAAGAATTACTTCCAATTATTTTCTTACACAAGAAACGGATAATTAGCTTTCCATGGTATGAATCCGCCCCATACTCATGGGACATGTCAGCTTCCTGGCAAGCAGAAGGCAGCCCCTTTAGGGCAGGGGTGAGCAGAAAGTAGATCTCCTGGATGTTTTGGACTATAACTCCCAGAAACCCCTGCCAACACAACCACCGGTCAGGAATGGTGGGAGTTGAAATCTGAAACATCTGGACATCTGCTTTTGTGCACCCCTTCAGAGGTTTGCAGTTAAAGGCCTCTTACGGCAGAGAGATACAAACTGGATGAACCCAGGCAGTATTTCTTCAGGTAGCCCAACTGTCAGCCAGCCACACGTTCCCACGATGATGCTCTGGTGTGTATCAGGGGCTTCTGTGGGGTGAATCAGTGGTCTTTAAAATCTGCCTCGCGCTTCTCCACAAAGGCACTCATCCCCTCTTTCCGGTCATCCGTGGCAAAGGTGGCATGGAACAGCCTCTTCTCCACTTTATTCCCCTCCGCTAGGGTCATCTCAAAGGCGGCATTCACCGCTTCCTTGGCCATGGCTGTCACTAACTTCGAGTTCTTGGCGATCTTCTCGCCGCAGCTGACGGCTTCTTCGAGCAGCTTCTCCACAGGGCAGACTTTGCTGACCAGGCCTGCCAGCTTGGCCTCTTGGGCAGAGATCCGCTCGCCGGTGAGGATCATTTCCATGGCCAGCGACTTGCCCACGGCCCTGGTCAGCCTCTGGGTCCCGCCAGCGCCGGGAATGGTGCCCAGGAGGATCTCGGGCTGCCCAAACTGGGCCTTCTCCCCGGCATAAATGATGTCGCACATCATGGCCAGCTCGCAGCCACCCCCGAGGGCGTAGCCGTTGACCGCGGCGATGACCGGCTTCCTGACGCTGGCCACCCGGTTCCAGTGCGCCAGGAAATTGCCCCCGTAGCACTCCTGGAAGGTCCTGCCCTGCATCTCCTTGATGTCTGCTCCGGCGGCGAAGGCTCTCTCGCTGCCCGTGATGACGATGGCGCCCACGGCCGGGTCCTGCTCCAGCGACTCCAGGGCCTGGTTCATCTCGCTCATCAGCCCATCGCACAGCGCGTTCAGGGCCTTGGGCCGGTTCAGCTGGATCACGGCCACGTTCTGCTTGGCCCCTCTCCGCTCCACCACGATGTACTGGAACTGAGCGGCCCCGGCTAGGAAGCGGCGCGGCGGCAGCGAGGTGGGGGCCACGGCAGGCAGGCGGACCAGGCGGCGAAGGAGGCACGCAGCGGCCATGCTAGCGGGAGGGCGGGCGGTGGGGAGGTGGAGCCCGGGGCTGCAAGCTCAATGGCTCCTCGGCAGGACTTCTGGCTCCCAATCGGTAGGGCCCTCCATGTGTGGGGTCGAGAGGGGTGGAAAGGCTTAGGGAAAGCCTAGGGATTTTAAGAGTTTTTAAAAAGAGGCAGGCAGGCGGGGGAGGCAGGCAGGCAGGATTCGAGGCAGTACCTTTCGTGGCAGTACTTCGAAATAACCCAAACCTCTTGCTCCGCCCCTGCGTATTTCAAAATGCCAGGCAAGGGTTTGTTTATTTTTTAAAAAATCAACCAACCTGATGCTGGCTGACATACAGAAGTTCAGGGGTTGTAGACTCACCGATGAAAAAGATTCACCTGTCGAGTTTCTACCTGCTGCCTAGGTTTTAAAGCAGTCGTCTCCAATCTTGCGCCCTCCAAGTGCTTTGGACTTCAATTGCAATCAGCCCCAGCCAGCACGGCTAATAGACAGGAATGCTAGGAACTGTAATCCAGAAACACTGTAGTCTAAAAGATCTGAAGGGCACCGGATTGGATTAAAGCTTGTAAATTACACAGCCTCCTTTTCGTTTCAGTGCTTTGAAGGTAATCTCGTCCTTTGCCCCCAGATCCAGAAAACAAGCTACATTGGATTAAAACCAACGCAATTCTCCCCTGCTGTTTCAGATATGACAGACAGGCAGAAATTCAGCAGGTGAATTACACGCTGTCGCTCCCTCTGTTAAAGCGACAACAGCACCTATTTAAAGTTCTAAGAGCCCCAACCGATTGTCGCCTCAGCTGGTGAGGGGAGAATCTGCTTAGAGAGACGACACCATTACATTTCATGGGAAGGACGCCCCACACGCTGCCTGTGCAGCGCTTCCTCCACTACGGCCTGTCGTACCGAGCGTTCTAATCCAAGCCGGAAGTGAGGGTTGTGGAGCACTCCCGTGTTTTCTGGGACCCCTTTGGGGGGGGGGTAGGGGGCGGAAAATCTCCGGAAGTGCCCGATGACGGACAGGAAGCGGAAGCGCTGTGTAGCCCTGGGAGGAAGTGTCTCTCGCTGGAGTTGCTCCTCGGATTAGAGCCCCAATAAGTGGAGCTGGCCGGGCAGGTGAGTGTTGGTTGCCTCTGGTGGTGGCCTCTGGAGGGTTCCTGCTCTTTCAAGGGGAGGGAAAGCCAGGAGCCCGGCTGACAGTGGCTGCTGCTGCCGCCACCGGTCTCGGCGGGCACCTTTTTGAGAGACAGCCCGCGCTGACCTTTGACCTTCCCCGGCAGGCGGTGAGGAGGGGGTGGCAGCGGCGACAGCCGGGTGACGGGGTGACCCCTTTTTAATACCCGCCTTCGGCCTGGCTGCCCCTCGCCGCCTTTCTCGGCCTGCAGTGTCAGGCCCTGTTTACAGCCGGCTTCCAACCGTGTTGACTTGAGAAAAAACTCCGGTGTTTTTAGTAAAGCGCTTCCAAATATATGTGCTTAGGGTTAGAGCGTCAGCTTGGGAGGCTGGGCTTTTCACTGCTGCTGCTAGGCGAGAAGCAATTGGATGTATCCCAGAGAAAGGCAGGAAGGAACAGAGAAACAAACAGCTCTTTCCCTCTCCTCCCGTCCCTGTCTGTTCTTGGGAAGCCTGTTTACTATTTACTGCAACTGTGGTTATCGTCCAACTGCTCCAGTCTAGCGCCTTCTCTCGCTTAATTCCCTCCTCTTCTTGTTTTATATTTCATGCAATCTTAGTGATTAATGGCAGCGATGATCTAATCTTCTCAAATAATTTGAAGGAAGAGTTAATCGGTGAATTGCTTGGATCAAGAGTGGGAAAAAACCCTTCAAAATGTATGCAAAATATTTCATATTAAAAGCTTGTTTATGCTTTCTGATAAGCTTAGATTTTTTTTATTTATTCCATTTCTGTATTGCCCAAAGGTCAAAGCTCTCTCGAGGCAGTTCACAAAACAAAAATTAACACTGTAAAATGCAGTGACATAATAAAGCATAGTATGAAAACATCAAATACTGCTGAGTCATGTTACTAGACTCCGATGGAGAGATATAGGACAAATTGTTTACATTTTCAGGATGGTAGCTATGTTAGACTGTTAAAGCAAAAACAGCTAAGAGTGTAATCCTATGCATGTGGTATGCTGGGAGTTGTTGGGCTTTTTTCTGTCTAAACATGCATAGGATTCCTCATTAAAACCCTTGTCGCATCCTGGAGTAATGATGGCATAAGCTTTTGTGGACTATGGTCAATTTCATCAGAGGTATATAGTATTATTTTGAGATATACATATGCATCATTGGGGGCAGATGTAAACAGTAGAGTCAGTGGGAAATCAAATGCAGGAAGTATAGATAGTGACAACTACATTATTAACAGTGGCTATTCACAATTTTGAATGAACTAGCAGGCTGATCTTATGAATGTTTACTATGAAGTAAGTCCCACTGAGTACAGTGGGATTTATTCTAAGTAAATATGCACATGGTTGTGTCCTGAATGTTGTATAATTTGGTATAAAAACATATCGGTCTTGCAATTTGCTGTATGCACATACTTCCCCTACTATGTTAAGCTTGTAAGCCTGCAATCCTGTATCCACTTACCTGGGAGCAAGCCTCATTGAACTCAGTGGTGTGTACATCTGAGAAGGCATGATAGGTTTGTATTGTTGGTGCTCTTGTGCATGCATCCTGTGGCTATAATCCTATAAATGCTTTTAAACTTCCAGTAAAAGCAATAGGGCTTATGAGTGTGTTGCAAACATGTTTTGTACTTCAGTTATGAAAAAGTATAAATGAAGAAAAAGTTTGTCTCTCTGCTTATATGCAGGATGAGAAGCTGTATACAGAATTTGTGTACAGTTTTATAATGCGTGTTTTACGTTAGATCTTTCTCATTTTAGTATGTAACTTCTGGCAGAAACTTTTCGGGTCAATTTGTTCATTTTAGAAAGTAGGCTCCAGCATGCCAAAATTTGTGACAAAATAAATATGTTAGCCTTAAGGTTGTCACAGAACTTCGCCCTTAAAATTTGTTTTCCAGAAGTTGGGTACTGAGGAAATGGCATGCAGTTAAAACTTATGGGAATTTTTACACACAATATCCTGTTTACTAATTAGTCTTTTCTAACCAGACGATTTCTTCAGTCTTTATTTCTGATGGAGATTTTGTATGTGTGAGAGATCATAATCTCTATCTTTCCAGAAATATGCTTTTATGTGCTTCTTGTTTCTTAACTTTCATGGTGGTGAAAGGTTCTTCTATATGCTATTTTTAATTAATATACTTAAGTTACTATTGTCTCTTTCTACTTTTATATGATAACTTGAATAATTATATTCTTTCCTTGTTACCATTTTCTCTTTCAGTTCCATTGTAACTGCCTCACAGTACCAACCTCCTTTAATCAGCAAACATCACCAAAATGGGGCCTAGACGGAAAAATGTGAAAGTATGTTCCACGAGTAGGGAAGGCCCTGTATGCATCAAAGCTGCTGAACTGAAGGACTATATGAACCAGCTTTCACATGAAGTGCTTTGCCATATTTTTAGGTAGGTGAGAAAATGTGTTTTTGTTTTTGTTATTCGCTGTAGTACCTGATGTCCAAAAACACACATATCTGGCAATTGTGAAAGTGCAATAACGCATGCCTACATTTAGCGGCTTCCATATAGACTTTTGGATTCTAAACTGCACCAAACCTCTTTCTTCAGATTTATGTTTACTTGTGTTCTTGGAATTGCTGGTAACTGGGCTGGTGGACTTCATGCTCTCTCTTTCCTATGGCAGTCCCTCCAGTCCCTTGAAAATGCTACCCAGAATCAGGAGACCTGCTAAATGGGGTGGGGAGGGGGATCTCCCAAAACAAGGTAGAGGGAGCTTTTGGAAGTGGAGCTCTTCCTCTCATGGAAAGTCCCTTCTTATTACAGAAGGCAGATTCTGGATCCAATCCAAGCTAATGAAAACAATCATTTGCCAAATAGGTCATTATATACCTGTAATATGATTGTAATTAGCGAGGTGCAAACGAAACAAATATTTGTCTGTTTATCATCAGTTTGCATTAAGGAACTACTTTTTATGTCTTGTTGCCGAACAAGAATATGGTTGTTTTGTCTTGATCAGCACATTTGAAAGGTTCTCACATGGAGGCCTTTCAAATGGCAGCTGTAATTTAAGCTTAGCCCTCCGTAGTCATGTTCAGGTACTATGGAGCATGTGCAAGCTTATGTACCCTTACCTGCTATTTAGCAGAGTTTCCTCTTTCCATTCATCCATTATGTTTTTTCTTTTGATTGAAGTATACAGTGCAGTTTCATTGGAGAACAGAAGGAATTAATTTCATTCATTGTTGCATTTCTTAAATTTTATTTAAATTTTCCTCTGAAAAGAAGACTCAAGGCAGCCAACATAATCAGGAAAAGGTTAGGACCCAAAGAGGAGGTACTGCTCGGATTACCATCTCCCCAGGAAGTTCCATCTCTTATGGCACAGAGTGGGGTCTTCTTGGTTGTGTTGCCCCAGTTGTGGAATTTCCTTTCTAGAGCTTTTTAATTTTAGTTTGGAAGCCTTTCAAGAAGCTTCAGTGTAGTATCCAAAATTGTAATGTTATAGATGTTTTATGGATTGCTGATTTCTCACTATTTTTTAGGAAATGCATGCTTTGAACAGGATCCTTTTGAGGTTGATCTTCCATTGAGTTAGATTGACCTAGGTGTAGTGTTAAATCTTAATATTCATAATCGAACAGCCAGCCCCTAAAATCATGAGAGTTGTGTTTAACTATCATTATGAGATTTGAAAGCATTGAGTGTGAAGGTTGATTTTTATTTTACCTGCCTGTAAAGTACATGGAGAGAAACATATTGTTTTGACAAACCTAGACGTTTTCCAGATTCTACCAAAACATCTTAGATTTCCTGATGCTGTAAAAAAGCAGTATTAGCTGCAATTGCACTGTCTGTGGTCAAACTAGGTTTGAATTTGAGTGTCCCACATAATTGAGAGACATATTGCAGAGCTTTTCTTCATAACCAAATTGTACTGTTCTGCTTTTATTAACTGCTGAATTTATTTCATGCTATAATTGTGTGTGGGCAAGTCCACTGTCATTTCGATTTTTTGTTTGATACAGTAATAGAGGAAAGAAACCATGTGAAGATTAATCCTGTTTTTCCCTTCTGAAGGTATCTTCCCCTACAGGATATCATGTGCATGGAATGCCTCTCCCGGAAGTTAAAGGAAGCAGTTACGCTGTACTTGAGAGTGGTGAAGGTTGTGGATCTCTGCGCGGGTCGCTGGTGGGAATACATGCCCACTGGTGAGTACTGTTCTTATTTAAGTCCGTGGTGCACTGTGATATATTTTATGCCAAGTTATTATAACCAGTTATTTGTTTTTTTAAATCAGCTCAGGGACTCTTTTAAATGTATAATGCATTTTCAGGACTTTGCAGTGTTGCTTTCAGGACCCATTTCAATGCTAGCTACTTTTTTTTCTTCATGGAAGTACACCATCATACAACTGCTTTGATAAGAAATTTTCTATTGATTTTATTTTTTAAGAAAATGATTATGATAGCAGTAAAAGGTAACATAACATTCCTAAAGTATAAATTCACAGTATTCAGGAAAAAGAACAGGAATGAATAATCAGTAATGCCACAATGATCTGGACTAATAGTTTTATTTATTATTTATTTATTTATTTATCACATTTTTATACTACCCATCAGCCGAAGCTCTCTGGGTTGCGCACAATTAAAAACCAACAAGTATAAATTTTAAAAATTAAATGTTCAAAAGGCAATGTAAAACTAGCTACACATACTGTTTCACAGTGTTTTCCTCAATCAGAATATTAGTAATGTCAGACAAACTTCCCTAAAAGACAGTGTGCCTATCCTGTAAATAAGTCTAAAACGAGAATTGCCAAAGATGATATAAAGCCTATGGTGCAAGTTGTAGAGAAGTTTAAACATATAATGAAGAGAATTCTGGTAGAGCTTTTCAATATCTTTTTTCATATTTCATTAAAAAGCAAATTGTGATCAGCTAGCTAAGGCCAGGCAGAAATGATGACGCAGGCATCCAGATTTAAACAGAAGTGACTAATGTAAGGATTTTCCTGGATCGATAGAGACTTGATCCCTAGAGTGAAATTATTGAAACATTTTTAGCAATCTTCTTGAGGAGCCAGGAAGCCTGGAGAAAATTGTCATAGATACAACAGAGGAATATGGTGCCTGCCTTTAAAAGGGAAAACAAGAAAGCCTGATGGTCTAGCTGGCCTTACTTAGTTAACAGGAAATATTAGTCAAAGCATATTGTGAGCACATGATCAAGACTATAATGTGTTAAATTACAAAACAATCCAACATAAATCTGTTGTAGGAAAATTTGTCAAACAAAATGTGGCATCCAACCAGAGCCAAGCACCTTTACTCCCATCATACTTCATGGGAATTAAACATGTGCTTAATTCTCCAATTGAAATCCACAAGACTTTGAGGCTTGACTTCTGCAATTTGCTCTACGTAGAGCTACCTTTGTGCCTAGTCCAGAAACTTCGATTAGTTTCCGTGCGAAGTATAAAGTGTTGGTTATTACCTTTAAAGCCTTACATGGTTTGGGTCCAGGCTACCTGTGGGATCGCCTTCTCCTGTACAATTATTAATTTTTCTCTGTCCTCTGGTTCATTTCCTTCTGCTTTTAAACATGCTACAGTCTCTCCTATTCTCAAGAAACCCACTCTTGATAGGCTATCTCTGTCTAACTACCGACCGGTCTCTTTGTTGCCGTTTGTTTCAAAGATCCTGGAGCGTGTGGTCTACTCTCGTTGTCTTGACTTTCTTTCTAGTAACTCTGCTCTGGATCCTTTTCAATCTGGATTCCGTCCTTTGCATTCCACTGAAACAGCCCTTACTAAGATTACCAATGATCTTCTTACTGCCAAGTCTAAAGGCCATTATTCCGTTCTTATTCTCCTTGATCTAACTGCAGCCTTTGACACGGTAGATCATGATCTTCTTTTAGATTCCCTTCATGACCTTGGATTTTGTGGCTCTGTCTATAACTGGTTTGCCTCCTATCTAGCGGGTCGCTCTTATAGCGTGTTGGCTAATGGCAGCTCGTCTTCTTCTTTTCCCCTTTCAGTAAGGGTTCTGCAAGGCTCGGTGCTTGGTCCGTTGTTGTTTTCTTTATACATGTTGCCCTTGGGTAATCTTATTCAATCTCATGGCCTCCAATATCATCTGTATGCCGATGATACACAATTATATCTTTCATCTCCGGATCTTTCTCCTGGTGTTCACGATCGTATCTCGGCATGTCTTTCAGATATCTCAGCTTGGTTGCTTCATCGTCGTTTGAAACTTAACATACAAAGACTGAATTGCTTGTTTTTCCTCCTAAACCTTCTCCTCATCTCTCATTCTCTCTTACTGTCAATAATGTTACGCTTACTCCAGTCAAGGAAGCTCGTAGTCTTGGCTTTATATTTGATTCCTCGCTCTCCTTTATTCCTCATATTGAGGCAGTAGCTAAATCCTGTCGTTTTTTCCTGTATAATATTGCCAGGATTCGATCATTTTTGTCTGTCTCTTCTGCCAAGACGCTTGTTCATGCATTGGTTATTTCTCGGTTAGACTACTGCAACCTTCTTCTCACCGGCCTTCCTTCTTCTCACATCAGTCCGTTGGTTTCTGTTCACCACTCTGCTGCTAAGATCATCTTCTTGGCTCGCCGCTCTGACCATGTAACTCCACTTCTGAAATTTCTTCATTGGCTTCCAATTCACTTCAGAATCCAATATAAACTTCTCCTGTTGACCTACAAAGCTTTTCACGGTCTAGCTCCTTCCTATCTCTCCTCTCTCATCTCACACTATCGCCCCGCTCGTGCTCTTCGCTCCTCTGATGCCATGTTTCTCGCCTGCCCAAGGGTCTCTACTTTCCTTGCTCGGCTTCGTCTATTTTCTTCTGCTGCCCCTTATGCCTGGAACGCTCTTCCAGAACATTTGAGAACTACAAGTTCAACCGCAGCTTTTAAAGCTCAGCTAAAAACTTTTCTTTTTCCTAAAGCTTTTAAAACTTGATTTTGTTCTGACTTTATACTGTTAGTTTTACCCTACCCAGTGCCTGTTTACCCTACCCTGTGCCTGTTTGCATTCTCTTCCCCTCCTTATTGTTTTATTATGATTTTATTAGAATGTAAGCCTATGCGGCAGGGTCTTGCTATTTACTGTTTTACTCTGTACAGCACCATGTACATTGATGGTGCTATATAAATAAATAAATAATAATAATAATAATACAATCTGCCCCACACACTCAGGCCTTCTGGGAAGAATCTACTTCAGCCAGCCAAAACTGGGCTGACAGGTATTACCTGTCTGCTTTTATTACCTTCTGCTTTTCCCAGACTGTGGAATGGCCTGCCGGAGGAGACTTGTCAACTTAACAGTCCTTTAGTATTTAAGAAAGCTATAAAGACTGATCTATTCCGGCAGGCCTATCCAGAGGAATTTTAGGATCTTTTAATAATGTATACTATGTTTTTAATTCACTTTTATGTATTTTATACTTGTTGTTCCCCACCTCGATCCAAATGGAGAGGTGGGTAAGAAATAAATGTTTATTATTATTTTATTTTATTTAAAGTGCATCAGTTCAGCTGGATTGTGCCCAAATTAAGTTCAGTCTTTTTGCCTCTAGTATTTCAGTCAAAATTTGATAGATCAGATCAGTTTTGTTGTTATTTTAGTAGAGGAGTACTTCTGCAATTCTGTAGTCTTGCCTTTATGGTTTATAATTACCAAATGAAGTTAAGGGTCCTGCAAAGCATGGATGGTAGTGCTTGCAAACAGCAAGAAAAATCCTTGCCCTGTTTTTATTATTATTATTATTATTATTGACTGAGAACTACACTGTTAGTGTTTCTTCTACATCTAGACATCTCTCCGTACTTAAAGATAAAATGTATCATCTTCCCAGGATTCACAGACTCCAGCTTCCTGACTTTACTGAAGAAAATGCCTGACATTGAGCAGCTGTATGGGCTTCATCCCAGGCATCTTGACAGGCGTAGAGTTCGTGGCTATGAGGCTTTCAGCATTCCTGGAGTTCTAGAAGCCTTGCAGGCTTGCCCAAATCTATTAGTAAGTGTTTTGTGTTCAAAACATCAATCTACGTCTTCATTTGACTGTTGTGATCCTTCATAACACTTGGCAGTGGTGGTGGCGGGGAGCAGGGAAAGAGGGGAGGAAGGAGATGTTTCTATGAAAAGGCAGATGACGTTTTATCTCATGGATTGGATTCATTTAAATCTGTTTCATCTAAACAGCAGAAGCAACTGCGGTTTAAAATGTTGCGACTACTCAGCTGGAGTTTATATTGCTTTAATTAAATCTAGAATTCTGCCCTTAAATCTCAACTATTAAAACTGGAAGGCTAAAACTTTGTAACTGAAATATAGTGTACAAAGAGCTGCGCATGAATTCATATGATGTGTACTCTTAATTTGTATGTGGAGCATTCTGCGAACATTTTTTATAACAATTGACAGAAGATTGGTAGCTTCAGAATTGTGGTTAGGCATGATGTGCTTCTCTACACCTGTACTAGAAGTTGTGTCACATACTCATTCCACCATTGACAGCTAGAAGCCTCCACCAGTTTCTCTTCTGTTTGTTTGTTGTTTTGCTTTTAGCAAGCATTGCCCGGGAGCATTGGTTTTAAAACAATGAAAACTTTTACTACAGCTTAAATTTCAGTTGTTCTGCATTCTGCACAATTTTCTGAGATTTATTTATTTACTGCTTGCTTGCATTGGAGGCCACGTTATGTTTTCCGAAGTGTGATTCCAGCCATACAAAGTCCTCACCAGACTGGATGAGTTGCTTTATGGCTTTATAGCACTTAATTTATATTCTTAAATTATGCTGAGATATTCTAGTTTCTTCCATACCATTGTATTTTATTATTAGATTCTTTGGATTTATAGAAAAATGACTATAAATGAAGAACAAATAAAAGTGATGTCTAGATCTCCTGATCTTAGTGCATGTTCTGAGTGTACACTAGGAATGAATTCTCACAATACAACTAATTACTGCCTGTTTCATCAGTTTAGTTTGTACTGTTACTCTTTATTTGAAGTAGCTCATGTATTGAGCATTATTCTTGGTTTAATATAAATACTTAGTTGACCGTAATATATTTTTGTTTGTTTACGATGCTGCTGGGGTTTTCTCTTTACTAAGTACTATTCTCCTGCTTTAGGGTGTTGAGACTTCCCATTTGGAACTCGTAGAAGCCATTTGGACTTATATGCCACAAGTTCACATCCTAGGGAAGTTTCGTAATCGTAATGGTGCCTTCCCAATTCCACCTGAAAACAAACTGAAAATACCAATAGGAGCTAAAATTCAAACTTTGCACTTAGTAGGTAAGACTTTTTAAGAAGTACTTCTGTCAGTTACCAAAGGATGCTATTTTTGAAAAGCTATGAAATCAGAAAAAGAACTTATCCCACTTTGCTGTTTTGTTGTATAGTAGAAATGAGGGCCTACTCGTGTCAGTAGGCAACGCAAAGACATTCTCAGGTTCAGCGCTCTTTTGTTTGCTTTGGAGTGCCAGTCCACAGAGACTGCTACAAATCTCCCTATGAAAATTAACCCCTTTACTTGTATTTACATTGTTTGTCTTGAAATATTTGGGTTTTGACCCCGACTTCCTGCTTTGCTTTACATGTTTTAGGAGTTAATGTCCCTGACATTCCTTGCATCCCAATGCTGAGGCACCTGTATCTGAAGTGGGTGAGGCTCACCAAACCACAGCCATTTAAGGATTTCCTTTGCATCAGTTTACGCACTTTTGTCATGAGAAATTGTGCAGGTAAAAGGACAAACTGTCTTTTTATCCCATACATTTGTACTGTGGGGAGGGGAAATGATGGCCGTAATGCGGTAGGGACACAAGCACGTTAACACTGAATAGTGAATGAAGCCCTGCATTTAGAGCAGGTTTGGATAACTAAGTAATCATTCAGTTGCTAGATTAGTTATTTGCTCTTTTGTCAGCTGAATGTTAAGACAATTGAACTACGTCTTTGCTGGTGATTTTGGCAGCTGCCATTTGTGTTGCTTGGTATAGAAAGGATCAACCATTTGGATGAGCTTCCCTTTTGTGTTCAATGGGGAATTTTCTCCACTATATTTGCTATAACCTTTAACAATGCAATTTCTGTAGTTCTTCTGCAGAAATGTAGATATGTAGGTAGAAACCTCTGTCTCCATCTTCTGCATTCTCTTCAATCCTGATGAATTGTCAATTTCCCCATGTAAATATAGTTTAAAATGTCATCTAGCATGTAGAGTAACATGGAGCAGATGCTATGGTGCCCTAAAGTTTCTACTCTACCTACCCAGCCATCTATGCATGTGAATCCTGACTGTTTGAAAATTCTTTCTTCTGTAGGACCCACAAACTCGTTGAAGTATGTCCCCTTGGTCACAGGTTTGGCTTCTGCTCGAAACCTGGAACACCTAGAATTAGTTCGTGTTCCCTTCCTTGGCGGTCTCATCCAGCATGTTGTAGAAGACAGCTGGAGATCTGGTATGCAGACTCTTCTTTAGAATTGAGAATAGTATACAGTTTTCAGACATGAATTGGTTCCCACTCTTCCTTCATGTGCCCTCTTATAAAAATGATCACTACCAGTAGTCAGTTCCAAAGAGTTTGTGTTAGTTCTGGATGTGCAGAATGTAAGTGAAGGCAATAGGTAAAGTTGGATGTATCTCTATTTTTATGATGAATCAGTATTTGAATTTTAAAATACTGAGTACTTTGGGCTAGTTTGCACATAATGATCACTGTCACGCTAGAACAACTAAGATATAACAATAATAATCTAACCTAAAAACACCATACCCAAGTCAGGAACTAAATAAGAAGATCTCTAACTTATGCTTAAAAATGGTTACAGTGGGGGTTAATCGCTTTGCAGCTGTGAGTGGAGAGTGTAGCCCATAGAGGCTGCACACAATATTTTTGTGGTTAATTTGGTTAATCTCGATATTGAGGGGGAAAGGTACGTGCTTGCCAATGTTTGAGTGTTGGCATCCTTTTTTCTTTACTGTATGTACATAGCTCAGAAAGAAGGTACTGACAGCTGATTTCCAGTCTGTGCATCCATGATGAAAAAGACACATGCTTCTATTCAGATATTACAAAGTGTACTCTTTTTCTGACACCGAGATTATTATCTGCTCAAGAAATTGTGATTTGTTGAAACAAATTTAGTCATGGCTTCCCTTCACCATCACGGATCATCAGGAAGGTGGGGGTGTTCTTTCCAATACACTATGTTCACAGTTCTTCTGGGGTGTCTTAGTACTGTTCCTCACCCACTGGAAAAATATTTATTTTTCTTTCCTTGATTACCTATCAAATAGGGGGCTTCAGAAATTTGCACACAATTGTTCTGGGAGCTTGCAAGAATGCTCTTGAAGTGGACCTTGGCTACCTCATCATAACTGCTGCACGAAGGTACTTGAAGTAGTATATTTGGTAGACCTCTTAATTTTATCTGTCAAATGATACCATTATGATTGTAAATAAGGCATATAGATGGACTTCTGTGCGCTGATATTGGTGCATTCCGTCCACTGCAATTCTGCAATGAATGTCATTCAGAAAGCAAATATTGTAATTGCACTTTCAAAGAAACATTGTCATTAGATTGTTTTTAACTTGCAAGGATATGCAGTTGCAAAATATTGCCTCATGAGTGAACATACATCTATCTGTTAGGCTTCCTTGTGGCCTAGTGAAAGTGCCTCTGCTATTGTCTGTCTTCTTCAGTCAAGGGCTCTAACATGTACACATTCTATACTAGGAAGTAATGGGGTCTGTGTTTAATCACTTCTTGTTTTGCCTCTTTTCAGGTTGCACGAAGTACGAATCCAGCCTTCCCTAACCAAAGATGGAGTATTCTCTGCACTAAAAATGGCAGAATTGGAATTTCCACAATTTGAAACACTACATCTTGGATATGTTGATGAGTTTTTGCTGCAGTGTATGAAATCCTTCAATTTTCCTTTGGGTTACCTATCAGCTGTTAGGGTAGATCTGGATTTTATCTATCTATATACTTCAAATCTTAAAAAGTGCAGATGTTGTGATACCACCTTGTGTAATGCACAAGCCCCTCCCCCCCATGTTCTTCTAAGATCAGGCATGCAGTCCTGGGATCATCTGTAGCTGGTGTGGCAGCTGCCCAGTCTGGACAGTCACTAAATGAAATGAATAAGAGAACGTGCACAGACTCTGTTGCAAATAAATATTGGAATGCAGCTAGTGAAATTCTCCAGTTAGCAACTGCCATCCATTCACCTTTCTGTATTTCATGTGAGTTCTCTCTCCTCCCTGAAGAGAGAGTCAATAAGTGAGTAAATGCAGAAGAAATAACCACAACACATGTTTGTATTTCCCCAGCCATAGAAATACATTACAGAGCTAGCTCTCATTCTGGAGCTGTTCACATAACACGACAGCCCACTGTGGGTTATTTAACCCACAGTGAGGCTGTGGGATATGTGCAGCCACCATTGTGAATATGCATCCCCCTCTCAGGGGTTGTGATGTCGTGTGAACCTGGTGAGCATAGGCTATGTGAGGATTAAACAGCCCTCGCATAACCCATGGTCTGTTCTTCAGCTTTTGCATAATCCGTGCTCGTCAGGTTTGTACAACACGACGGCCGCCGAGTGGACGGTGACATATCAACCTGGCACCCATTGGCTGTCCAAACCCGATCTCTGTGTGTCTTTGCCAAGAGAGGAGGAGAAACCTGTGCGAGCTGCCAGTCTTAAGAAGTTGGTATGAGCAAGACTCCAGGTGTTGGAAGGAGTAAGAAGGTATATGCATTTGCCACTTGGAAGCTCACCTGGGGATTCATTCCAGGCAAAAAGCAAATGTGTTTCACATTCATAGATGAGATAGGAGGTTGGTTGAAGTATTGTTCCTTCTTCAAACCTGCTCTCTCCCATTTGCAACTCTGCAGTGCATTTTGCCTATCAAATTCCTTAAGATGGAGACCGCAAACAAGATCCAACCTGGCTCTTACTAATTCCTAATAAAGTAGAAGTGCAAAGATAAGTGTAGCATGGAGGGGGAGGAATTGACCCACTCCTTTTTGTCGTCCTTGTTCTCTCATCAAGAGTTACTTCAGTCTCAGATCCCCATTGAGAGAAAAACTGTTTTTAAGTGGTTTGGGAGGAGGGGTTTCTGCTTTATAGGAATGTCACTACAAACCCAGTTCTGTGAAGGGGACTTCTGCTGTTATATCTAGTTTGACACTTTAAAAATATGTCCACCCCACCTTCTAATGTAGTGCTAGCTTGAAGGTATTATATTAGCAGTTCCGGTGGTTAAAACTCTTAGTTTAATTCAAGTAAGAGCCCCCTCCCCCCCAAAAAAAAGAAGTTTGTAGGCTTTATAGGCCAATCTCTTTTAGGATGAATTTACGAGTATTGGAAACATTTTGGCATTTCCCCTATTTTTTAAGGTTTCACTTTACCTGCTTTGCTGTTTACATTGTTTGGAATCATCACGTGAACTCCAGTTCTAATTATAATTGTAGCCAGTTGCCAGGATAGCTGTAGAGAATTATGGAAAGAGCAGATTGCTATTTTTTTCTATGTGTATCTAGGTAAAATGATCAATGCAGACCTAGTGAAGTATGGCTTGGCTGATGTGGTTGAAAATCCAGGCATCATCACAGACATAGGAATGAAAGCAGTGAATGAAGTCTTCTCTTCTATTAAATATCTTGTCATATACAACTGTCCACATCTACATAATCCAAGCAGTTGGATCACAGGTACTGTGCCCACAAAAACACATCTGGTAAAGTCCCTCAACAAGCTGAATGCAGCTCCTCAATTAAATTGATTACTGTTAGTGATTATTACATTCCTCTAATACACACCTTTAGAGCTTCAGCTAATGGGCGGTGTAGAATGTAATAAATAAATAAAAATAAATAGTATCAATATAATCCTGTTATTGGGTATAGTTCAGCCTTCCCCAACCGGGTGCCCTCCAGATATTTTCAACTATAAATTCTAGCATTGGCCATGCTGGCTGAGGCTGCTGAGAGTTGAAGTCCAAAACATCTAGAGGGCACCACGTATAGTCAGTGTGTTAACTTCTATGATTCTGCCAAAAATATAATTTTAATCAGATTCATGGATGGATATGGCAATGCTCTATTTTTCTCTCTGCGTCTTACTGAGTCATGGGAAGTTTGACATACATTATCGGCTGATAGAACTGACTTACTGAATTATTCCATATGAATCTGCCTGTTTATTAGTTGGAGTACTCCTCCTCTTGGGGTCCCTAATTTCAGAGGTTAGGCAGTTGGCAACCAGGAATAGGACTTTTATGTGGTGGTGCCCTAACTGTGAAACGCTCATCCCAAAGTTGCTTTGGTTTCATAGCTTCTCCCCTGACCTTTTGACATCAAAAGGCTCAAAATAGTTTTATTTTCTTGAGCTTTTTGTGAACCTCAGTTGTATAGCCCTGGAACTTTTGGATCCTAGAAGAAATAGATATGGGGGAAAGTACTGTTGTGATTGACCAAAATTTCATTTAGCTTACAGCTTTTAATGAATGGATTCAATGCAAACAGTCCATGAATGGAAATGGCTTCTGTTCACGAAACAAGAGTTGTGGTCATGGAAGGAGTCCTCCCATGAATTCCTGTCCATGGAATGACTGTGTCCATTAAACTCGTAGTTTTTAAAAACATATAGATTAAAGGAAAATGTCACTTATGAATGGACTTCCCTCTATATCATCTTACTAGGCTCCTTGGCCACACAGGTCCCATTAGTTTCCAAGATGATTGGTTTGGAATTGAGCTATGTTTTTTCTCTATACCAAAGCAAAGTGAATACACTTTCAGTTAGGAAGCTGAATTCCTTTGGGCTATAATAATATTTCGTCTGTGCTCTAATCAGTCTGAATAGTTACTGAATAGCTGTGAAAAGCTGGGTGATACTATTCACTTGTATTTAATCATTCTAAGTAGCTGCTGCGCCTGGATAAAGAGTGCTGTATCAGAGTAACCAGGGAGTAGAACTTTTTAGAATGGTGGCAATGGAGAAAAATCTCAAGTAGAAGTGGAGATAGAATGTTAAAGCCATTCAAATTTGGAAGATAAATTAGATAAGAGATCTTGTGATAAGCCCATTTGTCGTCCCCCCTCCATAGATCATTCAAGATGGACTCGGCTATTTGATCTCACCTTGGTGAGATGCCATGCAATAAAGCTAGACTCCTTTAGTCAATTTATTGAGTTACTACCAAGCCTGGAGTTTATCTCACTGGACCAGATGTTCCGGGAACCTCCCAAAGTAAGTTTAACAAATATGTGTCTTTTTAAGTGTCCTGTTTTAGCATGAACATATACGTCTAATTAAATAGTTCTTTGACTGACTGGTTTTAAACATTTAAATTAATTACATAGTTCAGTGACTGGATTAAGAACAGAATAACATGAAGATAAAAACTAGTTCAATATTGTATATTGTACTAGTACTATTAGTCAAGATGTTGATTATAAGAATATTTTGTTCTTTCTGAAAAGATGTATAGTTGCAGTGATCTCATTTTACTAGAATCCTTGTTGCTCTTCATATTTCTATTTTTCCCCTGCTCTGGCTTGGTTTCATGCTTAAGGATGCAAGTCTGTGCATTTTTAAATGGAAAAAAGTCCCACAACTCCTGGCATTCCTTATGCTTGTTGGGGAATGCTAGGAGTTGTAAGACTCCCCCCCCCCCCATCTAAGGATTGCATAGGATTGTGTGTTAAGATATTCATTAGGCCGAGTAATCTCATACAATAGTAACATTGGACTTCATCAGGAGTGAAAAAGACTGGAAGCTTATCACAAACCAGCTGCATATCTAACGTTACGTAATAATGACGCACATTTCTGTGCATCTATCTGCCTTGCTTGGCAGTATGGTTTGGAGAAGTACTGTCAAAAAGTTGAGGCAGAGGGGAAGCTGATGTTGTAGGCTTCCCAGACACACACTTTTTCCCTTGGAAGAGAGACCCACTCCAGGCTCTTTCCTCCATAGAAGTTGTAAAGGACACAGCACTGTTGTCTCCTATTTTAGGAAAACATGTCGGCCGTTGTATCATCTGAAGCTTCTTCTCCAGTCTCTACCCTCACCTCAGACCTATTTGCATGCCTAAGAATCCACACACCAGACTAGGGGAAGGGGACAAGTGCTTCCTTAACTGGCTAAGAAACCAAGGGGTCAAGCGATCCTTGATATAAACTGTTTTTGTTCTTGAACCTCTTGTGAGTTGTCTGTCAGTGATCTTCTCATATATTTCAGGGGTGTGCTCGTGTAGGCCTAAGTGCAGGCACAGGAATTGGTGTTTCCTCTGCTTTGGTCAGCAATCAGAACTCCAACAATGATAATGACAACAATAATAACCACCAGAATAATAATGCAAATATACACCATAACAACCACCAGCAACCAAATGACCAAAATGAGGAGAATGAGCTGAGACAGGAGGAACAAGCAGAAGAACAGCAGATTGCAGCAGAGGGTAAATGCAACAAGCAGTTTAACTTAAGAGCTTTTTTTTGTAATTGAACAATATGATTGTGTGTACGTGTATACACATGCACAAATCCTTAAAGCTGCTAACATTCATGATTACACCTCTTTAATATCAAATAACAATTAAGTCTTCCATGTCACAAAATCTTTTACAACTATTCCTTTTGATCTGGTATTAATAGCATTTTTTAATTATTATTCTGGCCAATACTATTTTTGTGATAGAAAACTTAAAACAAGTGAATGATATCTGCTTAATATCCCTAATGATGTTATTTGCATAATAACCATCATTAATATTTTAGTTATAAAGTGAATATGCGTTAGTAGTTTCAACTTACAAACATCAGCTTAAATTCTCTGACTTCTTTTGGTTTGAAGGCCACATTTTCTATCTGAGAATGCCCTGTAGATCACTTACATAAAGGGCAGAGCCTTCATCAGAAGCTAGGATATAGGGGTGAATCAAAATCAGATTGCTCTCAAGTAATCAGATTACTTGAGATCTACTTTGTTATGTTTTCCTGGACAAAAACAGGCTCTCATGCTACAGTTGGGGCCTTTTGAAGCCTTCCTAAGATTGTAGTGCAGTTATGTGTGAATAGCTTCTGCCTACTTGTGGTGTTATCTGTGTCATTCTTGTCTCTATGTGCAGCACTGAATGATATGGAGGAGGTTGCGCAGGAAGATGGAGTGGCTATGGCAGAGAGCCACAGTGAAGCCTCTACAACTAATCAGGCACTTCTTCCTATGGAAGTTGATGAAGAACAAGCAGGTAACTGTCGTATCAGGATCATTTTCCTCTTGTTACATAGATTGATCGTTGAACAGTTTTTTTCCCTCACTGAGGTATATCAAGATAACCTCTATTTTAGGATAAAAAATAAGCTATTTAGGGTGCAATCCTGTCTGGATAGTTGCCCTAAATAATAAATAATAATAATAATAGTAATAATAATAATAATACACTGGCTACAAATAAGAAGCACATTGTGTAGTGCAAATTGGTAGGGGAAAGGGATTGGCAAGGAGAGGGGTGAAGATGGGAGCGAAACAGCAAGAGCCACTCCAAATTAAAGCACAATAGAGTATGTACTGTTTTGTTTCTTCTCTTCCTCTTTGTGTTTTGGTGTTGAGGGGAGCTTGAAGAAGAGCAAGGTGAAAGGTGTGGACTGCAGAAGCTCCTCCTGGTAGGTATGTAAAACCCATCTGGTCTGGGCCCATGTTTAGAATCCAGTGGAATAAGGAGCTCAGCCAAAGCGAGTCAAAGCATTGTGAACTCTGGAAAGTATACTAATCCATTGCTGAACTTTTCTTACAGGGCCTAGTGGCCTTCAGCCTAATGTAAATCTAGCACCTATTACTGTCCATGATTCAGATAGTGAGGATGAAGATGAGAACATGGCAACCTCGAGATCATGCATTACAAACAGCATTGCACAAAATTACTCAGATGGAGAGGAGAGAGTCAGAGATCCAGTGGAAATCCGGGAGCCATCAGGTGAGTTTTTGCTTCTTCATGTGTGTAGTGAAATTGGTCCTCTTTCAGCTATGAAGCATATAATACATGAATAAGAATTTTCTCTGAAATGTGCTTCATAGTGGTTGTGGTTCACTGTAGATAGATTTCGCTTGTCCCTCTTTCAATTCTTTCCCATATTTCTGCAGATCACCTTCTGCTTGTTTAAAAATGTTCTCAGGAGCATTCTCTGGTGGTGGTATGATTGCCCCCAAAAACACCTTGGATGGCAGTAGTTCCACTGTAACATATATGAAGGGCTACTTGGGCTTCACAGTGAAACGCCACATACATTTGTTGTTCTTAAGTATTGTGTGGCCAGTTTTGTTAATAGGATGCAAATACTTAGTTTCTATTACTGACTTGAAGTCCTTCCTTAATGGAATTTTCTGTTGCTGTTTGGGCTTTCACCAATCCCCCCCTTTCCTATGTAGAAGGCAGCTACCATCCACATAGTTTTTATTTCCTCAAAATCTGCCTGGTTCTGCGAAGATATTTTTTGCTTACTGTATGTTCTGTAAACTCCTTCATTCAGTCGGGATTGGCAATAGACTGCAATTTGGTTTTATTTCTGCATTTCCTTTAAAACAGTCATGAATTGGATGGTGCATTAACCGGTAATTCAAAGTATATGTTGGTTTGTCCGTCTAAATTAACTAACCAGGCTATCAAGCCATGGTTTGACCCTGCTTTGTTTTAATTAACTGTGGTTAGAACATACCACATCTGTCTTAAGTTTATATGCAGTGGGGACCTGCGATCTGTTCCAAAGTCAAAATGGAAGCTATCTATGCCTTTCTCTCATGTGTGAAGGAGGGCAAGGGGTGTGTGCAAGCTCAAGTCTTGTGCACGCTCATTTACAATTGTTTGAACCCGACCAATGATTTTGGATTGAATACTGTTGCATGCTTTGCTGAAATTTATGAGGACCAGATATTTTAAAAATTCTTCTCGAATAATCATCTGGAAGACGCGTGACTTTCTCTTGCAGGCTCATAGCTGTCCTTATTGCTTCATCTTTTGCGGTTTTGTTGTACAGTCTTCTGCAACCTAAAATGTGAGCGCAAAGCACATCAGCAAAATGTGGGGAAAGAAGTCATGTTTCTGCAGGCATTTTATTTATTTTATTTATTTATTTAAGGATTTTTATGCCACCATTCAGCCAAAAAAGGCTCTCATGGCGGCTTACAAAAGTATTTCTTGACAGTCCCTGCCCACAGGCTTACAATCTAAAAGACATGACACAAAAGGAAAGAGGATTGGGAGGGAGGAGGAGGAGGGGGGAAAGGAAAGCAAATTCAGACACTACAATCTTAGTTGGAAAGTTCAGCAGTTACAGGTGACAGCAGGAGGGAGGGGTGCTCTCAGCTGGAGCTGGACCCAGGCACGGTGGAGAGGTGCCTGGCTGCTGCTTCCTCCCTCACTGGTGGCCTCCGCAGAGACAGTTGATAGCAGGAGGGAGGGGGCTCTCAGCTGGAGCTGGACCCAGGCACGGTGGAGAGGTGCCCGGCTGCTGCTTCCTCCCTCACTGGTGGCCTCTGCAGAGACAGTTGACAGCAGGAGGGAGGGGGCTCTCAACTGGAGCTGGACCCAGGCACGGTGGAGAGGTGCCTGGCTGCTGCTTCCTCCCTCACTGTTGCACAGCTCATTTCTGGTAGTCAAAAATGCCTTAAGGTGTTGGTATAAATCTGAGGAGTGAGTGTATTAGATGGGAAGGAATCTATCAAAATATATTTTCTACAACATATTCCAGGAAGAATGGAAATTATTGTGGAATTAAAGTTCCCATCAATGAATGGCAGGTTTTATGTTCTGAAGCAGGAGTACTGTTGTTAACCAGGTAGCAACTATAAGAAGATATGAGATACATGTAACTAATATGAGCGTTTTAAGTTACTTAACTGTGTGTGGTAAAAGACAGGTTCAAGACATGAGGTAAGTGAAGTAGCCTCACATAGCTGCATAATGCCTTGTTTGGGGCTTTCCACTTGAATCATGTTCTAGGTACTCCTGTGTGTGTTGATAGCTGTAACTGTGTGTTGCACACTTTTCCATCACCTCATGTCGCTCTTCCCTTCTATCCACTGTTGTTCTTGTAGTAGTGAGTGGTAAAGGCAAAGCTCCACTGCGGAAGAGATGCAACGCCAGCCGGGTGAAACTGTTCCTTTCTGAGGAAAGCAGCTGTGAAAAAGGCTGTCAAGTCACCAGTGAGCAGATTAAAGCGGACATGAAAGCAGCCAGTGATGTGACAACAGAAAGAAATAAAAACAAAGATTGTTACCCGGGCTGTGGTGGTGGTGGTGGCGGTGGCACTGGACCTCCAGGGACCTCAGGCACTGCTGCTTCTCAAAGCCCTGATGGGGTGAGGACAGCTGATGGCACAAGCGAGGCCCCCGCCGCTGCTGCAGAGGACTCCGGGAAGTGTCTTTGCAGGAGTGAAGGCTCCAGTGAGAGGGATGAGGAGGAGAACTCTTTATGCTCCAGGTGTTCCTGCTATTCGCCCCAGAGCCAGCCAAGGAGGACTAATGGAGCCTCTGATGGCGAATGCCCGTCGGCCAGTGGAACTCGGGGTATGAATGGGCCAAATGTGGGAGGGGCGGAATTCTCCCTGAGAACATTACCAAATGGTGCCTCTCCAGGGGAGACCAACCATGAGAGGACTAATGAGAGAGTCTGTGGGACTGCCAATGAGGAGCAGAGCACTGGTTCGCCGCAAGGGAGGTATGAAGTGGAATATAATGAAGATTATCCCCGCAGACCTCTAACAAGAGCCAGAAGCAGACTTTCCCATGTGCCTCTGGTATCTCAATCAGGTACAGCTGCATTTGCATAGTCTTTGTCTTATGTTAAAGCAGTGTATTGTCAGAGGGTGCTGGAGGAGGGACAGCTGCATGACAGCAGTGTCATGCTTGCTCTGAAGCAGCATAAGGGTAGAGAAGAATAAGCTATTGTCGGAATAGAAGTGCCTTCTTTTTTTTTTTTTTAATGATTATGCTGATCCGTCCCTGTTAACAAAGCAGCTCACGAATAGAAATGGAACAATGATTGGGGTGGTGATATTTGAGCTCGTGATCTGGGAGAGGGCCAATATTCCTCTTGGGAAATTTCCCCCAAATTGCAGACTCTGATAACTCTTGATTTGGAAGCTGTTTTAAAAACGAAAGAGCAGCGTTGCTGAAAGCTATTCGTCAAAGGATAACTGACACTTGTGAAAGGCTTGCCTTGTCCAAGTAATGTATTTTGTGATACTTTTCTTCAAAGTGTAGCTGGAGAGCGTGACAATCTTGTTCTCCCCTCCCGACCCCTTGCCAAGGGCAAAGGGTCAGCTAGTGTCTGGCTGGTGGCATGAACCTGAGGCTTCCGTCAACGGCTGGAGCTGCAAAAATGGGAGGATGGACCCCACCCCAAATGTGGGTGGAATCCTGTGATTTGTTTAGCTCTCTTCTTGCTGGGTTTAAGCAGAGAGCCAAAACAAGCCACTGGGCCTGTTCAGAAGACACCTTAAACCCTTCTGGTTAAGTTTTTTGGTTAAGCGGCAGGTCTTGTGCGATGTGTTTTGCCAAACCCTGCTCACTCACAATTGGACTGTCCACAACAGGGTTAGTGGCTCTAACTGTGAATTAAAGTGTTGTGTGCGACAGCACAGCTTGTGGTTAGTGTTAACCCCAGAGAACCACAGTTTCACTAACCAAAGAGTCTGAAGTGTTGTCTGAACAGGCCCACTGTCTGGTTTCATGCTGGAAGGGGATGGCTCAGATGTGGAGGCCTGTATCTATGCCTGCCAGGCACTTGGAGCTCCAACTGCCCACAGTTACAGAGGCAGAAATGTGCTTCTGCTCCTCTGCCACCCTTTGCCAGGTCTGAGCTGGAGGGAGACTGCTGAGGCTTGTCTCTGCACCTGCTGGGCAACGGGAATGTCCACCACCTGGTAGAGGCAGAAACCAGCCTCCACTGCCTTTCCCTGGCTCTGAGCAGTAGGGATCAGCGTTGGCTCACCTCTACGACTACCAGGAGGTCAGAGCTTCAACTCCCAGCAGAGGCAGAGAAAGCCAGCATTGTTCTGCCACCCTTTGTAAACGGCCCAGAGAGCTTTGGCTATGGGGCGGTATATAAATGTAATAAATAAATATGAATAAAATAAACTGGAGAGGCACAGCTGAGGTTCTTCTGTTTATCCCTGACTTTGTGCTGTGTATCTAAGATGCAGCCCTGCACCAGGGACAAGATCCTGCCCGTTGGGACAGGGGCATCTCCTGGTGACCACAAATCCGTCAACCCCTGGTTATATGAATGTTCAACGTGTGTTATCTGTCTGCAGACGAAATTGGAAGACACACTTGAATTTTGTCTTCTACCCATCCCAGCATTATGCCCATATCCATCCACAGTTGGCGTCCTGTTGGCACGGTCTACCATGCTGGGATGCTAATATGTAGATGTACACTTCAGCTGTAGTAAGCATGCCTCCCAATCCGGATTATTTCTCCTACAATGCACTTTGTCTATCCAGTCAAAGTGGTTGAGGGATAGAGTTTCCTATTCTTTTAACTTATATGGAGAATGGTAATCTTGCTATACACTTTGTTTTGTTTAATTATAACACCGTAATTGCAAACATTTTAATGCTAATTCTGCTTTAATATATGTGGATATTCTAAAAGTTCCTTTTAGGTGACAATGTAAAAGCCCATGTTTTTTTTTTAGCATGTTGAGTATACAGTTGTTGCAATAATTTTGTTTTGTTCAACATCGTTACCAAAATAGATTAATATTGGAATGTGTTCATTTACTTCTCATAGCATTGAGAGGATCACTGCTTTTTATATATGATGGGAGGGAAAGGGTAATGAAAGTCACAGAGGGTGTGTTTGGACAACACTTTAGTCCATGGAGTGTGAATAGTCCACTCCATAGATGACTATTTGCATGTCACACTTGGGCGACACAGAAGTAGTGCTCCATGGAGTAGAGTATTCACACTCGTTGAATAGTTGCTTCTCCCTCCCCACCGAATGGCAGTGGTGGTTTCTGTTTACCTTAACAGGGCACCATCATTCCATGGGGAGGAGAGGCACAGTGCGTGGTGACACGCCGTGACCGTTGCTAGAGCAATGGCGGAAGCAGCACATGGATTACACCTCCTGTCTGGAGGCGGGATTCTTCCGCCGCTGCTTCTTTCTCCGGTGCCAGCTATGGCGCATCTTTTGCAGTGGCTGTCACTAGAGAAAGAAGTGTCGGCAGAGGAATCCCACTTTCTGACAGGAGGTGGAATCAATGCACCATTGCTCTGGTGGGTGCATCACCTCCCCTGCCTTTGGAGCCAACGTGCCCGTCGGTTCTTGCTGTGGCAGCCACAGAAGGACAGGTGATACAGGCACAGATGCGTCCTTTGCAGGTGCATGGATCTTGTAGTTTGACACATGAGGAGACCACTCTGCAGCCTCTTCTGCGCCAGGCATGGCATGTGTTCCTCCACATGCAACCGCTGCAGAAGCAAGAAGCAGCAGATTGGTCTCCTCATGAGTCAGGGGACAAGATCCATGTGCCGGCGAAGGATGCATCAGTGTAGAGCCATCTGATCCCCTGACAGGGATGATGTCGTTCAGCGCTGACATGCCCTTCCCTGTCAGCGCCATAGCAACAGGGAAGTGGGAGGCTATAGCAACGCTGCCCTCTTTCCTGTTGCCATGGTCCCGGCAAAGCAAGAGGTGTGCTGCGGCAGCGCAAGGATCTGTCCTTCACCTGTCACAAGCAGGAAAGTTTCTCTTACTCTTGCCTCATGACTCTGTAAGCACAGGAAATAATCAATGGAGCCCCCACACGACACAATAATCAACGGTTGTGCAGATAGTCAACTCTGCACACCATTGGCTATCTCCAGGAAATAACCAACAGTGATGTGCATTTTTTCCGACAGACAACACGTTAGTCAACGGGGGACTATTTAAGTAATGGTTGCCTAAATAGTCCCCCGTTGACTAACGTGTTGTCCGAACTGAGCCAGAAAAAGACTCATCAAAAAAATTGGGGAAAGAAAAAAACCCCAGTGATAATCCAGCATGTTGCATGACCCTTGTAGTATTTGGTTTATCATTTAATGTTTAAAACCTATGAATGATATTTATTTAGTCTTTGAAATTTATTACAAATTAGCATTTTACCAGTTCAGGATATTTTCTTAAATACAAACACAACTGGACTTCATTTTGCATTTACTTAAAGAAATATTTAACAAATGCAGAAACATAATTGAAATTAAACTGTCACTGCCATTATGGCTGAATTTTAGTAAATGTGGCTCTTAAATATTCCAGTTGCCTTGTTGGAATCTCCTTGAGCAGAATCCTTCAGCAGCCTACCAGATTTTTTCTCCATACCGTATTAAGTAAAACTATCCTCTTCTTGCAAAGCCGATTTCAGGTAAACAAAAAAGCGGCTGCATTCCTCTGAGTAGTTCTTCATTATTATTATTTTTAAAAAGAGTTTATCCCACATGTAGCTCCTATTACAATATTTTTAAAGATTTGTTTTGTAAGGGCATGTGTTTCATTTTAAACAGCATTGTAGCTCTTTCACTGTTGTCTTGCCATTCTAATATGGTGCTCATAAAATATGTACTGCAGGCTCATTAGGAATTTAGACAATGCTGAACCCCCTCTCATTAAGATGAACAGAGTAATCTCATGGACACACAAAAACGTTTTCAGTTGTGTTCTACCGTCAAGTTTTCCTAGTTAATATGGGCTTTCAACAGTCAATCAACAAAATTGGCAGCTGAGTATAATTCTTACATGCTTCTTTATTACTCAAGGGTGAATTGTAGTTGTAATGACAAGAGGAATTTTGAATCATTAAGTTTTTGAATCATTAAGTTTTTTGGACTGTACGTGTTAATTTTTGATTTTAAGTGGCTGTTGCTTTTTTTAAAGATGATTGCTGGAAGTACTGTGACTTCTTCTAGGTGTTGCCATCCTCAAATCTTCTTTGTTTCATTGCTATATGCAGACAGTAAGGTGATATTTATATGGCTGTG